>NC_041392.1:420504601-420561369 GCF_002162155.2 Triticum dicoccoides | reverse complement strand
CATCCGCCGCCCGGCCGTCGCGTCCGCTCCCCCTCGTGGCCCTCGCCAGCCGCCGGCGACCTCGGATCCGCCGGCTGGGGAACAGTGCCTCGCCGGCCCCGCCTCGATTTCCGCGCCGGGTCAAACCCTAGATCTCGGAGGTGTTTTTTTTCACTAAGTCCTGAGATTTGCAGATCCAAGTGCCCCTGTTCATAGCTCCGTAACTTTGCGTCCGTAGCTCCGATTCATGCATATAGCATATGAAAATGTTCATCTTAGAGAGTACATCATTTCATTCCATTGCATCATTTTCATTTAAGTTAATCTTGACGCCCAAAATGCTGTTAGAAGAGGGCTACTTGAGTTAATTGTCAGATCTGTTACTCCGTTTAGCACTTTTGTCATTTTTGCCATGATTAATGTGTGCATAATATGCCCGTGAGTTCTACATGTGTTTTGTTAAGAGTTTTGTCATCTTTCAAGAGGTGCAACCCATGTATTTTTAGGATGTGTGTGGTGACTTGTGCAAGCTTGCAAAGCGGTGCACTTGCTAAGTCTGTTTTCAGGGACTTAGTAATTTCACCAAGTCCTGGAGCTGTTTATCTCATGATGCCATATGTTCTTGTTGTTTCCTAGTGATCCGTGCCTCTTTTGAGGATGATCAGTAAGGGAGTTTTGTTAATATTGTAGTGCTCTATCCATCCATGTCTTTGTTTGCAATTATCGAGCACCCTAGATTGAGTCAATCGAGTTCTACTTTTTCTACTTTGTGAATCTGGGCAGATTGTCAACTTGTTTGCAATTTTTCCGATGATGTTGTAGTTGATCCGTGCATGCTATGTTATTGTTCTTGCCATGTCTAGCTTGAATTTTGTGCCTTCTTGATGTGTGTATGCTTGTCTTGCCATGACTTGCACCGTAGTGAGTGCATCGAGCTCGTAAACATGCCCACTTGAGTTATATTTCAGCATGTGTCAGTTTTCACTAAGTCTGAAAACTGATTATGTTTTTGCTATGTTCACATGCTTGCAATTGTATTTTCTGATCCCTTTTGGCTGAAGGTCACTGAGGGACTTTTGTTAAGCTATTTGAGTATCTCCATGCCATGCTTTACTTTGCCATGTTCAGGTCCTGTAGCATGTAGTTTTGTTGCTCCGAAGAGAGCTACCTGATCTGAAATTCCAGACAAGTGTTGATATCACTAAGTCTGAAATCTGTTTGTCATATGCATTTTTGCCATGCTTGTTTGAACCTGTTAATGAATGAATTGGCCGTAGCTCAGTGCTAGACTTTTGTTAAGCATCTTGTTTGCATCCCTGCCATGTATTTTGTTGTCATGTTTGGGTGCTCTAGCATGTTCATCTCATTGCATTTAGATGCCTACTTGCTGTAAATCGCAGACCGGTGTCATATTTGAATCGCTTGCCATTTCCAAACCGTAACTCCGATTCCGGCATTCTTTATATCGTTTTCAAGAGATTTCATCTCATCTTTCCAGTGGCACACTTGGTTTTCCAAGTTGAGGCCAGGTTTATGCATTTCCTGTCATATCTTGCATTTTGCATCCCGCATAGCATATCATCTTTGCATCGTGTTGTTTGAGTTTGCACGTGGTTGATTGTATCCTTGTTGCTTGTTTGTCTTGTTTAGGTAGAGCCGGGAGACGAGTTCACTAACGAGGAGCCCGTTGAGTTTGATTTTGAGGATCCAGTCAACTCTGACAACTGTGCTTGCAAGATGATCATACCCTCGAAATCACTACTATCTTTGCTATGCTAGTCTGCTCGCTCTTTTGCTATGCCATTGCTACGATGCCTACCACTTGCTTGAAAGCATCCCAAATTTCCATGTCAAACCTCTAACCCACCATTGTCCTAGCAAACCGTTGATTGGCTATGTTACCGCTTTGCTTAGCCCCTCTTATAGCGTTGCTAGTTGCAGGTGAAGATTGGAGGCCGTTCCTTGTTGGAACATTTATTTACTTGTTGGGATATCATTATATTGATATGTTATCTTAATGCATCTATATACTTGGTAAAGGGTGGAAGGCTCGGCCTCTCGCCTAGTGTTTTGTTCCACTCTTGCCACCCTAGTTTCCGTCATATCGGTGTTATGTTCTCGGATTTTGCGTTCCTTACACGGTTGGGTTATAATGGGAACCCCTTGATAGTTCGCCTTGATTAAAGCTTTTTCCAGCAATGCCCAACATTGGTTTTACCATTTGCCACCTAGCCTTTTATTTCCCTTGGGTTCTGCAGACTCAAGGGTCATCTTATTTTAACCCCCCCGGGCCAGTGCTCCTCTGAGTGTTGGTCCACCTGCCAGCTACCGGTGGCCACCAGGAGCAACTCTGGGCTGGCGTACCCGTACCTAGGACAATCTGAGTGTGCCTTGAGAAAGAGATATGTGCAGCTCCTATCGGGATTTGTCGGCACATTCGGGCGGTGTTGCTGGTCTTGTTTTAACCTGTCGAAGTGTCTTGAATTACCGAGATACCGAGTCTGATCGGAACATCTTGGGAGGAGGTCTATTCCTTCGTTAACCGTGAGAGCTTGTCATGGGCTAAGTTGGGACTCCCCTGCAGGGATTTGAACTTTCGAAAGCCGTGCCCGCGGTTATGGGCAGATGGGAATTTGTTAATGTCCGGTTGTAGATAACTTGAACCTTAATTAATTAAAATGAACCAACTGAGTGTGTTACCATGATGGTCTCTTTCTGGCGAAGTCCGGGAAGTGAACACGGTGTTGGAGTAATGTTTGCGCAGGTTGCTCTCTAGTTTCTCGCTCGCGCTTTGCCTCCTCTTCTCGCTCTCTTTTGCGAATAAGTTAGCCACCATACTTGCTAGTCGCTTGCTATAGCTCCACTCATATTTTACCTTGCCTTACCTATAAGCTTAAATAGCCTTGATCGCGAGGGTGCGAGATTGCTGAGTCCCTGTGGCTCACATATTACTATTACACCAGATGCAGGGCCTGATGAGTCCGCTCCAGGAGACGCATATCAGCTCAAGTGGGAGTTCGACGAAGACACTCAACGTTACTATGTTTCCTTTCCCGATGATCAGTAGTGGTGCCCAGTTGGGGGTGAACGGGACCGTTGTCGCATGTTGGGTTCTCTTTTATTTTGGCGCCGTAGTTGGGCCATGAGTGTTTTGATGATGTAATGTTATTTATGTACTTGATTGACGTGGCGAGTGTAATCCAACTATGTTATCTCCCCTTTTATTATTATATTACATGGGATGTTTGTGAAGATTGCCTAACTTGCGACATATGTCTTCGATGCGATTATGTCTCTAAGTTGTGCCTCGACACGTGGGAGCTATAGTTGCATCGAGGGTGTTACAAGTTGGTAATCAGAGCCTTCCCCGACCTTAGGAGCCCCATTGCTTGATCGTTTTTAGCGGCCGAGTGGTGTCTAGAAAAATGTTTTGAGTCATTTAGGAATTATATATCAGAGAGTTTAGGAATTCTTTTTACTTCCCAGTCTCCTCATCGCTCTGGTAAGGCATCCTGACGTAGAGTTTTGACTATTCTCTTCTCAAATTTCACTAATTTTTTTTTAGGATCACGCGGGTATCTTGGAATCGCTCCGATGGTTTTATGATGAGAACATTGTCTTGGTGCCTCCTGTCAGGGGTTTAGTGGAAGTGTCCCGGGGAGTTGATCTCTAAGGTGTTGTCATCATAATTTTATCGTTGCAGTTCTGTAATACCTGAGTTTAGTACGCCGACATCGAAAATCTCTTTTATGCAGTTCGTTGGTGAGATAACCTCGACGCCACCCAGTACTGGGGCGGGAGTTCGGGAGTATCGCCATAACTTGTATAACGGATGCTTTTCGAAGATTGAGGTGGATGGTTTTCGAAGGTTTCTTGGTTATGTGTTGAAGGATGGATACAGCTGGATGTAGGATTTGTTAGTTTGGGTGAGATATTATGCTTCCCCTATATCCCCAACACCTGATTGCATAACCGAAAAGGTTCGGGAGTTTCATAGGTGGGAATTCTTGTAGCTCTAGTTCTTCTTCCACGGATATTGGTTTGAGATTGGGATTTCTTACCGATTATTCGTTCTTGATCCATACCTTGTTGATTTATTTCTCTACCTTAATTCGACGTGGCTTATCAATTTATGGATATGTGACCATTTCAAGAGGAATGCATTCGTTCATTTTGTTCGGATGTGAAGACTATATGTTGCAATTTTCATTCCGTTGGATTCAGCTTCAATATTTCTCTGTCAATGTGCTAATGGTGGTCAACCTCTTCAGGATGGCTCCTCGAACGCGCACGACTCCGAATCCTGATCCGCCACCACCTCCACCTCCTCCAGAGGCATGGCAAGCTGTGATGGCCGCAACCAATGCAAACACACAGTTGATCATGCAAATTCTCCAAGAGCGCAATCAAGGCAACCAAGGGAATCAAGGTAGCAATCAGAGTCACTTTGCTACACTCAACCAGTTCCTTGCTAACGGGCCAAAGACTTTCAGCAATTGTGTTGAGGCAACCGATGCTGACGATTGGCTTTTGGATCTGTGCAAGCATTTCGAGTGTAGTAACGTCAGGCCTGAGGACTTTGTTAAGTTCGCTTCCTTCCAACTCAAAGATCAAGTTGCAGAATGGTTCCAGCAGTACAAGGATTCCAGAGGGGGACGTGTTATCACTTGGGATGAATTCCGTCGAGATTTCAGGGCTCATCATATTCCGCAGAGCGTGGTTGAAAGCAAGCGTGAGGAATTCCGCAACCTGAAGCAAGGCTCTTTGTCTGTCTATGACTACAACAAGTTGTTCCAGAAGCTCACCCGCTTTGCCAAGCAGGACGTCCCTGATGAGAAGAGCATGCTATATCAGTTCAGGGGTGGTCTCAAAGAAGAAATTCAGCTTGCTCTTGTTCTCTTTGAGCCCTTGAGATACGATGAGTTCTACAACATGGCGCTGAAGCAAGAGGCTGCTCAGTTGAGGTGTGATGCTTCCAAGAAGCGAGCCAGAGATGTTACTCCTTCTTCCTCTACTCAAGTGGCCAAGCGGCAGAAGTATTGGCTTCCTCCTCCTCTGTTCCGTCAGCCGCATCAGCAAAAGAGCAAAGGTGGCAGTGGTTCTTCCCACCCACCCAACCCTGGCTTTCAGAACAAGACTTCGTCTCAAGCTCCAAGATTTAGTGCTCCGTATCACCGTCTGCTTTTAGAGGTCACATGCAACAAGTGCCAACAAAAGGGTCACTATGCCAACAAGTGTTTCAACCAGAGGCGTCTTCCTCCTCCTCCTCCTGTCAGATCGGCAAGTACAGCAGTGGTCAAGCATAACCCCAAGCATGCCAAGGTCAATTTGATGAATGCAGCTCAGGCAGAGGACTCATCAGATGTGATCATGGGTAACCTTCGTGTTAATGATATTCCAGCTAAAGTTCTTTTTGACACTGGTGCATCATATTGCTTCATCTCGGGACCATTTACAAATAGTCATGAATTGGTTTTGCAAGTTTTGCCTAGTCCTTTAGTAGTTGTCTCTCCCGGTAAGCGAATGCATGCTAACTCCATCATTCCGGATGTTTCTATCACTTTGGGTGACTACAAGTTCTTGGCTTCTCCAACGGTTCTCGGTGACTCGGATATTGATCTTATTCTCGGAATGGATTGGCTTTCTAAGAACAAGGCACATCTTGATTGTGCTGCCAGGCAGATTCAATTGACTCATTCGTCTGAGGATGTAATTATCTTTGCCGCTTGTGATGATACCATCCGTCTGTTTTCTCTCAGTCAGAAGGGTGAATTGGATGCCATCTCTCAAATTCCAGTCGTTTGCGAATATCAAGACGTCTTTCCAGAAGAGCTTCCAGGAATGCCTCCGCACCGGCCAGTTGAATTCGTTATTGATCTTGAGCCTGGCACGGAACCTGTGTGCAAGCATCCTTACAAGCTCGGACCTGAAGAGTTGAAGGAGCTGAAGAAGCAACTCGATATTCAAGAGAAAATGGGTCTCATCCAGCCTAGTTCTTCTCCGTGGGGTTGTGGTGTTCTTTTTGTGAAGATGAAGGATGGAACGGACCGACTTTGTGTTGATTACCGTCTAGAGAACAAGAAGACCATCAAGAACAAATACCCAACATCAATGAGCTATTCGAACAACTCAAAGGTGCCCAAGTATTCTCCAAGCTTGATCTCCGCATGGGTTATCACCAGATTCGCATTCGTGAGCAAGATATTCCCAAGACGGCTTTCAGGACAAGCTTTGGTTCATATGAATACACTGTCATGTCTTTTGGCCTCGCCAACGCTCCTCTGATGTTCTCTCGCATGATGAACTTCATCTTCAATGCCTACACCAATGACTTCGTTTTGGTCTATCTCGACTACATTCTGGTTTTCTCCAAGAACAAGGAAGATCATGCCAAGCACTTGCGTTTGGTCCTTGATAAGCTCAGAGAACATCAGTTCTACGCCAAGTTCTCCAAGTGTGAATTTTGGCTCGATGAGGTTCTTTATCTTGGTCATATCATCTCTGCCAAGGGCATTGCCATGAATCCTGAGAAGGTGTCTGCAATTGTGAATTGGGAGCCTCCTCAGAACGTGAAGCAACTCCGTAGCTTCCTCGGTCTCGCAAGCTATTGCCGAAGATTCGTTGAAAACTTTTCTAAAATTGTGAAGCCTCTCTCAAATCTTCTTCAGAAGCATGTCAAGTACGTTTGGTCTCCGGAGTGTGATATTACTTTCAACACTTTGAAAGAGAAATTGATCACTGCTCCAGTTCTGACTCCGCCTGATGAATCCAAACCGTACGAGGTCTTTTGTGATGCCTCTCTCCAAGGTCTTGGCGCAGTATTGATGCAAGAGAAGAAACTTGTGGCTTATACATCTCGCCAGTTGAAGCCTAATGAGAAGAACTACCCCACTCATGATCTCGAGTTGGCGGCAGTTGTGCATGCTCTTTTGACTTGGAGACATCTTCTATTGGGAAGAAAAGTGGACATTTTCACTGATCACAAGAGTCTCAAGTACATCTTCACTCAGCCTAATCTCAACCTCAGGCAAACTCGATGGGTCGAAATGATTCAAGAGTATAATCCGAGTATTGAGTATACTCCAGGCAAGGCCAATGTGGTTGCTGACGCATTGAGCAGGAAAGCTTACTGCAAAAGTCTGATTCTCAAGCCTTATCAACCTGAGCTTTGTGAAGCTTTCCGCAAACTTAATCTGCAAGTTGTTCCTCAAGGTTTCCTTGCCAACCTTGAAGTCTCTCCTACCTTAGAAGACCAGATTCGCCAAGCCCAGCTTCTTGATGCTATGGTGAAAAAGGTGAAGATTGGGATTGCCAAGAGTCAGTCCAAGTACAAGTGCTACTGCCTTGATGACAAGGACACTCTCTTCTTCAAGGATCGTATTGTTGTACCCAAAGGTGACCTCCGTAAAGTGATCATGAACGAGGCTCACAATTCTCTCCTCTCGATCCACATGGGAGCACGAAGATGTATCAGGACCTTAAGCAAGCTTATTGGTGGACTCGAATGAAGCGCGAGATCGCTCAATTCGTGAATGAATGTGATGTCTGCAGAAGAGCGAAGGCAGAACACCAAAGGCCAGCAGGTCTCCTCCAACCTCTTGCCATTCCAGAATGGAAGTTTGACCACATTGAAATGGACTTCGTGACTGGGTTTCCAAAGTCCAAGCGTGGCAATGATGCTATATTCGTGGTCATCGACAAACTCACCAAAGTGGCTCATTTTCTGCCTATCAAAGAGTCGATCACTGCAGCTCAATTGGCGGAACTCTATACCTCTCGTATTGTCTCTCTGCACGGTATTCCTCAAGTGATCTCTTCAGACCGTGGCAGCATCTTTACCTCAAAGTTTTGGGATTCTTTTCAGAAGGCCATGGGCACCAACATCTGCTTCAGCACAGCTTTCCATCCTCAAACTAGCGGTCAAGTCGAGCGTGTCAACCAGATTCTTGAAGATATGCTCAGGGCTTGTGTGATCTCCTTCGGCATGAAGTGGGAGGATTGTCTTCCTTATGCTGAATTCTCCTACAACAACAGTTTTCAAGCAAGTTTGGGCAAGGCCCCTTTTGAAATTCTGTATGGCAGGAAGTGCCGTACCCCTCTCAACTGGTCTGAAACCGGTGAACGTCAGCTTTTGGGTAATGACTTAATCACAGAGGCAGAAGAAATGTGCAAAGTCATTCGTGATAACCTCAAAGCAGCCCAATCCCGTCAGAAGAGCTACTATGATAGTAAGCACCGTGATTTGGCTTTCGAGATCGGAGATCATGTTTACCTCCGCGTCTCTCCTATGAAAGGTACTTGTCGCTTCGGTATCAAAGGGAAGCTTGCCCCGAGATACGTGCGACCTTTCAAGATTGTCAGCAAGAGAGGCGACCTCGCCTATCAACTCGAGCTTCCTTCAAACTTTGCAAATGTTCATGATGTGGTCCATGTCTCTCAGCTTCGAAAGTGCTTCAAGACTCCTGACCGCACCGTCAACTTCGAGGACATTGAGCTCCAAGAAGATCTCTCTTATCGTGAGCACCCAGTGGCTATTCTTGAAGAGACTGAACGCAAGACACGCAACAAGTTGATCAAATTTCTCAAAGTCAAGTGGTCACACCATTCCGACCGTGAAGCTACCTCGGAACGCGAGGATCACCTCCGTTCTGAGTACCCGGTGTTCTTTCAGTCCTAGATCTCGGGACGAGATCCTTTCTTAGTGGTGGAGTGTTGTAACACCCCGGATGTAACTTTCCCAATTTGTACTCCAACTCTTGCCGTTTCCGGCGTTAAGTTATATTTATTTCCTCGGGTTCGGGTCTTTGTCTCTGTGTGTTGTTATTGTTGGCATGCATCTCATATCATGTCATCATGTGCATTGCATTTGCATACGTGTTCGTCTCATGCATTCGAGCATTTCCCCGTTGTCCGTTTTGCATTCCGGTGCTTCGTTCTCCTCCGGTGGTCATTTCTAGCTTTCTTTCGTGTGTGGGGATAAAACATTTCCGGATTGGACCGAGACTTGCAAGCGGCCTTGGTTTACTACCAGTAGACCGCCTGTCAAGTTTCGTATCATTTGGACTTCGTTTGATACTCCAACGGTTAACCGAGGGACCGAAAAGGCCTCGTGTGTGTTGCAGCCCAAAACCCACCAAACTCTGCTCCATCATCTAGAGCGTTCGATCACGATCGCGTGGCCGAAAACAGCACCCCATTTGGACTATCCTAGCTCCCTCTACCTCTATTTAAAGAACCCCTCCGTTTTCGGATCTCCTTCCTCCCCGAAACCCTAGAAAATCCCCTCGCGCGCACCGGACATGTCCGCCACCGCCGGATGAATCCCGCCGCCGCGCCCCAGCCTCTAGCCGCCTGCCATGTGGCCTCCCCGCGCCGCCTCCTCCGCCGGCCCGCCGCGGTCCATCGCGGGCCCTCCCCGCCGCCACTCGGGCCCGCGCGCTGCCGCCGCCTCCCGCTTGCCCGCGCCGCCTCGCGTCGCCAGCCACCGCCGCGCCAAGCCGCCGCCGCCGCCAAGCCTCCTCCGCGCCGGCCGCCGTGGTCCGCCTCGACGCCGGCCCGGCCCCGCGCCGCCATCCGCCGCCCAGCCGTCAGATCTGAGTGTTGGTCCACCTGTCAGCTACCGGTGGCTACCATGGGCAACTCTGGGCTGGCCTACCCGTACCTAGGACAATCTGAGTGTGCCCTGAGAAAGAGATATGTGCAGCTCCTATCAGGATTTGTCGGCACATTCGGGCGGTGTTGCTGGTCTTGTTTTAACCTGTCGAAGTGTCTTGAATTACCGATATACCGAGTCTGATCGGAACGTCTGGGGAGGAGGTCTATTCCTTCGTTGACCATGAGAGCTTGTCATGGGCTAAGTTGGGACTCCCCTACAGGGATTTGAACTTTCGAAAGCCGTGCCCGCGGTTATGGGCAGATTGGAATTTGTTAATGTCCGGTTGTAGATAACTTGAACCTTAATTAATTAAAATGAATCAACTGAGTGTGTTACCATGATGGTCTCTTTCCGGCGGAGTCCGGGAGGTGAACACGGTGTTGGAGTAATGTTTGCGCAGGTTGCTCTCTAGTTTCTCGCTCGCGCTTTGCCTCCTCTTCTCGCTCTCTTTTGCGAATAAGTTAGCCACCATACTTGCTAGTCGCTTGCTGCAGCTCCACTCATATTTTACCTTGCCTTACCTATAAGCTTAAATAGCCTTGATCGTGAGGGTGCGAGATTGTTGAGTCCCTGTGGCTCACAGATTACTATTACACCAAATGCAGGTCCTGATGATTCCGCTCCAGGAGACGCATATCAGCTCAAGTGGGAGTTCGACGAAGACTCTCAATGTTACTATGTTTCCTTTCCCGATGATCAGTAGTGGTGCCCAGTTGGGGGTGACCGGGACCGTTGTCGCATGTTGGGTTCTCTTTTATTTTGGCGCCGTAGTCGGGCCATGAGTGTTTGGATGATGTAATGTTATTTATGTACTTGATTGACGTGGCGAGTGTAAGCCAACTATGTTATCTCCCCTTTTATTATTATATTACATGGGATGTTTGTGAAGATTGCCTAACTTGCAACATATGCCTTCAATGCGATTATGTCTCTAAGTCGTGCCTCGACACGTGGGAGCTATAGTCGCATCGAGGGTGTTACACCATGTCCTTAACAAAGGGTGCATGCATGTATAGGTTGAGCGTGTGTCTTGCGTCGTGTGTTGTGTACATGCAGGCGTGCGAGTGTTGCCTGTGTGCATGTGTATGAGTGAGGCTTACGTGCATGAGCACATTTCAATGTAGCATGCATGCATGTGTGTGTGTGTTTGTGCATGCATGCATACGTGTCAGTGTTGCATGCCTGCATGTGTGCGTGTGTTCGTGTGAGTGTTTCGTGTGTGTATGTGTACATATTAGTAGTGCATGCATGCATGTGGGCATTGCGGGCGTGTTTATGGGCATGCGTGATGTGTTTGTATTAACCACATTAGCTCATGCGTGTGTGCAATTAAAACAACCAGTTCAGCATATCATCACAAGCCAACGTTGTCTGCCGTGGTTAGGGCGCGTGGGCTGCAAAGCTGAGGTCTCATGAGATTTTACAAAGTCATCGTAGGCGCCTCGTAGTTGAGGGGAACGTCTCCTCCCACTGAATGCACATCATCGAAAATACTGAAAGTAATCCAAGATAAATGCGAGCACCAGGACTTTAACCCTGGTGGGCTGGGGATACCACTATCCTCCTGGCCATCCAACCACAGGTTGGTTAGCACCACAAAATATATATGGTGACCGTAATGACCTTATTATAAAGTCCAGTGACCATATTGTGCTTCTGCTTCAAATACAATGATCGCAAGTGTCGTTAACAAAATATGAGCACGCTTCAAATACAATGACCATCAATGTCATAAAAAAATACCGAGATGTATGGTGAGCTAGAATGTATACGGTGACTGTAATGAACATATTTTGAAGTCCAGTGACCGTATAGTGCTTTATCTTGAAATACGGTGACCGTCACCCGTGAATGTGTCAGGGCATACTTTTAGAGAGCCGAGAGATAGTTTGTGCGCGTACGTGAAAGTGGTGTAGTGAGAGGGGGTGTGCGGTGGAGACAAAGAGAAATATGCCATTCATTTCTCTTTCCCGTGACTAATTTTTAGGAGAAAATATAAGCATTCACAATATGGAACAAATATCATTGGATGCACCATGCAATTAACTTTCATGTATAACTTTGTACTATTGTATATGCTTATTTTCTTAGTGGCCGATGGTGTGTGAGGTGTGGTGGGCACATCATTTCTAGTAGTGGTGGGTCGGCGTGAGGACTCATGGGTCCGTTCCGTCCTACACCACATAGGCCAGACCGAGGCGCATTATATGAAGACCCATAGAGGACTCAGCGTACAAGATGAGGCTACTAAAGTTGTGGAGGACTCTATCCCCACTAATGATAAGACAACTATATACAATTTGTAACTGTCGGTGTCAAAACCGGTGAATCTCGGGTAGGGGGTCCCGAACTATGCGTCTAAGGCAGATGGTAACAGGAGGCAGGGGACACGATGTTTACCTAGGTTCGGGCCCTCTTGATGTAGGTAATACCCTACGTCCTACTTGATTTTTCTTGATGATATGAGTATTACAAGAGTTGATCTACCACGAGATCAGAGAGGCTAAACCCTAGAAGCTAGCCTATGGTATGATTGTATGTTGTCCTACGGACTACAACCCTCCGGTTTATATAGACACCGGAGGGGGCTAGGGTTACACAAGGTCAGTTACAAGGGAGGAGATATACATATCCGTATTGCCTAGCTTGCCTTCCACGCCAAGTAGAGTCCCATCCGGACACGGGACGAAGTCTTCAATCTTGTATCTTCATAGTCCAATAGTCCTGCCAAAGGATATAGTCTGGCTGTCTGGAGACCCCCTACTCCAGGACTCCATCAGTATCCCCTGAACCAGGCTTCAATGACGATGAGTCCGGCACGCAGTATTGTCTTCGGCATTGCAAGGCGGGTTCCTCCTCCGAATACTCCATGGAAGAGTTTGAACACAAGAACAGTGTTCGGCCTTGAAAAATAAGTTCCACATACCACTATAGAGAGAATAATATTTCCACAAATCTAATCTGCTGACACGTTTTGACAGCATGACATCACGCCATGGCCTGGTCATTATTCAAACCGTTTTTATCAACCAGCACCGCACATATCGCGAGGCGGTTTTCTTGACACGTCTTGTCAACGCAGAGATCGTGTCCCCCTTATTACGGGATTCTCATCAATATGGACATGGGTAACCCAACCGCGCCATCAATTACGGTGCCTGGGAAATAAGCGGTTTTATCAGGCAAGTGAGGAGACACATCGCCTCTTCCGCCCTTATAAAGGGACAAGGATTTACTCTTTTCACCCATGCCTTCTTCCTTGCTTACCCATTCCCGCACACTCGAGCTCTAGCACCCAAGCTCGCGTTCTTCCTCTCAAACCACCCCAAGCATGTCCGGAGCAGGAGGCAACTGGATGGTCTCCTCCGTCACGGAGGAGAACATCAAAAAGTTATGGGAAGCCGGATATCTTGCCGCGAACATCGTGCACCGGCTGCCAGATGTAGGGCAGATCATCCCTAGGCCCGAACCCCATGAGAGGGTAGTTTTTCTTACCCACTTCGTCCGCGGACTGGGATTTCCTCTCCACCTGTTCGTTCGCGGACTCATGTTCTACTATGGGCTGGATTTTCACGATCTGGCCCCCAATTTCATCCTCAACATCTCGGCGTTTATCGTCGTGTGCGAGGCCTTCCTCCGCATCAAGCCCGATTTCGGCCTGTGGCTAAAGACTTTTAAGGTCAAACCGAAGGTGGTGGTCGGCCAGCAGGCAGAGTGTGGAGGCACCATGGTGGTCAAGATGCCTAACGTCACCTGGCTTGAGGGCTCCTATGTGGAGACCATAAAGGGGTGGCAATCGGGGTGGTTGTACATCACCAAGCCGCGCGACTCCAACTGGGTGGCGGCTCCCAAATTTCGATCCGGAGTCCCCATGCGGCTCAACTCTTGGAAAGAGAAGGGCCTGTCCTAGGGTTCTTCGGTAGAGCTGACCGGACTCCAGACCTGCATCAGAACATGATGAACAAGAAAATCAAGCTTGTCAACGTGGTCTAGGTTATGCTCTTCCGCTGGATCCTTCCGTGTCAACGACGAGCATTTGATTTATGGGAGTTTGACTAGGCCAAGCACCAGATGCTGCGAGAGCTCTATGACATGATGCAGGAGGATGTCTGGAGGGTGATGTTCAAGAGCGCCGAGATTCCTCCCTCACTCACCGAGGACCGCGGACTCAGCGCAAAGCGCCGCGCCCATCCGGTAGGCTTTTTATATCTCTCAGGGTATTTATGTGCCCCGGTTTAGTTATGTGCAGGATCTAAGCTTCCATGTCATTAACAGGACTGGATAGAGACAGCGGAGAAGCTTGATTGCCTAGCCCCCTGCCCGAGGATCCTGCAGACGCTCCTCTAACGAAGATGCTGACTCCGGCACCTTACGAGGTGCCGGCAAAGAAGGCCAAGAAGAAGGCCACAGGGACCCGAAAGGGTCTCCGGCGCAAGGTTGTATCGGACTCATCGTCCGATGACTCCAACGCGCACTCCTCCCACGAAAACAAGGAGGAGGAGGAGAAAAGTTCTTCCCACCCAGCCGGGGGAGACAAGAAAAGGAAGGCCGACCCATCCGGGGAAGCCGAAGGGTCCAAGCAGGTAAGGACCCTCCCTCCGGACTGCGCCACGACGGCCGCCGACAGCGGCGACGAGTGGCTACCCAGGGACAAGCCCCTAGCGAAGTCGTAAGTGTCCGGACACCATAGTACTTCATGGTATGTTATATTGCACTACCTCTCCTAATGCTGAACATGATTATGCAGTCCATCCCGAGCTTATCTCAACGTACCCTCGTCGAGCGGCTCTTTAGACTCGTCGGATATGAACAGTGGTTCTCCTCCGACCGCTTCCACCCCTCGCCCTAAGGACAACGCCGAGGTGTTGTCTCACAAGGCACCGAGCCAAGGGGAGGTGGCCCTGGGGGCAGCTCGTGGCTACTTCCTGGACCTTAGGTACCAAGGGAGTGAGGCTCCTACGAGCTTAGAGTTCGGGCCCCAGCCGGACACTGCGCCGGAACCTCCGATGGTTTCGGACTCCAGCAGGCAGTCCCCCGTTAAGGGGGGCCAACCATCCGTGCCGGTTTCCTCTGTACATCCAGAGGCACCGGACAACTTGCTGGAAGCGCTTCGCAGCGCTTCCATCGACGAAGAGCACCGCACTATCATGAGAGCGGTGGTCGAAAAGGTTCAGTCCGCCAAAAACGGACTGACCGAAGCTTGCGCCAGCCTCCTAACAGGCTTTAAGGTAAGCGGTCAAAATATAAGAAAATGGTACCGCATAGATAGTAGCACCTGATGCTCTGTTCAGCGTTCAAGAAGAAAAGCCAAATAGAGGATCAAATGATGAGTCAGGAGTCTAATCAGAATGTGTCTATGTGTATGCGCAGGCTTCGCTGCTGGCCGCTGCCGCACGTACTGCGGAGGTCTCTGCACTGAAGCAGGACCTAGAGCGGTCCGAGACCGAGCTCGGCCTTACCAAGAGTCAGCTCGAGGAGAACAAAGGTAAGCAATACCTTTGTCTATATATTACTCCTAAAAAGGAGTTCGGGTGTAAGGTAATAGGATCATCATGGATTTGTCACGGGCCACGACCGAAGTGGCGACCCTGAGGGAGGCGTTGGCCAAGGCCGAAGACAGAGCGGCCAAGGAGCGCATTGAATTGGAGAAGCAAGAAGCCCGAGTAGGCGAGATGCAGGAAGAGCTCGAGGCTCTTGCCAAAAAGCATGAGTCCTTGGAGCTGGACACTAAGACGCGAGAGTTTGAGCTCGTGCAGGCGCTTGAAAGCGTCCGGAGCGCCAAGGCCGAAGCCCACAAGGCCCTTCAGGAGATTAACACGGTGAAGAAGATAGCAGCGGGTAAGGCATTCATTATGCAAAGCAAGCATGTGAAGGAGACTTTCCTTTTTCTTACCTGAGTTTCGAGCTCTCCAGGAGCGTTTGCAGATCTTCCCCGTAGTGTACTGGATGCCGCAGAGTTTTACCGAGCTGAGGAGGGGAGTTCGGCAAAGAAGTTGTTCTGGTCTCAGTATGTTGGGACCGAACACCCCGTGCCCTTGAGCCACTAGCTGAAGCAGTTGGTCGAGCTTCACAAGGCGGCCGAACTGGACATGAGGAGCCTTATAGTCCGGATGTGGACTGGTGAGCCCCTGTCGGGCAGCTACGTCAGTCTGGTGAGGCGGCTTGTGGAAGCCTGCCCACGGCTTGAAGTCATAAAGCGGTCTGTATGCATTGAAGGTGCACGCAGGGATTTTGCCCGGGCAAAGGTGCACTGGGCGAAGCTGGACACCGTGAAGCTGGTGAAGGAGGGGCTGCCGGAGGGCAAGGAGCATCGCTGCCCCGAAAACTATTATGAGAGTGTCCGAAGGGCTCTCGCCTAGTGGCGGATGAGTGTGCCAAGGATGTAATTTTTTAATGAACATGCTCATGTGATCCTCTAATGTGAAATGAGTTTATTTGCGCCATGGGACGCTTTCTTAATTTAAAATATTACCTTCTGTGTGGCCATTTGTAAAATCTGAGAGTTGGCCATTCATCGGCTTCTGCCCCCATGTAACTAGTACTGGGGTGTTCAGGATAAAAATGAGAACTCTTTACCCCAATTTTGGGTCCTTCGAGGGAGGTGTTCAGCGCAACAAACCAGGCAATCGGACTATAATGCTTTATCACTCTCACTTAGCCATAAAAGTCTACAATTTTAAATTTTTGTGAAGCCCCTGGTATTCGGAGGGCCGAATTTGGGGCACTATACACGCCTAAGCCGGACAAGGCCGACTCTTCGCCCGAAGCGGAAACAGTCTTTAAGGACTTGATACCTCTTGAACAGCGACCGGTCTCTCGCCTTATCATGATAGCCAGTTTTTGGCTTTCTCTACTGAGGTGCTCGTCCGGAAGAACCGGGACACAATCGCAGTAGTTCTCCGACCGCTAACTTAGCCGATATAACGGAACGTAAGGTACCAAAGCATGGGAGCCGGGCAAACCCAACATTTGACCAAAGACATGATTCGGAGCTGATGCATATAATGCTATAAGTTCGGGGTGCCGCACTATCGAAAGTGTTCGGACTTGTGGCGCCGTATTATGGGGTAAACAAGAGCCCCTGGCGTACTTACCGTATCCGAACGTACGGGTGTGGATTGTCGTAAATGGACATATAAGAGAAAAAAAAGAAGAAAAATTAAATAATGCAATGATAGACTATCGATATGCATTGTTTTTAAAATAATACGTCGAAGCGTAATGGTACAAGTAGTGCAATAAGCAGAAAGCAAGACAATTTGAAATGTCCTATCCCAGGGCGAGCTGCACATAGATTAGTAAAAAACGGGTATGTCAATTATTATTAGAGACCACCTAGGGTTCCCATGTTCATCTTAGCTCCTTGCCGCCTTGGTTGTTGCTTCCGGAATGTGTCCGGAAATCGTGCTGCCAGAAAGGGCTTCCAGAGAGTTAGGCCCTGAAAGAGAAAAGGAATGATAAAGGTATATAGCCCCTAGGGCGGTTAAGCCACATTGCGGGGCGTGTCCTGATCGTGCCCCCGCCTATATCCATGGTATTTTCAGTGCATAGTTATGTACGCGCATCACGGATTTCGTCGCTTGACTAGGACTGGGACTGGGTCCGAATTTCTAGGCGAGCTCTGATCATGCCAGGCGATCCTGTTGTAGCTTGTTCCGGACTCATTTGAAGGTGTCTGGGGGATGTGACGCCGAATCAGTGGCCTTCCTTAAAAGGCTACTTTGTGCTTCTGCCGCAAGGGCCGCAGTGTGCTCTTCCGTGCGGAGTGAGCGTTCTGTGTTTCCATTTACTGGTATGACCCCCTGGGTCCTGGAATCTTGAGCTTGAGGTATGTGTAATGCGGCACCGCATTAAATTTTGTGAATGCTGTCCGTCCGAGCAGTGCATGATAGCCACTGCGAAACGGGACAATATCGAAGATTAACTCTTCGCTTCGGAAGTTGTCCGGTGATCCGAAGACCACTTCCAATGTGATTGAGCCTATGCAATGGGCCTCTACACCTGGGATGACACCTTTTAAATGGCTTTTTCCGCTGACCGGATCTAGAGCCTTTGAATCCGGCATTGACTGCCGTATCTTCGGTGTTATCCCCGTTATTGCGGCGCTTTGGACTATTATGACGTTGCCTACCGTTAACATCTTTGGTATCCGAAGTGTCCGGATTCCTCACTGTGTTGTTGCTGCGAGCCAACAGCTATCCTCGCCCGCGCAGAAGCGGGTCATGAGTGTTGTGAGGGCTGCCATAGATTTCGGCTTCTCCTAGCCGAGGTGGCGGGCGAGCGACTCGCCGCGGATGTTATGATTGAATGCCGCTAGGGCCTCTGCATCCGGACAGTCTACAATTTGGTTTTTCTTAGTCAGGAACCAAGTCCAGAATTGTCTGGCCGATTCTCCTGGCTGCTGGGTTATATGGCTCAAGTCATCAGCAACCGGTGGCCACACATAAGTGCCCTGGAAGTTGTCAAGAAATGCATCTTCCAGATCCTCCCAACTATCGACGGAATCTGCTGGCAAGCTGTTCAGCCAATGCTGAGCTGGTCCTTTGAGTTTTAGTGGGAGGTACTTGATGGCGTGTAGATCATCTCCGCGAGCCATGTGGATGTGAAGGAGAAAATCCTCAATCCATACAACGGGATCTATTGTGCCATCGTATGATTCGATATTTACGGGTTTGAAACCCTCCGGGAATTCAAGATTCATAACTTCATCAGTGAAGCATAGGGGGTGTGCGGCGCCTCTGTGCCGGGCTATATCCCGACACAGTTCGTACGAATCTTGGCTACTGTATTTGGCCCAGCCAGATTTACTCTTTGTGTATCCGACGCGACAATCGTCGTCCCGTGTTGGCGCGCGTGTCCATGACCCTTATATTGACCTTGTGATTTTTGCCTTACTGTCCAATACGTCTCGCATGTCCCTTGTGTTGTCCCGGGCCTTAGTATTTTTGATTGAGTGGAGACAGGGTGCAGGCTGAAATGCCTCTCTGGCTCGGCCACCCGGTGGCCGGTCAGCCGCATCACACAATGATGATTGAGGTTTCAATGCTTCCTCCTCGAGGTGAGGTAGCAACCTGCATTTTGGGTAACTCGTGGAGGGGCGCTCGAGTTCATACTCCTCGGCCGCAAGGACTTCGGTCCACCTGTCTGCTAGCAAGTCTAGATCAGCTTGAAGCTGTTACTACTTTTTCTTTAGGCTATTTGCCGTGGCCATAAGCCGACGCTTGAAGCGCTCTTGCTCGACGGGGTCCTCAGGCATGATTAATTCTTCGTCACCGAGGCTCGCCTTGTCTTCAGAGAGAGGAATGTAATTGTCCTCCTTTGGTTCTCCATCTACTGCCCGCTCTGGGGGGCTAGCTTGTTCGTCCTCTGGTTCTACATCACGCTGGAGGGGATTGTTGTTGTCTTTGGCACTATCCGGAGTGTTATTACCTCCTGTGCCGGTATCACTACTCTGGTTGTGGCGGGACTTAGAGAAGCGCCGCTGATGCCGGCGTTTGGGTTGCTTCTTGGAGGGGTCATCCTCTGCTGTCTCGTCGCCATTGCCTTTTTTGGGGGTGTCCACCATGTATATGTCATATGCTGAGATGGCGATCCAGCGCCCTGTGGGCGGTGGTTCCGGTTTGTCTTCGGCGTCGTCATCCATACCGTCGAAGTCCTCGGAGTCGAAGTCGAGCATGTTGGTTAAGTCGTCCATAGTGGCTACTAAGTGGGTGGTGGGTGGGCAGCAAATTTCTTCGTCTTCCGCATCCCATTCTAGCCGGACATAATTCGGCCAAGGTTCTCCTGATAGGGAAAGAGACCTTAATGAATTTAGCACATCGCCGAAGGGCGAGTGCTGAAAGATATCCACGGAGGTGAACTCGATGATCGGCGCCCAGTCGGATTCGACGGGTACAGATGTAAGCGGCTCGGCATCTATGGCCGGAGATGAATCCAGCGGTTCGGCGACACGGCTCTCGTAAGGGGTGAAGTCAGTATCTAGCTCTATCGCCACTGAGAGTGCGTCCTCCATGGCAGGGTCCATCCCTCCACCCTCGGATGGCGCGACTTGCTCCGGATTAATGGCCGGAGTAGTTGCAGATGCGATCTCCTGAACATTGTCCGATGGCAGAGTTACGTCATGCTCGTCACGACTGTGCGGCGCGTCCAACTTGGGCTCGAATCCATCGAAGATCAAGTCTCCGCGGATGTCGGCCTTGTAATTCAAGTTTCCAAATCTGACCTGATGGCCAGGTGCGTAGCTCTCGATCTGCTCCATATGGCCAAGCGAATTGGCCCGGAGTGCGAAGCCGCCGAATACGAAGATCTTTCCGGGGAGGAAAACCTCACCTTGGACCGCATCATTACCGATGATCAAAGGAGCCATCGAGCCTTATGGTGACGGCATAGTGGAACTCTCAATGAAAGCACCAATGTCGGTGTCAAAACCGGCGGATCTCGGGTAGGGGGTCCCAAACTGTGCGTCTAAGGCGGGTGGTAATAGGAGGCAGGGGACACGATGTTTACCCAGGTTGGGGCCCTCTTGATGGAGGTAATACCCTACATCCTGCTTGATTTTTCTTGATGATATGAGTATTACAAGAGTTGATCTACCACGAGATCAGAGAGGCTAAACCCTAGAAGCTAGCCTATGGTATGATTGTATGTTGTCTTACGGACTACAACCCTCTGGTTTATATAGACACCGGAGGGGGCTAGGGTTACACAAGGTCGGTTACAAGGGAAGAGATATACATATCCGTATTGCCTAGCTTGCCATCCACGCCAAGTAGAGTCCCATCCGGACATGGGACGAAGTCTTCAATCTTGTATCTTCATAGTCCAACAATCCGGCCAAAGGATATAGTCCGACTGTCCGGAGACCCCCTAATCCAGGACTCCCTCAGTAACCCTAGGCCCCAAGTATGTTATATAAGCCCGGGGGCTAGTTTGTCGATAGTATACACACACAATGGTTCGTATTCACATGTACTTTGTACACACCCCAATCACAAATATATAGTACCAGGAGTAGGCTTTTTCCTCAACTGCAAGGGCCCGGACTTGGGTAAAACTTTGTTTCTTATTACCATCTAGCCTAATAGTCAGGGATATCCTACCGAATGACCTCATGGAATAATATCCGCTGGCTAGTAAAAGAAACGTGGGGTGGGGGCAATGTGTGCGAAAGAGGCCTAAAGATAGTGTGCGTGCAGGAGACACATAGGCAGATATATCTACATATAGAGGGCTAGCAGAGACCGTGCATGTGTGAAAGTGCTAGTTATCGACTAGAGGGGGGTGAAAAGGTGATTTTTATGGAAGTCTTAAAAGCACGAGGTCTTTGAAGACAAACAGTAGAAATGAACCTATTGATATGCAGTGGAAGGTAGACTACACTAGACAGGCCATAGTCAATTAAGCAATGAAGTGAAAGCACGAAGACTATCAGCAGCTAGGTAGTATGGATCAGGATGGAAGACAGTATGAAGCCAAACAGTTAATAGACTTCACTCAGTGAAGTCAATCAAGACACACAGGCAGGCAATGACTTCACGAAGACAAACTGTAAAGTAAAGGGAAGTGAAGGATAGAACCAGTTGCTTGGTGAAGACAAGGATTTGGTGGACCAGTTCCAGTTGTTGTGACAACTATACGTCTGGTTAGGGAGGCTGAGATTTAACTCAAAATACCACGTCTTCACCTTATTCCCCTTGAGCTAAGGACACCTAGTCCTCACCCAATCACTCTGGTAAGTCTTCAAGGCAGACTTCCAAACCTTCACAGACTTCGTTCACCGGCAATCCACAATAGCTCTTGGATGCTCAGAATATGACACCTAACCGGCTGGAGGATTCACAGTCCTCAAGTGTAACAAGTCTTCAGGTCACGTAGACAGAAAAACTTCAGTGATGCCTAACACTCTTTGGCTCTGGGTGTTTTGGGCTTTGTCCTCGCAAGGATCTCTCTCTCAAATGCTTCCGAGGTGGGTTGCCCTCAAACGAATAAAAGTCGTGCACTAACTCTGAGCAGCCACCAATTTATGGTGTAGGGCTATTTATAGCCAGGAGGCAACCAGACCTGATTTGTCTGAAATGACCCTGGGTCACTAAGGAGCCGACATGTGTCCAATGGTCGGATTTCAAACACATGCGGCAGCTTGACTTGGGCTACAAGTAAAGCTGACTCATCCGTCTCTGGATAAGATTTTCTATCATTGTCTTCGCTCAAAGACATATGATTTGGTTGAGCATCACTTCAGTCACTCTGGCTTTGTTCACTTGGACCCCACTTAACAGTTTGGTGGTTCCTATGACTCAACAAAGAAGAAAAGGAAACTACGAAACAAATATGTCTTCGCACTCCATAATCTTCATATGAATGTCTTCTCATGTCATAACCTTCATCGTGAGTGTCTTCACGTACCACAATGGTCCTCAATGTCTTCACACATTTTTAGGGGTCATCTCTGGTAGGTAAACCGAATCAATAAGGGACTACTACCTGTGTTATCCTACAATTCTCACGAACACATTAGTCCCTCAACCAAGTTTGTCGTCAATACTCCAAAACCAACTAGGGGTGGCACTAGATGCACTTACAATCTCCCCCTTTTGGTGACTGATGACAAACTGGTTGAAGTTTTCAACGGGGATAAAAGTATGTGAGATTTAAGGATAAAGCATTTTCTTCATAAGTTGCAAAAGGATCCCCATGAAGATGTGCGTATAAGTAGTTTTCCTTTGAATGCAAATGCACATGGCAGGTTTTACTTTGTGGAGATCCTCTTCAACTCACGAAGACAATTCATCATGCATATATAAGTATAATGAAGGTAAATGACATGCACAATGAAAAATGGGCGTCTGCTGAAATGACTTCATGCGGGATTTATCATCGCATCACAAAGTAGAAGCAAAACGTGGCAGACGACCATCATGTTTAAGTGTTACAACTCAAAAGCCAAATTGTTTCAAAACGAGAGTTGTAAGAACTTAGCAAAGATAATGCAACCACCCATATGGACCCGCTTGAAGACTATCAACCTCATATGCTTCTCCCCCTTTTGTTAGTAATGACCAAGAAGGTTTGAAGACATAGAGGATCTACTCGTTCCCAGCGGGAGTAGAAGATGGAGCAGGGTCGTCGTTGGTGTTTGGTGGTGCAGACGGGCCTGATGTAGTATCTTGATGCAGTGCAGCCAAAGTTGGTGAAGTGGCGGCGTCTTCTTCATCGACGACTCTCGCAACAATAGTTATAGCCGAAGATGAATTCTCACAATCTTGAATGGAGGGAGTGCGATGCCAGCTTGCATTTTGAGGAGGACTGGAGTCAAACTTGAATTGCTCTGTGAAGCCATCTTCATGCAGATCATCTTCAGAACATAGCAGCGTGAGGCTCTTCGAGGACCGCCTACAGGCTTGATGTGCAACGAACGAGTTCTTGGTGGCCAAGTTGCGGATGCGATTAACCTCCACCAAGAGACTCTACATCTGACGCTTCAGCCAGTCATGATGCCTATCCTGCTTTTGATGCAAAGCCACCAGAAGCTCTCGGTCATTGAGTACATGAGGGCGCTTCTGAGGCCTTTGAGCAATTGTGCTTGCAATGGCTTCAGTGTTGGCTCGGTGCGGAAAGCGCATGTTGCCAGCCAGAGGGTGTGCAGGAGTTGCAGCATTGAGCATAAGAATTCCTTCGATTGGTTGCGAGAAGCTTTGAAATTCAGCATTCTGAAGGTGGAGTGGCTTATTTGCAGGCTCGGGGTAGATGGCTTCAATGGACATATCAACTTTAGGAAAAAAAACAATATGGTTTTGCACTGAAGGCTGATAGTCAATGGTGGAATGAAGCTTAATCAAGCGCATCACCCATGGTGCATAGAACTTCAGGCCAAACTTATCAATCCCAGAAGCAGCAAGCAGTCTGATGAAGAAATCCTGGGTGTTGAACCTGGTGCCATGGATGATATAGAATACCAAAGTCTTCATGGTGCCTTCAAGTTTAGCTTCAGAAGAATGTCCCTTGATGGGCCATAGAGTATGCCTCAGAATATGATACATTATGTGTGCCAAGTACTCGAGGTCCTTCACAAATAACTCCTTTGGGTATTCAGCGTCTTATGGCAATGGCTTCATCATGCTAAGCATTTGGCTCATATTGGGCTCAGGCTTCTAAAAAATGCTCTGCACCTCATTCCTATGAAGCTGACAATCAGGTTCATATAACTCACTTGGAGTGGGTAGGGAAGTCAGCTCGATGATGTCTTGAGCTTTCGCTTTGTGATGAACATCACCTGTCATCCACTCAAGGAACCAAGTCTTCGGATCCCAGTTGTTGCCTCGAATGTGTAAAGTGGCATAGAACTGCAGTAGAAGCTCTTCATTCTAGTGTTCCTTATCAATCACAAAGGTCAGAAGACCAACATCCCTAAAAAAGTCAAGAGCCTCTTCAAGACATGGCAGCCCAGCCATAGCATCATAGTCCAGATGCTTCTGTGGAAACATCCGGTCTTGGTTGTGCAAGATGCATGAGTAATAGCTTCATTGCTGATGGCTCCAAAATCTATCAGAGGATATCTTGGGCTTTGTGTGTGGGTTCTTGGTGCTGTCAAAGAAAGAATTGTGCTCTCTGAAGCTGAGCACATTGAATGACCCCTGAGTGGTTACAACACTTGGAAGCCTTGGCAGACGTGGCTTTGGCTTCTGAACTTGAGGCCTATGCTCCACACGATAATCATACTGTGGCCTGGGAGCAGTTGATGGAACCATAATAGGCCATCTGACGGTGACAAGCTCACCTTCAAGATTGAGTGCATGCTCCGGTATGTGGTCATGGTGGAGCAATAGCGCAATCAGAGGTGATAGGCGTCACGGTGGCTTCAGCATTCACATCAGCTTTAGGCTCCACATTGTCTTCAGCCATGACAGAGTCATTGGCTTCAGTGGCATTGTTGGTGGCAGCCTCATTGTTTTTAACCTCCATCGGTTCAACGACTGGAGGGTCGGGTACGATCACATTCTCCTCGAGAATGACTGGATCACTTTCTGGGGGTGTAGCTTCTCTCTCCTCTTCTCTTTCTTCTCCTTTTTCATCAGCTGATGCAGCCATAATGTCTTTTAGTAGTCTTGGCTTCAGACTCAGAGGCAGTCACAGAAGGAGTGGCTTCAGGAAACACTTGGCGTGCTACTGGGCTAGTGTGTTGTGCTTCTTCTTCTGGGATGCTCGACAAGGATACTTGTGGCCTAAGGCCCTTGCGAAGCCTGCGGAATGCTGGCGATGCCTTTGGAGAAGGGCTGGTCTGTTCCATGTAGTCTTTATCATCAAGAACTGAAGAGGTAACTTGAGCAGGAGGAGTTCATGGTGTCTCGTCTTGAACTGGTGTGTCTTGTTTTTGGCGCTCGGCCCATGAGTCATCTTGAGCAATTGGAGTCAATGGACGACCAATGCTAATAAGTTCACTACTTGTTGGAGCAGGCGATGATACCGACTAGGGCTCGAGCTGAGGAAGGACTTCATCATCATGTACAATGTCTTCAGCTGCAGTGGGGTCATCAGCTGGAACTTCTTCACTCTCTGGACCCTCTGTGGAAGTAGGCTCGTGGATCACAAGGCGAAGTTCTTGGTTTGTTGAAGCCGGAAGAGCAACAGAGATAGGTTCAACTACGAGGGGCTCTAGGGAAGCAACACGCTCTTTCTTTGAAGACTTTGAAGCCTTTGTCTTCAGTCTCTTCTTGGAGGGAGCATCATCAGAGGTGTTCTTGAGCTTCCTCTTTCTGGCTTCGGCCTCCTCTTGCCGTGTTTTCTTCATTTCTAAAGCTGCTGAGGGGACCTTTGGCTTTGAGCCATTCATGTTGGCAGGGAAAACAATGCTTGGTCGATCCTGCCATTGGGCTTCGGGTTAGGCTTCAGTAGACTTCTTCTTTTGCTTGGCAGCCATCCTGGGGTCGATGCCAGGACGCCCAAGAGCCTTTCGCTTCTCAGCTTCATTATGCGCTTGAACACGTTTCTACGCATAATACTTCATGCGCTCGCGTGAGCCTTTGGCTTCTTCATGCTTCTTGTGGAATTCAGCCTTGAGATCATGCAACATCTTCTTGAAGATTTGCACATCAGCCACACTGAGCTTGGCCATGTGCTTCTTGAAATGCATCTTCTCATGATCAATCTTGTTCTTGAGCTCAACGATTTTCTGAGCTAAGGCCAATTCATTTGCAATAGCTCCATGAAAAGTGACGCTGATGTCCACCGGTGGCTGCAAGTCATCAATATTGATGCTCTGGTCGTCAAACCATTCATCGATGAAGTTGTTCAGAATGTCAACATCAAAGAGGGGAAGATCATTGAAGATCTCCGCCTCTTGCTTGCTCTTGATCAGCATCTCTAGAGCTTCATCACCAAGATCTTTGTCATTGGACAGATCAATGGTGTCTTCCTCGTTGCACAGAACGGCAGCAGGAGTCAAGTCATGCCCAGAAATCTTCTTGGGCTTCTTGGTCTTCTTGGTCTTCTTGGAGACATGAGATAAGTCATTGGACTGCACACTAGGTTTAGGAGGTGCAGGCTTCAAGGGCTTCATGGGCGAAGCGGTTGGTCCAGCTGATGGCTTCGAAGCTTTTGCCTTCTTCCTCTTCTGCTTCGGTGATGCTGGCACATCTTCAGAGTCCGCGTCTTCAGGAAATTGATCCACCGTGGCCCTCTGAGAAGCAATGTGTGAGAGGAGCCCATCGAAGCTGGTGAAGGGGCCGATGGCATTGGGATTGGCTTCATGAGTTCCATCCTGTCTTGGAGCAGAAGGACCGGGGTTGAAGTTGAGTCCAAGCTCCATTTTGTTCTTTCTATTGACTCCTTGGCAAACTGGTAGTTACGCTTGAAGAGATTGTCTTCGCGACACCATAGCAAAGACGATGTGTCTGCATTTTCAGACTGCGGTCCTTTGACCATGCAAGGATAGAAACCTTGAGCAATAGCTTCAGGCTTTGACTTGGGTTGCAGGTCCTTGTAAAGAATATCGCCCCACGGGTGCTAGATAGCGTTCTTCTCAGCATATTTAGCAGTGACAAAGTTGTACTTGAACCACTATTCTGCCCAATATCTTCGGAACCATTGAATCCAGGTCTTGCGCTGATTGTAGTTCTCCTCAGGATCTGTCTTATATAGTTCATATAGATCTGGAGGCAGATCTAGAGCAGTATTTCCACGGCGCTGTCTGCCACCCTTCCTAGCAGATTTCTCAGTGGCCATGATATTCAGACAGATAGGCTTTAGAACTATGAAAGGCTTCCATCTACTGGTCAGACAAGAACTGGCTTCAGGGGAGTGAATGTGATGTTGTAAGAACTCTGCAAATGAATACAGACTATGAGAACCAAGGGATTCTCCCACGGACTTGTACCTGTGACAGCATTATAGATGCGAGGGAAGGGAAGAGGTCATATGCATCCTCAGAAGATTTTGAAGATAAATCAGTTTGAAGAGATTGACCTCATAGAGGGAAGACAATCACTTATTTGAAGAGAGTCGGTTCCAGATTTGTATGAATCCAGGAATAAGTACAAGTGAGGAATCTAACTAGTTATGAAGCATAAGTGAATATACTTTGCAAGATAGGAGATTCAGAAATATACAGATCCATATTTGGAAGAGTATAAACCACTTTGGGTTGAAGTGGATGGATTTGATAGATCAAAAAGACTGTAAAAAGTGAAAGTTATTTACCCCCACACAAACTGCTAGACGAGATGGAAGGGTGTCTGAGCAGTTCCAATCTCCCGCGCCCTAACTCGGCAGCGGAAGCGGAGAAGACGAGGTCCACGGCCAGCATAAGGACAACGTCGAAGAGGTCGCGACAGCTAAGCACTTCGTCTCTAGCGTCGACGCGAGCTAGCGGTGGCGCTAGGGTTTGAGCGAGGTGGCAAGGTGGACGAAGAGATAATGACCGCGTGGGTTGGGTATTTATAAGGTAGGGGGCGGCACAACGCAATTACGTAGGTACCCCTGGCGGTTCACATCTGATGGACACATGGCATGCATGCAACTCATTGAAAGTTGTTCCATGTTCCCACACACGCCTAGTTTGTGGGGTGGTCGTTCCGGCTTCTCTGGCATTCAGGAAAAAGAGATATATCATTGAAAGCGGTTTTAAGCGTTTTTAAATGTGTGTGTCTCTGTATTTTTAGCTAACGAGGATCCAGTGAAGACATTCGACAGGTTTCAACAGAATGCATATGACTAGATAGAGAGAGTGTGAGGAAGAAGCATAGAAGGGGTTAGGGTCTGATCACATTCACTTAGTTCAGAAAAATGACGAAGTCAAACACATAGCTATAAGTGAATGATGTAGTGTGTATATATATATATATAATATCTTATCCTAAAGGACCAAATCAACATTGAGAAGATAAACCTTGAAGTCAAATCAATGTTGAAGACAAACCAAATGCAAAGATAAAACAATCATGACGCCAAACACAAATCTTCGAGAAATTTTGGTGGTGGCCTTACCCACCGTATAGGAAGTATTAGACCCAAACACCACGCACAATTATCATGGCGCTCCGAAGTCAAATTCCATGTTAATGTATTCTGTCGGCGTTCTGGGAACGGGGGTCCCCATACTTGCCTGCCTGCGGCCTGCGGCGTGGCTCAAAGGGGGGCCCAGCACGACCCATCTTCACTGACACAGACCCAAGACCCTCGCAAGGGGCCAAGCCTCGCGGGGCGGACGACGCGGAGCTTCCTCAGGCACAGCCTCATCAGGCTGGCTCGCGAGGAGGCGGGGTACCTCACGACGTGCCCGTGACGCAAGCCATGACGACCAAAGGCGCCAGGTGGGTGCCAGCCCGCGCAGCGTCCTCCTTTCCTCTTTGGTGCAAAGGGAGCAAGCGCAGCCGCGGAGTACCGAGGCATCAGGCAAAGGTTGCCATTTCGGTGCAACAAGACCAAGACCAGGAGGACTGCAAGACGGAGGTCATTGTGGAGCCCAAGACGGTGTCACCACCAGAGCTTTGTGCAGGCGAAGACTACTTTTGTCAGGATAGCTAGTACTAGCTGTCCCCCTTCAAATTAGCCCGCCATTGTTGGCTCCCTTCCCGCTCGATATTTGGGAAGAGGACCAGGGCCTCTATAAATAGGACCAGCCACCCATAGAACAAGGGGGGCGGGGAGAATCAGAGAGAAAGAGAGAAAAAACGAGGAAGGAAGAAGGAGGAGAGAATCAAGAATTAGGGCATCGAGAATCAGAGAGAGAGAGAGAGAGAGAGAAGGGTGACTGAACTCCTCCCAGCAGTTCATCGCCCCGGCCAAGAACAGACCCTCGCGACGCTGTTCTTCCTTGTATTGTTCATCATCAGCCCAAGAGGCAATCCACCACACCACACATTGGAGTAGGGTATTACAACACAACGGTGGCCCGAACCAGTATAAACCCTATGTCCCTCGTGTTGTTCTTTCCATAGCTTAGATCTTTGCGTGGCGGAGGGGTGCAGGTAGGTAGAAGGCGAAATCTCCGCGCGCACCCCAGTGTTTGAACCTCAAGGGTCTGCTGGAACCCGAAATCCGACATTTGGCGCGCCAGGTAGGGGGTGCGCCAGAATTCATCTTCCACCACCCCGTTCTCCTCGGACCATCGCGCCCATGTCTAACGCTCGTCGGGCCCGCGCCGAGCGCCGGGCCGCTCTCGCTTCCTGCGTCGCCCAGACGGCTCCTGTCGGCGGGTGTCCTTGCCGTTCCCCGTCACTTGCCGTCAACGCCGCCACCGGCCCGGCGGGGGACGAGCAGCAAGTATCGTCTCAGCATCCGTCCGTGCGGAAAGACGGCCGCACCGCAACTCCCTTGCTCACCCCAGCTGGTTCTTCGTCCCGCGCGCTCCACGCGCCATGGAGGCTCGAGCTGCGCTCATCGCGGCAAATGAGCTCCTGCGCTACCATCCCGTCGATGAAATCTATGAAGAATGGCTCGACCGCGTCGCCGAGCTCGTTCGTGCCGCAGGGGGCTCTCCTACGCCGTCCATTCCGCTGCACCGCACCCCGCCCCGCATGGGCGATGAAGCTCCGGCGGTGCCCTGGCCGCCTCCTCCTCAGGAAGGCGCCATGGCTCCAAGGCGCGTGGCCCCTGGGCGGAACCCGCTCCGTCAGGTGCCAGCGCGGCAAGAGCAGAGCTGCCAAGAAGTCCCTCACCCGCAAGAAGCTGCCCGGGCGCTCCCTGCTCCAGCACGTCGCGACCATGCTCCTGCCCCCGCACGTCAAGACCCAGCTGCAGCGCGTGGGGACATGCAAGACCAAGCTCTCCGTCACCCAAGGCCTCCCATGGCCACAGCAGGCTGCCGTGCCTTTACCACCGATCTGTGCAGCATCGCGCGGCCCGGCAAGTTCAAGGCAGACCTGCCTCCTCGTTACGACGGCACGGCTGACCCTGCGGAGTTCCTCCAGCTCTACGAGCTGGGTATCGAAGCTGCCAACGGAGACGAGAAGGTCATGGCGAACTGGTTTCTCATGGCACTCAAGGACGGGGCCCGCACCTGGCTCCTGAACCTGGCTCCAGGCACGATCTCCTCCTGGGACGAGATGCGCACCCGCTTCATCGCCAACATCCAAGGTACTCGCGACCAGCCCCCCGCCATGAGCGACATGCGCCGCATCAAGCAACAACCCGAGGACACCCTGCAGAAGTACATCCAACGCTTCAACAATGCACACCTCAAGATTCCCAAGGTGACTGAGGAGGACATCATCTCAGCCTTCTCCGACGGCGTGCGCGATGTCAAGATGAAGGAGGAGCTGGCGATGCATGAAAACCTGTGCACTTCCTTGGAGCTGTTCAACTTGGCAACCAAGTGCGCCAGGGCTGAGGAAGGGCGTCTCTCCCTCCTCGAGTTGCCTGCCGCAGACCTAGAAGAGAAGAAGCCCAAGGCCAAGGATGTGAAGCGCAAGGGGGCTGACGTGCTCACAGCAGAACCAGACACCAAGCGGGGCAGAGATCAGCCCGAACCTTCCAAGGGCAGCCGGTACTGTGTGTACCACAACCTCCACACCCACAACACCAACGAATGTCAAGAGCTCCGAGCCGTGCGGGAAGGAAGGATCGGCCGTCGCCCCGACCGCGGTGACCGAGGCTACGGTCGAGGAGGAGGAAGGAACGCAGGACGCTGGGAAGACCGTGGCCCGCGCCTAGGGTGGCGCGACCAACCTCGCGAGGATCGCTGGCAAGACCCGCCTCGCGAGGGAGACTGGAGGGATCAGCCTCGCGAGGATCGCCCGCAAGGCAACGCAGGCCTCCCCCCGCTGCCACCGCAGCCAAGGAGAAACGAGGACCGACACCAAGACGAGGGGGCTGGGGGCTTCCAGGAGCCGCGCGCGATAGCCTGCATCCTGGGCGGGGCTCAAGCCCCAGCCTCTCAACGCATCTTCAAGCAGTTTGCCCGTGAAGTGAATGCAGTCCTCCCCAGGCTCGAAGCCACGCGCCCTCTCAGGTGGTCGGCGTGCGCCATCACGTTCAGCTCAGCAGATCAGCTCAAGTGTGCGGCTACAGCCGGAGTCCTCCCAATGCTTTGTTCCCCAATCATCAGCAATGTGGTGGTCACCAGGACCCTCATCGATGGCGGGGCAGGGCTCAACGTCCTGTCCGTGGAAACATTCAACAATCTCCAAGCGCCCTACAACCAGCTTCAGCCAACCAAGCCGTTCTTCGGAATCACCGATGGCTCCACGGTCCCGATTGGGCAGGTCCGCCTCCCTGTCACCTTCGGGGCACGCGACAACTACCGCACCGAGCTCATCGACTTCGACGTCGCTCACATTCGCCTGCCATACAACGCCATCCTTGGGTACCCAGCGTTGGCCAAGTTCATGGCCGTAACTCACCACGGCTACAACGTCCTCAAGATGCCAGGAAGTGGCAGAGTCATCACGGTGCCCTGTGAAGAGAAGGACACGGTGTGTTCCCTAGAACGAGCCTTTCAGGCCGCGTGACTGGAAGACCCGGATCGCGGAAGCAGGAGGCTTCCCGAGACCGCCCCCAAGAAGAAGAAGACACTGTCCGGCCCGGCCCCTCAGGAGGCAGGCCCCTCTGGGCCCGTGCCTGCCCAGGGGGAACCCCCTTCCATCGCATAGGAAAGTGCGCCCGGCGCCCTCCTCTGGCAGGGCTCGGGGGCTCTCCCCTGGAGGGCCACTGACCTGGCTAGGGTCACAAGGGAGGCGCTTGGGCACCACATGGAGGCGTGTTTCGAAGCATGTTTGCCTCATGAAGGAGTAAGGCAAGGAGAGCCAGACCCTCAGGAGTTCGTCAGCAAGGCCATTCAGGAGCTACAGGAGTCAAGGGTCATGAAAGGCGGCCGCCGTCTACCAGCAGTGGCTCCCCATCCAGGCGAGGATGGTGGGATGTGCGTCTGCATCAACATACCAGGTCTCAACCGAGTCGCCTCTCTGGAGCGCCTCTGGCCCTCGCGAGTGGGGCGCTGCAGAGGTCCACCCCACAGCTATGTTCGCATGCCTGACGGCTTGCCGCACGCGGCTACCATGTACTAGCGCCTCACGAGGGGCATCATGGACGCACAAGAGGCCAGACGTTCCACAGCCCTGTCGGAGATGGAGATGGTCCGCGGGGAGCCGCCAGCACCTCCGGAGCCTCCTGAGGCCCTCGGGCCTGGGGGCTCGTGAGGATCGGCTTCCAGAGCCCACCGAGTCTGCTACACCAACACGCCTTCGTCCTCAACATCATTAGGTGTAATCTTTCAAGTTTCACTTCTAGCAGGGAGCGCCCCCCAGGGCTGCATTATTCCCAGGCCGTGTGGGTCCGTCCCTGCGGCGTGTATCCCTTTTATTTCATGTTGTTAGCTTACCTTGTTGGGGGCGCCCCTCGGGCTGCATCATCCCCAAGTCGCTCGGGCCGGACCCAGCGGCATGTATCTCATTTGCATTTATTTCCGGTTATGCGTTATACCCACCATGCTTGATTGTTTGATGCCGGTCCACATCACCTCTTCTTCTCTATGCCGACCACTTGCACGTTAAAGGGGGGGTACCTGAGCATCGTGACTCAGGGCTCTTACTAGCTCTCCAGCCCTCACCCTCTGGCCTTGTCCACGACATCGCGACCTGGCATACCAGCGACGGCTGAGACCAGCTCGAGGGCCGGGACCCGAGGACGTAGAGTGCCGGCATCTAACCAAATTTGCAGGGACACATCACAAGATAAGGCCCAGTGCCAGGCGCAACCCGCCTGGAGGTAGTGCCCCGTGAGTCCCGCGGTGGCCCACGGGTGCCCAGATACACCTCGCCAGACCCTACCGTGCCAGCCACGTGTCAGGGTGGGGCTGTACATGCCCCGGGGGCTCCTCCCGGAGGGGGGCCCCCTCCCACGTACCAGTGGAACCACCATGCTCCGTGCTGGCTGACGACACTGCCGAGGAGCGGCTATGCCCGTACACATACGGAAGCGCTATGCTCCGTGCTGGTGATAAACAAGTGAGGGTGGCCCCCGGGCCGCATCAACCTCAGGGAGCCCGGAGCTTAGTGTCTGGCCTCATCGTAACGCCTCCCCTCGGGAGTGCTGCGCGAGGGGGCTGGGCACGGGGGCTGTGCCTGGGTCACGCCCAGACGCACGCCGCCCAGCCAGGCCCCCTGGGCCTGGTTCGTTGCGCGTCGCTCCCCGAGCGGAGCCAAGGTATGAAGGCCATTTGAGCGTCAAGAGGGACTCCTGAGCATCGTGACTCAGGAGCCTAACTGGTCGCGTAGCCCCTCACTCCTTAGTTCCGAAAGGCTAACGCTGGGTGAGGTATGCGCGCGGCTGGGCTCTACAGACGTAGAACGGTAGATCCACCCACATCACACCTCCCTACTTGCTGTTCGTGCGCCAAGGGGGACTCCTGAGCATCGCGACTCAGGGGCCTAACTTGTCACGTAGCCCCTCACTCCTTGGCCCCGTCCTGGTTTCCGGTCGGGACTAACGCTGGGTGAGGTATGCGCGGGGCCGGGCTCTGCCGGTGTAGAACATAAGCAAGTAGGAAGGAAAAGCGCAAATTTCAAGGAATTCAAAAGCAAATATCACAGTCCACACTGTTATCTCAATGCCAAACACAAGTTTAAACGCCTCCCCGAGGGATGATAAATGTGCAGGAATCAAAGGCAGGACAGGAGCCACAACGGAGTCACTTGTCGGCGGTGGAGCAGCGCGGAGTGGGTACGCCTCATGGAGTAGTGGGGTCGGCAGCGCCTTGCTTCGGCTTGGTGCTGAAGGCCCGGAACTTCCCCAGCAGAGCCTCCGCACGACCCTTCACGGCCTCGGCAGCGGCAGCGGCACGCTCGCCGCTTACTGGCTCCAGCAGGCTGTCGAGGTAGACGTCGGGATCGCGAAGGTAGATGTGGGTGAGCACCCACGTCAGTGCTGCAGAAGACAGGACACGCGCCTCGGCCTCGGCCGTGGGGCCAAGGCCAAGGGCGACATCTTCAAGAGCACGAACCAGGAAGGGAAGCAGCTTGGCGGGGCCGTCCTCGGTGCCGGCCAGCGGGCTCTCCAGGCCGCTGTCGTAAAGCGTCCTTAGTGAGGAGCGAGCCTTCGCCTCCATCTCCGTGAAGGCCACGCGGTCCTCGGCAAGAACCAGGGCCTTGTCGTCCAGCTCGGCCTTCCTCGCCCCCAACTCCTACTCCAGCGTGCCTAGGCGGTCGTGGCGCTTCCTGAGCTTGACCTCCCTCTCCTTGACGGCCGCCTCGCGAGCCTTCACACCTTCTTCCTGCTCTTGGCGAAGGCGGACCTCTTTCATGAGCTGGTCCCGCAGGCCTTGCAGCTCGTCCTCTAGCGCCTTGCAGCGACCACGGATGTCGACCACCTCCCCCAGGGCTGCGTCACGAGCAGTCTTCGCCTCAAGGACGTCCTGCTTCTCCTCATCGCAAGCCGTAGAGGCCTGGACCAGCGCCGCCCGAATTGAAGCGTCGGAGCGAACCCATCCTGAAGACAGCTCCAAGCGCCCGGCCACCAAGCGAGGGTCGGCGCCAAGAAGATCATGCCACAGTCGGTCCAGCTCAGCAACAGCACGATCCAAAACGGCAGAAGGAGTCGGAGAGACAGCAGCCGGTGGAGTAGGAGGAGAAGGCGGCAGCGCGGCCACAGCATCCTGAGGCGGAGTCTGCCGCGCCCCAACGGCTGTAGTGGCGGCGGCAGGCAAGGACACCTCGGGAGTCACTTGGGACGTGGGGGCTGAGCTTGCCCCAGCCGGCTCAGCCAGGCCTCGCGAGGACGACCGGGCAGGAGAAGCCTGTGCGTCGCGGTCACCCTCCTTCGCGAGCAGAGGCGCTGCCACGGATGGAACCTTAGGAGCTCCCTTCGGCTTCTTTGCTGCGGGCGCCAGCCTATCCAAAAGATGCGGACGTCAAGCCTCAGAAGCAGAACAAGAAATAAAGACAAGAATCAAACGCTTACGGGTCGTCGCCACTGAGCTCGAGCAGCCTCCGGCCAAATTTGAAGCCTGAAAGCCGGCTGGAAGGATCAACCTCGGGAAGCTTGGAAGCGGGAGGTGCGTCTGCGGTCCGCCTCGGGGCTGGGGCAGACCCGCGGGAGATCAGCCCGGTCCTGTCCTTCTTCGGGATCGAGGGCAAGCTCCCGCCGTCCTGCTCGTCGTCATCCTCATTGTCATCCTCGTCATCATCGCTCGGAGAGAGGCGGAGAACGCGGGACCCGCGCCGGCGGAGGGGAGCCCTCGACCCTCCGTTAGTCACTTCGGAGTCAGGCCCTTTTTCCCGCTCCCCTCCTTCCTCCTCTTCGCTGGAGTCGTCGGAGGGCACGCCCACCGGTTCCTCGGTAGTTTCCATGGGCACGGGCCCATCCCCGTTGAAGACGGGCCTGGACTCCTCTACCTGCTCCTAGTCGTCGCGGAGGAACAAGGGCGTAGGAGCGCCCACCAACCTCGCCACATCGCCCCCAACCAGAGATTGTAGGACCGCAGCCAGATCTCCATCGGCCAAGGCCGCGGGGCTCGGACGGGGCCTCCACATCGGAAGTGAGTACTGCCGAAGCGGAGCCAGTTGGTGCTCCAGGAATTCCCTCAGCAGCGACGCGCCGGTCAGCTTCGCCGCCGCCATGTTGGCCGGCGTCAGATGCGTCCATCTTCTCCAACACCAGCTTCGCGCGAGGGTCTGCGATCTCTGCTCGACCCCAATCGCTGGAGCTCGTGGGCTGCTCCGTGGGCAAGATCAGCCGAGGGTGGATGCGCCCAGCATCCACCAAGACCCACTTGCTCCTGAAGCCCTGAATCCTTTTCCCGGGGTTCGAAATGGCAATGGCGCCACCGTACACGATGAAGCTCGCGCACGTGGAAGCAGGACCGCGAGAGGTCTGGAGGTAGAAGTAGTGGCGCAGCAAGGCCACTAAGGGCTGCACCCCTACGTGAGCCTCGCAGTAATAGGCGAAGATTGCCAGGAGAAAGACGGAGTTGGGGTGGAGATGCAGAGCCTGTAGCTTGTAATGGCGGAGGACAGAGAAGAAGAACTCGCAGAAGGGAGGCACCAGGCCAGCAGCAATGGCACTTACGAAGATCGGATAGAAGGTGCTCCCTTGACCCTCAGGGGTGGCAGAGCCGGCCTTGAACACCTTCGCACCATTGATGCCCCGCGCCGCCGCCATCCAGCCCAACCGGGCAAGGCTCGCCTCCGACATGTTCGACGAGTCTAGGCCAGACGAGTACCAAGCTACGGCCGGGGGCTGACGAGGCGCCATGGCTTCCTAGGTCACACGGTCGGAGTAGATCTGGAAATTTTGGAGGAAGGAAGGAGAGGCGCAAGAAAGGGGATCTGAGCAGCAACCGGGGAAAGCAAGAAGCAAAGCCTAGGCGGATGCCACTCCTTTATCAACTCGCGCGGTTGCTAAGGCGCCCACGTCCAATCAACCGCCACGCGGCGCCCGAGGCCGCAGGCTGTTAGGGCCCGCGGCGCTTTGCCCTCGCCCTTCCGCCTCCCTGCACGGCCAAGTCCGGGCGCGCCTTGGGCCCGGGGGCTACTGTCGGCGTTCTGGGAATGGGGGTCCCCAGACATGCCTGCCTGCGGCCTGCGGCGTGGCTCAAAGGGGGGCCCAGCACGGCCCATCTTCACCAACACAGACCCAAGACCCTCGCGAGGGGCCAAGCCTCGTGGGGCGGACGACGTGGAGCTTCCTCAAGCACGGCCTCATCAGGCTGGCTCGCGAGGAGGCAGAGAGATCAAGGCGGGGTACCTCACGAGGTGCCCGTGACGCAAGCCATGACGACCAAAGGTGCCAGGCGGGTGCCAGCCCGCGCAGCGTCCTCCTTTCCTCTTTGGTGCAAAGGGAGCACACGCAGCCGCAGAGTACCGAGGCATCAGGCAAAGGTTGCCATTTCGGTGCAACAAGACCAAGACCAGAAGGACTACAGGACGGAGGTCATTGTGGAGCCCAAGACGGCATCACCACCAGAGCTTTGTGCAGGCGAAGACTACTTTTGTCAGGATAGCTGGTACTAGCTGTCCCCCTTCAAATTAGCCCGCAATTGTTGGCTCCCTTCCCGCTCGATATTTGGGAAGAGGACTAGGGCCTCTATAAATAGGACCAGCCACCCACAGAACAAGGGGTGGTGGGGAGAATCAGAGAGAAAGAGAGAAAAAACGAGGAAGGAAGAAGGAGGAGAGAATCAAGAATTAGGGCATCGAGAATCAGAGAGAGAGAGAGAGAAGGGTGACTGAACTCCTCCTAGCAGTTCATCACCCCGGCCAAGAACAGACCCTCGCAAGGCTGTTCTTCCTTGTATTGTTCATCATCAGCCCAAGAGGCAATCCACCACACCACACACTGGAGTAGGGTATTACACCACAACGGTGGCCCGAACCAGTATAAACCCTGTGTCCCTCGTGTTGTTCTTTCCATAGCTTAGATCTTTGCGTGGCGGAGGGGTGCAGGTAGGTAGGAGGCGAAATCTCCGCGCGCACCCCAGTGTTCGAACCTCAAGGGTCCGCCGGAACCCGAAATCCCACATATTCACACTTAGAGGGTAAGTCTTCATTGATTCAAGATATACGTTACTTCGTGTGTTGCACACCTAAGTCGTCAACATGCATAAGCGTTAGGATATTTAGCTCACACCGCAAATTGCATAACCTTTTCTCATCCAAGGGCTTTGTGAAGATATCTGCCAATTGCTCTTAAGTGTTGACATGAATGATATCAATATCTTCCTTCATTACATGATCTCTGAGAAAGCGATGACGAATCTGAATGTGCTTTGTCTTCGAGTGCTGAACTAGGTTGTTGGCAATCTTGATAGCACTTTCATTGTCGCAGTAGAGTGGGACATGCTTCGGGTGGATGCCATAGTCCTTCAGAGTTTGCTTCATCCATAGAAGCTAAGCGTAGCAAGATCCAGCAGCAATGTATTCGGATTCGGCAGTGGAGAGAGATACATAGTTCTACTTCTTTGAAGACCAATAGACAAGAGATCGTCCAAGAAAGTGACATGTGCCTGATGTGGACTTGCGATCAACCTTGCCACCAGTATAATCAACATATGAGAATCCAACTATATCAAACTCTGAGCCCTTGGGATACCATAATCCTAGTGTTAGGGTGTAAGCCAAATATTGAAGAATTCGCTTCACAGCCTTTGGTGCCGCTTGGAATCGGGCACACATGCAAACGCTAAGCATTATATCTGGCCTAGATGCACATAAGTAGAGTAAAGAACCAATCATGGAGTGGTATACCTTTTGGTCAAACTCTTTACCATTGTCGTCAGGGTCCAGATGACTTTTGGTTAGCATTGGCGTCGTGTACCCTTTGCAGTCTTGCATTCCAAACTTCTTTAGGCAATCTTTGAGGTATTTTTCTTCTGAAATGAAGATGTCATTTCTCTACTGACGGATTTGAAGACCAAGGAAGAATTGCAGCTCACCCATCATGGATATCTGATATTGCTCTTGCATCATATGCCCAAACTCATCACTGTATCTCTTGTCAGTGCAGCCGAAGATAATGTCATCCACATAGATTTGGCATACAAAGAGTTCACCATCATATGTCTTTGTGAACAGAGTGGGATCTAGTGAACCAGGTTTGAAGCCTTTGCTCTTCAGGAAGTCTTTGAGTGTGTCATACCAAGCACGAGTTGCTTGTTTGAGGCCATATAGTGCCTTGTTGAGCTTGTATACCATGTCAGGACGCTTTGGGTCTTCAAACCCAGGTGGTTGTGCAACATACACTTCTTCTTCAATTTTGCCATTGAGAAAGGCACTTTTGACATCCATTTGATACAGAAGAATGTTGTTGTGGTTGGCATAGGCAAGCAGTATGTGAATGGCTTCAATCCTAGCCACATGAGAAAATGTTTCATCAAAGTCAATCCCTTCAACTTGTGTGTAACCTTGAGCAACGAGACGAGCCTTGTTTCTGACAACTTGACCATGCTCATCTTGTTTGTTGCGATAGATCCATTTGGTACTGATGATATTGTGCTTGCGAGAATCTGGACGCTTTACTAGCTCCCACACATTGTTCAGCTCAAACTGTTGAAGTTCTTCTTGCATAGATTTATTCCATGAAGGCTTCATCAACTTTCTTTGGTTCTGATATTGAGTCAAATGCAAAGTGCCCACAGAAATTTGCTAGCTGTGTTGCCCTTAAACAAGTGAGGGGACCAGGTGCATTGATGCTATCAATTATCTTCTCAATCTGTACTTCATTTACAATACGAGGATGAACTGGACGAAGATTCTACCCTTTTTGATCATTTTCTTCATCTTCAGCATTGGCTTCGGGCTGACCAGTCTATTCGGGCTGATTAGGTGCAGAAATGGTGATTTCCTCTTCAGCATGTGCCTCTGAAGGTATGATTTCTCCAGTACCCATAAGCTTGATAGATTCACTTGGTGAAGCTTCATCTAGCACATTTGGCAGGTGCTCTCTTTGCGAGCTGTTAGTCTCATCGAACCGCACATCCACAGTTTCAACCACTTTGTAGTGACAGAGGTTGAAGACTATGTAGGAGTGCGAATCCTTTCTGTACCCAAGCATAAATCCTTCATGTGCTTTCGGTGAAAATATTGAAGTGTGATGCGAATCCTTGATCCATCACCTAGCACCAAATACTCTGAAGTAGCTAACGTTTGGCTTCTTACCAGTCAGGAGCTCATATAATGTCATCTTTAGGAACTTGTGAAGATAAACATGGTTGATTATGTGGCATGCAGTATCAATAGCTTCAAGCCAGAACTTCCTTGGAATCTTGTACTCATCAAGCATCGTCTGTGCCATCTCAATGAGGGTTCTGTTCTTGCGCTCCATGATGCCATTCTGTTGAGGTGTGTATGGAGCCGAGAACTCAGGTGTGATGCCCAATGTATCAAGATAAGTGTGGAGGCCGGTGTTCTTGAATGTCGTGTGGTACGTCTCCAATGTATCTATAATTTTTTATTGTTCCTTGCTATTATATTAGCAACCTTGGATGTTTTATATGCATTTATATGCTATTTTATATGACTTTTGAGACTAACCTATTAACCTAGAGCCCAGTGCCAGTTTCTGTTTTTTCCTTGTTTTTGAGTATCGCAGAAAAGGAAAACCAAACGGAGTCCAATTGACCTGAAATTTCATGAAGATTGTTTTTGGACCAGAAGAAGCCCATGGAGTACTGGAGATGGACCAGAGGATTCCCGAGGCCGCCACGAGGGGGGCGCGCCCCCCTATCTCGTGGCCACCTTGGGACCCCCCTAACTTGTTTGCGACTCCAACACCTCTTATATATACCCAAACTTGCAGACAGAAACGAAGATCGGGAGTTCCGCCGCCGCAAGCCTCTGTAGCCACCGAAAACCAATCTAGACCTGTTCTGGCACCCTGTCGGAGGGGGGAATCCCTCTCCGGTGGCCATCTTCATCATCCCGGCGCTCTCCATGACGAGGAGGGAGTTCACCCTCGAGGCTGAGGGTATGTACCAGTAGCTATGTGTTTGATCTCTCTCTCTCTCTCGTGTTCTTGATTGCACGATCTTGATGTACCGCGAACTTTGCTATTATAGTTGGATCTTATGATATTTATCCCCCTCTACTCTCTTGTAATGGATTGAGTTTTCCCATTGAAGTTATCTTATCGGATTGAGTCTTTAAGGATTTGAGAACACTTGACGTATGTCTTGCATGTGCTTATCTGTGGTGACAATGGGATATTCACGTGATCCACTTGATGTATGTTTTGGTGATCAACTTGCGAGTTCCGTGACCTTGTGAACTTATGCATAGGGGTTGGCACACGTTTTTGTCTTGACTCTTCGGTAGAAACTTTGGGGCACTCTTTGAAGTTCTTTGTGTTGGTTGAATAGATGAATCTTAGATTGTGTGATGCATATCGTATAATCATACCCACGGATACTTGAGGTGACATTGGAGTTCTAGGTGACATTAGGGTTTTGGTTGATTTGTGTCTTAAGGTGTTATTCTAGTACGAAATCTATGATAGATTGAACGGAAAGAATAGCTTCGTGTTATTTCACTATGGACTCTTGAATAGATCAATCAGAAAGAATAATCTTGAGGTGGTTTCGTACCCTACAATAATCTCTTCGTTTGTTCTCCGCTATTAGTGACTTTGGAGTGACTCTTTGTTGCATGTTGAGGGATTGTTATATGATCCAATTATGTTATTATTGTTGAGAGAACTTGCACTAGTGAAAGTATGAACCCTAGGCCTTGTTTCCTAGCATTGCAATACCGTTTGTGCTCACTTTTATCATTAGTTACCTTGCTGTTTTATATTTTCAGATTACAAAAACCTTTATCTACCATCCATATTGCACTTGTATCACCATCTCTTCGCCGAACTAGTGCACCTATACAATTTACCACTGTATTGGGTGTGTTGGGGACACAAGAGACTCTTTGTTATTTGGTTGCAGGGTTGGTTGAGAGATACCATCTTCATCCTACGCCTCCCACGAATTGATAAACCTTAGGTCATCCACTTGAGGGAAATTTGCTACTTTCCTACAAACCTCGGCACTTGGAGGCCCAACAAAGTATACAATAAGAAGGTTGTGTAGTAGACATCACCGTGGCGTTGTCACTTTGGATGTGCTTGATCTTGATGCCATAGTTGGTCATGGCACGATTGGCGAATCATCTGAAGACATCCTGCACTTCACTCTTGTAGAGAATTATGTGCACCCATGTATATCTTGAGTAATCATCAACAATGACGAAGCCATAGAGGCAAGCAGTGGTAGTAAGGGTAGAATAGTGAGTAGGGCGGAATATGTCCATGTGAAGCATCTCGAAGGGACATGTCGTTGTCATGATTGTCTTTGAGGGATGCTCGGCCCGAGATGTCTTTCCAGCTTCGCAGGCACCGCAGAGATGATCCTTCTTGAACTTCATGCCCTCGATGCCTATGACATGCTTCTTCTTCACGAGAGTGTGTAAGTTCCTCACGCCTGCATGCCCTAGCCTCTGACGCCAGAGCCAGCACTCTGAAGCTTTTGCTAGAAGATATATGGCCAACTGTGGTCCTGCTGAGAAATCTACCATGTATAGATCATCCTTTCGATACCCTTTGAAGACTAGAGATTTGTCAGATTTCATAAGCACAAGGCAATGATATGTTCCAAATATCACAATCATGCTCAGATCACAAAGCATTGAGATAGACATTAAGTTGAAACAAAGGGATTCAACAAGCATCACTTTATCCATGTGCTGATCCTTTGAGATTGCAACTCTACTAGGCCCAATACCTTGCTTTTACTAGTGTCAGCAAATGTGATGTGACTTCTGTCAGACGGATGTAGGGTTGAATCCATAAGAAGACTTCAATCACCAGTCATGTGGTTAGTGCATCCACTATCCATAATCCACTCAAAAGCCTTTGGTGTCATACCCTACAATGCAGTTTGGGGGATAGGCTTCACCAAGGGAAATGTGAAGCATAAACATTTGACGAACAAGCATATTATCAAAGTTCAGATCCTTGATTGGGTAGATATGATGTTTTTATAGTAATTCTGGAACGAAATACATAGTAAGACCATTCTGACATTTTATCTTGTGACCTACAAGATGTTTTAGGTCCCCAGCTTAAGCATCAGAATCCTTAGATTTCCGGCTAGAGACCTTTCCCTGCAAAAGAGAGTTAATTCTTCTTAACCATCCACATCTTCAGGGGTGGCTTAGAAGCAATGAGTCTAAGTGCAGCATCTGAGAACTTTGGCTTTGGAGCCCTAGCAAATGGTCTTGCAGCAGGTGAATCTATACCTACTAATAAAGCAAGGTGTGTTTTGCCAATTTTTTCGTCCGTTCACCATTGAAGAGATTTTTTTCTATTCGAGGTGGTACTAAATTCTTATGCATTTGTCTGTTAGAAAAAGAATTTTCCTAAGCGCGCCGGGCGCTGTGGCCCAGCGAAGCAAGCCCTTATTTTTCTACTCACGCAGCTGGGAAAATTCTATTGTCCGCAATGGGCGATAAATAGTCTGAGTTTCGCATAGGACAGCCTATAATGGGCTGGCCCATTTTTCTATATTTCCGTCTTTTACTTCTATTTTTATCCTTCTTTCCCTATCTCTTTTCCCATCCAAGTTTATTTTTATTTTAGATTTTATTTCATAAATTAAAAATTCTCAATAAATGTTCAGAATTAAAGAAAAAAAAATTTGGAAAATGTTCAAAATTCCAAAGTTTTGTTGCTATTTTGAAAAATATTCGAAACTTGCAAAAACTTTCCCATTTTTTCAAAAAAAACAAAATTTTCGAGATTTCTAAAAAGAAAATGTCATTTCAACAAAGGCTCTAGATTCTAAAAATATTCCTATTTTCGAGAAAATTTCAAAATAAAAAATAATGTTCGTGTATAAGAGATACACATTTTCTAAAAATCTTAAGAATTTGTTCCCGTTTTAGAAAAATGTTCAAAAATTCAAATTATGTTCATGTTTTTTAAAAAAGTTGATGCGTTCAGAAAATGTTTGTGAATTTTTTAACATGTTCCCTTTCATATTTTTTCAAAAGTGTACATAATTTTCAAAAAAATGTACATGATTTTAAAAATTGTTCATCTTTTCCTAGATGTTCAGAAACTTCATACCTTAAAATCCCCTTGATTGAAAGGTTTGAAAGGGAAAATAGATTAAATAACTCATGGGCCTTCTCTGGTGTATGATGACGTAACAAAACTCTTAAATGTCCTCGATCAATGAATGGAAAAATAGTGGATTGACTCCTTCACACGCGTAGAAACCAAGAAGCAAAATGTTCCTTTTTCGTGTGCACACAGGGTTTTGCTTGCGCATATAATTCTCACTGACTTTAAATGCATACTATTTTATCTCCCATTGCAACGCACAGGCATATGTGCTAGTTACTAATTAAGCAAGGTGTGTTTCGCCAATTTTTCATCCGTTCACCACCGAGAAGAATTTTCTTTCTATATAAAGTGGTACTAATTTGTTATGCATTTGTCTGCTAGAAAAAGAATTTTCGTATGTGGGCCACGTGTTGTGGCCCGGTGAAGCCAGCCCACTTATTTTCTTCTCACGCAGCTGCAAAAATTATATTTTCCGCACAGGGCGACAAATAGTCAGAGTTTCGCACAGGACAACAAATAATGGGCTCGCCCATTTTTTCTGTCTTTTAATTCTATTCTTATTATCCTTTCTGATGCGGAGCATCCTACAGTCACCCCCACGGACCTACCTATGTCTCCCACGACACCACTTGGACCAATGAGAAGAGCTCGAGCAAAGGCTATCGAAGATAAGGTGAACTCGCTCCTCTCTGAACAATCACTTTCTACATGTGAGGCATGGCTACTACCTCAAGCGGAAAAACTATGTGTGATCAGGTACCTAGAGGATAGCCACTGAGCAACTACACCCAACGGCCAAGATGGCGAGGACACCAAGTACGTTGGACAAGAAAAAGAGTTGCTGGAAAATCTCCAACCGCCGGACGACCTGACCAGGCTGGACGTCCGACGCTTGAACCGCCAGCCAGCCAGCCAAGTTGCAGCTAGCGATCCTACAGCGGCCAGTCGACCTACACCGACCGGACGTCCGACACACCCCAGCAACCAAACAGGCGAGCTTCCTCTCACAACCGGTGTCACACAACATAATGAAAATTATCGGAAATCCAACGCCACCTGATCAGAGCCAAAAAGTCGGGGGTAGGACCGGTACCGGACGTCCGGACCCTCACGAGTAACCGGACGTCCGATAGCCGTCGGACGACCAACGCGTGTCTGCGCACAGTGTGTTGGGCCGAGGCCCATGTACCCCTTCACCTAGTAATACTCATAAGAATAGGCAGAAAAGTTCTTGGTCTTATGAACATAGCGGTTTGATGAGACACACTCATATTCATAATTCTGAGCATGGTTTCCCTGCAAAACATTGGCGTTAGGGTGACTCTGATGAGTCCTCTGCCTGTATGAAGCCTTTGGACTATGTGAAGCCTTAGGTCTGGGGTTTGTCTTCTTGGCATGTGGTGTCATGATGACAGTCACAGGAAGCTTCTGAAGACAACTTTTGGGCACCCAGATCTTATTCAAAGGTGATCCATTCCTGAAGTTAGTATCAATATACCTTGTAAACACTTCACCGTTCTGATTCTTAAACAGTTTATATTTTGCATCAAAGGATTCATCAATGATAATCGTTTTAGCACAAGTGAAGCTAGATAAGGTAGATGGATCCATTGAAGGACCCTTTGCAGCAACCCATGTGGTTTTCAGGTAGTGCTCAGGATTCCAGTATGAAACATCAACATTCATTTTCCTCTCGAACTCAACACCCTCTTTCCTAGGGTTTCAGTTCAGAATCTGTTTCTTGAGGACATCGCATAGAGTCTGATTCCCTTTGAGGCTTTTCTACATCCATGTTTCAAGGAATGTCTTCAACCTAGCATTCTCATCAGCAATGGTAGTGGTATCCTCATAAGAGGGGTTAGTTACCACATCAGAAGTTGAAGATATAGCAACAGTAGAAGCAATAGAACATTCAGCAATAAAGACAGTATTATCACGCTCAAGACATTTTAAACATGGTGGCTCAAAGTCTTCCTGAGCGGTACTGATCTATTGAGCGCAAAGTGACTCGTTCTCCTTTTGAAGATCTTCATAGGACGCTCTCAGGTTCTCAAGTTCTTGCTTCCTTTGAAGATAATCATAGGAAAGCTTCTCATGAGTAGTTGAGAGAGTTTCATGACGACTTTCAAGTTCTTCATACTTAACATGAAGATTTTTAATGTCTTCAATTAAGGACTGAGTTCGAGTCATTTCCGCGTCCAACAGGTCATCACTTTTGTCTAGAAACTTTTGAATGTGTTCCAGATCATTTTGTTGTTCCATTGCCACTTTAGCAATTGTTTTATAGCTAGGTTTAGATTCACATTCAGAGTCATCTTCACTGGATGTTTGAAAGTAAGCATCGCGTGAGTTTACCTTGGCAACACGTGCCATGAAGCAGTAGGTAGGAGCGGAGTCATCCTCATCATCAGCATCGGCGTTGGCAACGATGTCATTGTCTTTGGTGTTGAAGATGGACTTGGCGACATAAGAAGAAGCTAGAGCCAGGCTTGCCACGCCTGAATCGGACTCCTTCTCCGACTCCTTAGAAGCAGACTCCTCCTCTGAATCCATCTCCTTGCCAACAAACGCATGAGCCTTGCTTGATGAGCTCTTCTTGTATGATCAAGACTTTGAAGAAGACTTTGAGGATTTCTTCTTCTTCTTCTTGTCATCAGAATCATACCTTGCTCTTCTTCTTCTTCTTCTTCTTGTCCTCATTGTCCCATTGAGGACACTCAGATATGTAGTGACCAGGTTTCTTGCATTTGTGGCATGTTCTCTTCTTGTAGTCACGAGAGGAAGCTTCATCATTTCTTGAGCTGGATCTTGAAGACTTTCTGAAATGTTTCTTCTTGGAGAACTTCTGGAACTTCTTCACGAGCATAGCTATCTCCTTTCCAATGTCTTCAGGATCCCTAGAACTGCAGTCAGATTCTTCTTCAGATGAGGACACAACCTTTGCCTTCAAAGCCCGGGTTCGGCCATAGTTTGGGCCATAGATATCTCTCTTCTCAGATAACTGGAACTCATGTGTGTTGAGCCTCTCAAGTATGTCAGAAGGATCGAGAGTATTGAAGTCAGGATGTTCTTGAATCATCAGGGCGAGGGTGTCGAATGAGCTATCAAGTGATCTCAGGAGCTTCTTGACGATTTCATGCTTGGTGATCTCGGTGGAGCCAAGTGTGCGAAGCTCATTTGTGATATCAGTGAGGCGATCAAACGTGAGCTGGACATTCTCATTTTCGTTTCTCTTGAAGTGGTTGAAGAGGTTGCGAAGAACATCAATCCTTGAATCTCTCTGAGTTGAGACGTCTTTGCCGACCTTGGAGAGCCAGTCCCAGACTAGCTTCGCAGTTTCTAGTGCACTCACATGGTCGTACTGTCCTTTGGTCAGATGACCACAGATGATGTTCTTGGCAATCGAATCTAGTTGAATGAAACTCTTTACATCAGGAGCGGTGGCAACTTCACCGGCCTTGGGAACGCCATTCTTGACGACATACCAGAGGTCAATGTAAGTGCATCTAGTGCCACCCCTAGTTGGTTTTGGAGTATTAACGACAAACCTGGTTGAGGGACTAATGTGTTTGTGAGAATTGCAGGACAACACAGGTAGTAGTCCCTCATTGATTCGGTTTAGCTACCGGAGATGACCCCTAAAAATGTATGAAGACATTGAAGACAAAGGTGGTATGTGAAGATATTCACATTGAAGACTATGACAAGAGAAGACATCGCGGGAAGACTATGGAGCGCGAAGACTTAGTTGTTTTGTTGTTTCCTTTTCTTCTTTGTTGAGTCATAGGAACCACCGTACTGTTAAGTGGGGTCCCAGTGAACAATGTCAGAATGACTGAAGTGATGCTTAACCAAAATCCTATGTCTTCGAGCGAAGACAATGAGAACAAAACTTATCCAGAGCTGGACAAGTCAGCTTTACTTGTAGCCCAAGTAATGCTGTCGTGTGTGTTTGAAATCTGACCGTTGGAACACGTGTCAGTTCCTTAGTGACCCAGGGTCATTTCGGACAAATCAGGTCGGGTTGCCTAGTGGCTATAAATATCCCACCCCCTACACCATAAATTGGTTGGCTGCTCAGAGTCAGTGCACGGCTTTTGTCGTTTGAGAGCAACCCACCTCGAAGCCTTTGAGAGAGAAATCCTTGCGAGGACAAAGCCCAAAACACCCAGAGCCAAAGAGTGTTAGGCATCACTGAAGTCTTCCTGTCTGTGTGATCTAAAGACTTGTTACACTTGAGGACTATGAATCCTCTAGCCAGTTAGGCGTCACGTTCTGAGCATCCAAGAGTCATTGTGGATCGCCAGTGAACGAAGTCTGTGAAGGTTTGGAAGTCACTTTGAAGACTTACCAGAGTGATTGGGCGAGGACTGGGTGTCCTTAGCTCAAGGGGAATAAGGTGAAGACACGGTCTTCTGAGTTAAATCTCGGCCTCCCTACCCAGACGTATAGTTGTCACAGCAACTAGAACTGGTCCAACAAATCATTGTCTTCAACAAGCAACTGGTTCTATCCTTCCCATCTCTTTATTTACAGTTGGTCCTTATGAAGTCATTGCCTGTTTGCATTGTCCATTTGTCTTCACTGTGTGACTGTTTGTTCTGATTGGTTTCATACTATCTTCCATCCTGATCCGTACTGCCTAGCTGCTATTAGTCTTTGTGCTCTCATTTCGTTGAATACTTGACTATGGCTTGTCTAGTGTAGTCTATGTTCCATTGCATGGTTATAGGTTCATTTCTATCGTTCATCTTCGAAACTCTCATGTTTTGAAGACTTTCATAAAAATTTCCTATTCACCCCCTTCTAGTCGATAACTAGCACTTTCAATTGGTATCAGAGCAATGTACTTCCTTGTTCTGTGTGATTCGGTTTAACCACCTGGAGTGTTAGCTATGTCGACTACAGGGATAATCAAAGTCTCCGCTGCATGTCCCGTCTTCGATGGAACTGAATATCCCTACTGGAAGCAAGGATGGAAAAAGCGGTAGGCGTAAGCGAGGCGGTTGGCCTTCGCCTAGTGCCTAGGCGGTGCCTAAGCGACCAAGGCGTGACCTAGGCGGTAATATTTTTTTACTCATAGTGTATTTGCGATTATTATATGGGTATTGATATTAGTTTAGGACATACAAATAAGTTAAATGCCATCTACTGCCATTGGAATATAACCCATTTAGCATTTCAGTGCAGTACGTAGCATGATTTCTTTTTTGGGTAGGCAATTCCTTACTTGCCCTGCCTAGACCTCCATTTATGCCCTAGGCGAGGCATTTGGCTATTGCCTAGCGCCTAGGTATGCCTAAGCGCCTCCTAGGCACTGCCTTTTCCAACAGAGACTGGAAGAATAAGATGCGCATGCATCTTGAAGCCATTGATGTCGACCTCTGGTATGTCGTCAAGAATGGCGTTCCCAAGGCTGGTGAAGGTGTCACCGCTCCTGATGTCAAAAAGTTCATTCAACTGGATTCCACTGCCAAGAACATCATCTGTGGTCATCTGACCAAAGGGCAGTATGGCCGTGTGAGTGCTCTGGAAACATCGAAGCTAGTCTGGGACTGGCTCTCCAAGGTCAACGAAGGCGTCTCAACCTAGAGAGATAAAAGGATCAGTGTCCTTCGCAACCTCTTCAACTGCTTCAAGAGAAACGACAATGAGAATGTTCAACTCACGTTTGATCGCGTCACTGACATCACAAATGAGCTTCAAGCTCTCGGCGCTACTGAGATCACCAAGCATGAAATCGTCAAGACGCTCCTGAGATCACTTGATAGCCCATTTGACACCCTAGCCCTGATGATTCAAGAACGCCCTGACTTCAATACACTTGATCCATCTGACATACTTGAAAGGCTCAACACACATGAGTTTCAGCTTTCTCAGAAAAGAGATATCTACGGTCCCAACTATGGTCGAACTCGCGCCTTGAAGGCAAAATTTGTTTCATCATCTGAAGAAGAATCTGACTGCAGTTCTGATGATCCTAAAGACATTGGAAAGCAGCTTGCTATGCTTGTGAAGAAGTTCCAGAAACTCACCAAGAAGAAAGGCTTCAGAAAGTCTTCACGATCCAGCTCAAGGAATGATGAAGCTTCTACTCATGACTACAAGAAGAGGAACATGCCACAAGTGCAAGAAACCTGGTCACTGCATCTCTGAGTGTCCGTAGTGGGACAATGAGAACAACAAGAAGAAGAAGAGAAAGGAATATGATTCTGACGATAAGAAGAAGAAGAAGAAATACTCAAAGTCTTCTTCCAAGTCTTCCTCAAAGTCTTCATCACACAAGAAGAGCTCATCTGGCAAGGCTCGTGCGTTTGTTGGCAAGGAAATGGATTCAGAGGAGGAGTCTGCTTCTGAGGAGGCGGAGTTGGAGTCTGAGGAGGAGTCCGACTTTGGTGTTGCAAGTCTAGCTACAGCCCACGTTGCCAAGTCCATCTTCAACACTGAAGACAATGACTTCGTCACCGACGCTGATGCTAATGACAAGGACGACTCCGCTCCCACCTATTGCTTCATGGCACGTGGTGCCAAGCTAAACTCACGCAATGCTCACTATCAAACATCCAGTGAATATGACTCTGATTGTGGTTCTAGACCTAGCTACAAACACTTGCTAAAATTGCAACTGAATAATAGAAAGCTATGGAACATATTCAAAAACTGTTAGACAAAAGCGATGACCTGTTGGACGCTGAAATGACTCGATCTCAGTCCTTAATTGAAGACATAAAAAATCTTCATGTTAAGTATGAGGAACTTGAAAGCCATCATGAAATGCTCTCAACAACTCATGAAAAGCTTTCCTATGATTATCTTCAAAGGAAGCAAGAACTTGAGAAATTGAGAGCGGTTCATGACGATCTTCAAAAGGAAAACGAGTCACTTCATGCTCAACAGACCAGTCCCACTCAGGAAGGATTTGAACCACCATGTCTTAAATGCCTTGAGCGTGATAACGCTACTTTTGTTGCCGAATGTTCTACTGCTGCTACTGTTGCAATATCTTCAACTATTGATGTGCTAACTAACCCCTCTGCTGAGGATGCCACTGCTATTGCTGATGAAAATGCTAGGTTGAAGACATTGCTTGAAACAGGGATGCACAAAAGTCTCAAAGGGCATCAGACACTATGTGATGTCCTCAAAAGGCAGATTCTGAACCGAAACCCTAGGAAAGAAGGTGTTGGGTTCGAAAGGAAAATGAATGTTGATGGCTCTTACTGGAAGCCTGAGCAGTACCCCAAAACCACATGGGTTGCTACAAAGGAACCTTCAATGGATCCATCCACCCTATCTGGCTTCACTTGTGCTAATCCTATTGTCATTGATGAATCCTTTGATGCAAACTATAAACTGTTTAAGAATCAGAATGGTGAATTGTTTGCCATGTATATTGGTACTAACTGCAGGAATGGGCCACCTATGAAGAAAGTCTGGGTGCCCAAAAGGTGTCTGGAGAATCTTTCTGTGAATGTTGTCATGACACCACAAGGGAAGAAGACAAACCACAGACCACAGGCTTCATATGGTCCAAAGGCTTCATACAGACAGAGAACTCACCTGAGTCACACTAACACAAATGTATTGCAGGGAAATCATACCCAGGCCTATGAATATGAGCATGTTTCATCAAACCGCCATGTTCATAAGACCAAGAACTACTCTGCTTATTCCTATGAGTATTATTCACCTCCTACAAAACTATTTGCCAGGGCTTCAAAGCCAAAGTTCTCAGATGCTGCACTTAGACTCATTGCTTCGAAGCCACCCTTGAAGATGTGGGTGGCTAAGAAAGCTTAACTCTCTCTTGCAGGGAAAGGTCTCCAGCCGAAAATCAAATGCATCTGAAGCTATTGTTGGGGACCTCAAACATCTTGTAGGGTGCAAGATCAAATGCCCAAATGGTCTTATTATGTATTTTGTTCCTGAGTCGCTTGCTATTTGTCCTATCAGTCCTAACCTCGATCTAAGCTTTCATAATCCACTTGCTTGTCAAATGTTTATGCTTCACAATGCTCTTGTGAAGCCTATCCCCTAACTGCACTATAGGGTATGACACCAGCTGCTTCATAATGGATTATTGATAGTGGATGTACTAATCACATGACTGGTGAACGAAGTCTTCTCATGGACTCAACCTTACGTCCATCTGACAAAAGTCACATCACATTTGCTGATACTGGTAAAAGAAAGGTATTGGGTCTATGTAGAGTTGCAATCTCAAAGGATCAGCACATGAATAAAGTGATGCTTGTTGAATCCCTTGGTTTCAACTTAATGTCTGTCTCAATGCTTTGCGATTTGAACATGATTGTGATATTTGGAAAATATCATTGCCTTGTTCTAATGGAATCTGACAAGTCTCTGATCTTTGAAGGGTATTGGAAAGATGATTTGTACATGGTAGATTTCTCAGCAGGACCATAGCTTGCCCTATGTCTTCTTGCAAAAGCTTCAGAGTGTTGGCTCTGGCATCGGAGGCTAGGGCATGCTGGCATGAGGAACTTGCATACTCTTGCAAAGAAGAAGCACGTCATAGGCATCGAGGGAGTCAAGTTCAAGAAGGATCACTTATGTCGTGCCTGCGAACACTACTAGGAAAAGGGCTAGTAATGGCGCACCAGTTTTGCCCACTAATGGCGCACTGCTGGTGCGCCATTAGTATCACGCCACTAGTATTTCTTACTAATGGTGCACCACCGGTGCGCCATTAGTATCTTGTATACTAATGGTGCACCGAGCAGTACGCCATTAGTATAGAACACCATGCGCCATTAGTATGCCTCCCAGGGGGCCATACTTAACCATGTGCTTTGGCATACTAATGGCGCACTGTTAGGTGATGCGCCATTAGTGTGATTATAATAGTGCGCCATTAGTGTCTTGTGTGGTGCGCCACTAGTATGAATATTAGGGATTTTTTTTTCATTTCCGATATTTTCACAGGTTAAAAAATATTAGAGATAACATACAACACATATCTGCTTAGCTTACATACAGGGGGCCATATGTAACGATGTTACCTTCGTCCACCAGATCATATCCAACACACAAGTTTCATCATATATACATACATAGCCAACACATAGTTCCATCGTTACATATTACAAAAGTTTCACAATGCTCATTCAACACCGTTATCGATGAATTCACAAAAGTTTCACATTGATACAAAATAAAAACACAAATGGAAAAGAAGCACTCTATCCATGCAAGCTTCCGTCAATTAAATCAAATCTGCAAAATGATAAACAAGAAGTTAGAAGAAGAAGAAGAAGAAGAAGAAGAAGAGAAGAAGAAGAAGACTAGAAGAAGAATAAGAAGAAGAATAAGAAGAATAAGAAGAAGACTATAAGCTTATTATGTAAACTTGATCATTTTGTGCTAACATAAGTAATTTTGGAGCTAACCTATAGGAAACTAAGCATATAAGCTCTAAGTTAGCATATTAGAGCCAACTTAAGTAAAATGAAGCTAACCTATGTCATTTTGGATAAGAAGAAGAATAAGTAGAAGACTATAAGCTTATTATGTAAACTTGATCATTTTGTGCTAACATAAGTAATTTTGGAGCTAACCTATAGGAAACTAAGCATATAAGCTCTAAGTTAGCATATTAGAGCCAACATAGGTAAAATGAAGCTAACCTATGTCATTTTGGATAAGAAGAAGACTATAAGCTTATTATGTAAACTTGATCATTTTGTGCTAACATAAGTAATTTTGGAGCTAACCTATAGGAAACTAAGCATATAAGCTCTAAGTTAGCATATTAGAGCCAACTTAGGTAAAATGAAGCTAACATATATCATTTTGGATAAGAAGAAGAATAAGAAGAAGACTATAAGCTTATTATGTAAACTTGATCATTTTGTGCTAACATAAGTAATTTTGGAGCTAACCTATAGGAAACTAAGCATATTAGAGATAAATAGGTAACTAAGTATACCTGACATAGTTCAGTTCTCATTGTTCTTCTCCTTCTCCTTCTCCTTCCTCAGCCTGATGCGCCAAGAGCGGCGAGGCGGTGGAGGCAGTGGAGGCAGCTGTGGGATGTAGTCTTCTACCACAATTGACGTGGTCATGTCGCCCAGCTGTGGGATCGCCGGCGCCACCACCGGTGCATGGTAATTGTCAGGCACCACTGCCATCGCGAGGCCACCCTCAGCCACCACCATCTCTTGCCCATGGTCAGCCACCACCATCTCTTGCCCATGGTCAGCCACCACCATCTCTTGCCCATGGTGAGCCACCACCATCTCTTGCACCTGGTCAGCCACCACCATCTCTTGCCCTTGGTCAGCCACCACCAGCGCTAGGTCATCCTCAGCCTGATGCCCATCATCATCCTACAGCTCCTCATCCCCACTCTGCTCCTCTTCTCCCCCACTCCAGTCCGGATCATCCTTCTTGTTGTCTTCGCTGCTGCCAGAATCGTTGCTACTTTTGCTAAGTCCCGAATCGTTGTTGCTTTTGCTACAGCCATAATCGCGGCTGCTTTGGTTGTAGACAGTGTTGCTGCTGCTGCTCCCATTGCCTGTCCAAATGCAACAATGACCGTTAACAATCGATGTGAGACAAAGCCAAATATGGAGGAATAAGAAGAGGCAGAACGCACTGGCATCTTCGTCTTCAGCGTAGCGCATGCGACACATAGTCTTGTTGAAAACCTTCACGATGAGCATTGTGGCATCATCGTGTACCTCAAGAGAAGAAAGTACCCGGTCCGCAGGTCGTAGGCACTGTAGAACTTCTCCCAGCCACAGCACAGGTACATGTGGCCCTCCTCGATCACTAACTCCACATCCCACAGCCCGCGAACCCCGCTGCCGGCCTGTCGGAGCTTCACATTATCTGGCGGATCTTCACCCAGCATCTTCATAAAAGCGTCAGGCAGCCTCTGCAATTTGGGACAAGGAGTGATGTAGCAAACAACAGAGTTATCATAATGAGATGGGTGAAGGGGAGATCTCTCGTTTTATATACCTGCCTCGTGGCTGATACTGAAGAAGAAAGTATGATAGTGAAGAACTCGAAAGCATCCAACTCGTACTCCAGTGAGGCAGAGCGGCGGTGGCTGCTTCCCCCCATCTCTGATAAGCAGCAAAAGAGACCAATTAGTACCCTTACAACATTATAGCAGCATAAATATTGAGCAGAAGATAATCAACATTAGTCGCAAGTACCCCATATGTCCTATTTTTAGCAAAGTCATGCTAAAATTCACGGAAAATTTCAGCATGACCTTTGCTGAAAATAGGACATATGGAGTACCCGAATTTGCCGGAACGGAAGTTAATCGACATTCCGGCAAACTCAAGGGCCTCTCGGGGAGAAAACCCAGCAAACTAGCAAGATGGTCATCATCTTTGCAAGTCATTACTTGTCAAATACAGAAGAAGGAACAATTTATTTGTGACATAGTTGGCCCATACAGAAGAAGCAACACCCTACACTAGCCTAAAAACAAGTGAAGTTTCACCCATATAAGAACAACTTTATAACTTCAGAGAAGTTGCTATGTTTTTTCTACTGCTAGGAAAAACATCACTCATTGGAAATGAAAATCTCAGTACCAGCATTTTGAACTTTGAAATGAAATACAGTAGTAGTATTAGTAGTATATGGAGTAGTATCTTGTCTAGTAGTAGTATTAGTTGTATATGGAGTAGCAAGTTTTGCCTCAGAGATAGCAAAAGCTATGTTTTTTCTCAATTCAGATAGCTAAGTGGAAAACCACGTCAAGTTCTGATAATCCATCTAATCTAATGAAATCTGAACTCAACCTGATCATGGTTCATGCCCTCAGACACATCAGCACCTCAAGAATGCCGTGACAAAAATGAAAAGGACCAAGACAATCACCACACAAGTGATGAAAGCACTAGCGAATCATGTTAAAGCTAACCTCTACTTTTGACCCTCAACTATAACAACCGCATGCAGTACAGAGAAGTGTTAATGCAGGAATCAAACATTATAATGGCTGAATTTGATCTACTCCAATAATTTTCTCAAGTTACATGATTAACAAGCTTGGGCTTAGCAGTAATATTCTGAGAAAATATTTTCTTGAAGCCTGAACAACTGGCTTTCCTTTTTAAAAACAGAACCAAAACCATGACACAATCATTTGACAACATCTATTGACTACACTAGATGGATAAATTCCATATCTTGTGGAAGACCACCCTCAAGAAGACTGCTTATGACCATGGCTCCTAAATGGATAAGCGTTTGGCGAGAAGACATTGTGGACAACAATATTCAGAAGCATACCTTAAGTAATATTCTTAACTATATCATCATCTTATGAAATATCATAGTGTGGTGGCTGTTCTAGAAAATGCAGCAATATTGTAAACATAACTTTTAGACAAGCTAGAGAAAGAGATGAATGGATGAAAATGACAGCCTCACTATTTTAAATTTAATAGAAACCACACAGGAGTTACCATCCCCAAATCTTCTTTTTTATTTATGGTCAAGTAATTGCTGAAATATTTGAAACAGAGGCCACCATTGCACCACCATTCACTGACAAACCATTAGAGCATTGTGAACAACAAATTCAGAGAAAACTCTCTTTGGCACACAAATTCAGAGCATTGTGAACAACATAAACAACTGAATGTCCTAACATGACATGGCAACGAACTAACAAAAATTGCGCGTTCTACCAGCACACCATTAGCACAAAATTTTCTCTAATCTTACTGGACACAAAAATTTTCTTCAGTGCGTCCAGTGAATTTTTTCAATGTGTCCAAATCTTGCAGGTACCAAGTACTCCAATGCACATGGAGTACTAATTATTCATGTTTGGTAGGCACTACTCCCACAATTTTTTGAACCTAATTTGACCTAAATTCGAGAGGGATTTGACCTAAACCTAGCAAAAGATAGAAGAAGAGGGCATGGCCGGGAGGGAGGAGAGGAGGAAGAGAGGAGAAGAGAGGCAGAGGGAGGAGGGTTACCTGACCACGATGAGGTGGTGGCCGGAGCGGAGACGACAGAGGGCGGAGACGGCGAGCTTGGGGGAGGCGGGGATAGACGGCGGGGAGGTCGCGGGCCTCCTCTCCTGGTGGATGTGGGGCCT
>NC_041392.1:420503606-420504255 GCF_002162155.2 Triticum dicoccoides | reverse complement strand
GAAGGGGAGACGGAGGCGGCGGGGGCGCGTGGGCGGCTGCGGCGAGGTTATGTTGAGTGGGGGATCTGGCGAGGGAGGGAGAGAGGCCAGAGGGGAACAGGTGGAGTGGGGGAAGGGTTAGCAATGGCGCACCTCCCCCTGGTGCGCCATAAGTATGACGACAGCAATGGCGCACCACCCCCAGGCGCGCCATTAGTACAATTTTTTTATTACAGTTCAAGCACTCAGGTTATATTCCACCTAACCGTATCCAAAACAGAACACACACACTAGCCCGACTGGTCAGCACGCAGCACACACACTGGGAGGTCCTGGGTTCGATTCCCACGCTCCGCAATTTTTGTTTTTATGCATTTTTTCTTTGCACATATCTTTTTATGCATGCATCCAAATATAACATGTCACATATGCTAGATGCTCAGGATTTCATGCAGAAAAATAATATGCAGTTTGTTGCCATGTTAACAACATTTAAAATGCTGTTTGATATTTATTTGTGTTTAAATATGTTCAAACTTGTTTAAATCATAACTAAATATCCATAGCTCAAAATTTGACAAACTTTATATGCTTTTGGGAGTAACATATATGCGGTGGCTCGTCGGCGGCGGTGGAGCGGGGGAGGGTGCGGGGGGTGCTCGTCGGCGGC
>NC_041392.1:420455219-420503000 GCF_002162155.2 Triticum dicoccoides | reverse complement strand
CTCGTCGGCGGCGGTGGAGCGGGGGCGGGTGCGGGGGGTGCTCGTCGGCGGCGGTGGAGCGGGGGAGGGTGCACCACACATACATGCGCCATTAGTAGTTTTGCAAAAAAGTATTAAAATAATTTTTATACTATTGGCGCACCGTGGCACAGTGCGCCATTACTAGTTTGAACTAGTAATGGCGCACTATGCGACGGTGCGCCATTAGTAGTTTTGCGAAAAAGTAAAAAAAATACAGTAGTGGCGCACTCAACGGTTGGTGCGCCATTAGTACTTCTAACTACTAATGGCGCACTGTGCCCGGATGCGCCATTAGTATGTTTGAAAAAATGAAAAAAAAACATTTTGTTACTAGTGGCGCACCTTGTGCCTGGTGCGCCATTAGTGTCTTACACACTAATGGCGTATCTTCACGTGGTGCGCCATTAGTAAATAGTAGTGGCGCACCACTTCTCTGGTGCGCCATTAGTGTCAATTTCATGTTTAGCCCTTTTCCTAGTAGTGGAAGCTGGAAAGATGACGAGGGCCAAGCATCCCTCGAAGACAATCATGACAACGACTCAACCCTTCGAACGACTACTCATGGACCTCTTCAGCCCTACTCACTACTCTACCCTTACTACAACTGATTGTCTCTATGGCTTCGTCATTGTTGATGATTATTCAAGATATACATGAGTACATATAATCCTCTACAAGACTGAAGTGCAGGATGTCTTCAGACGCTTCGCCAATCAAGCCATGAACAACTATGGTGTCAAGATCAAGCACATCAGAAGTGAAAATGGCATTGAATTCAAGAACACCAGCCTCGACACTTATCTTGATACATTGGGCATCACTCATGAGTTCTCAGCTCCGTACACGCCGCAGCAGAATGGCATCGTGGAACGCAAGAACAGAACACTCATTGAGATGGCTCGGACGATGCTCGATGAATACAAGACACCAAGAAAGTTTTGGCCAGAAGCTATTGATACTGCATGCCATGTCATCAACCATGTTTATCTTCACAAGCTTCTGAAGAAAACATCCTATGAACTCCTCACTGGTAAGAAGCCAAATGTCAGGTACTTCGGAGTATTTGGTTCTAGGTGCTGGATCAAGGATCCACATCACACTTCAAAATTTGCACCGAAAGCACATGAAGGTTTTATGCTTGGTTACAGAAAGGATTGGCACTCCTCCAGAGTCTTCAACCTCTTTCACTATAAATTGGTTGAAAATGTGGATGCGCGGTTCGATGAGACTAACGGCTCGCAAAGAGAGCACCTGCCAAATGTGCTAGATGAAATTCCACCTAGTGAATCCATCAAGCTTATGGGAACTGGAGAAATCATACCGTCTGAAGTATAGCCTGAAGAGAAGCATATCATTTCTGCACAAAATGAACCTGAAGACAATGCTTAGCCTAAAGACAATCCTTCAAACGATGACAATGATCAGCAAGAGCAAAATCTTCGTCCAGTTCATCCTCGTGTTGCAAATGAAGTACAGATTGAGAAGATAATTGATAGCATCAATGCACCTGGTCCACTCACTCGTTCAAGGGCAACACAGCTATCAAATTTTTGTGGGCACTTTGAATTTATCTCAATATCTGAACCCAAGAAAGTTGATGAAGCCTTCATGCAACCTGAATGGATTCAAGCTGTGCAAGAAGATCTTCAACAGTTCGAGCTGAATAATGTATGGGAACTAGTCAAGCGTCCTGATCCTCGTAAACACAATATCATAGGCACTAAATGGATATATCGAAAAAGCAAGATGAGCATGGTCAAGTTGTCAGAAACAAGGCTCGTCTCATTGCTCAAGGATACACTCAAGTTGAAGGAATTGACTTCGATGAAACATTTTCTCCTGTGGCTAGGCTTGAAGCTATTTTCATACTACTAGCCTATGCAAATAATCATAACATCCTTCTATATCAAATGGATGTGAAGAGTGCCTTTCTCAATGGCAAGATTGAAGAAGAACTGTATGTTGCACAACTGCCTGGTTGTGAAGATCCAAAACATCCTGACATGGTTTACAAGCTCAACAAGGCACTGTATGGCCTCAAACAAGCCCCTCGTGCTTGGTATGACACACTCAAAGACTTCCTGAAGAGCAAAGGCTTCAAACCTGGTTCCCTGGATCCCACACTCTTCATGAAGACATAAGATGCTGAACTATTTGTGTGCCAAATATATGTGGATGGCATTATCTTCGGATGCACTAATCAAAAATACAGTTATGAGTTTGGACACATGATGCAAGAGCAATATCAGATGTCCATGATGGGTGAGCTGAAGTTCTTCCTTGGTCTTCAAATACGGCAGCAGCGCAACGGCATCTTCATATCTCAAGAGAAATACCTTAAAGATTGCCTGAAGAAGTTTGGAATGCAAGACTGCAAAGTTTATACGATGCCAATGCCAACCAAAAGTCATCTGGGTCCTGACGCCAATGGTAAAGAGTTCGATCAAAAGGTATACCACTCCATGATTGGTTCTTTGCTTTATTTATGTGCATCTAGGCCAGATATCATGCTTAGTGTTAGCACGTGTGCCTGATTCCAAGCGGCACCAAAGGAATCACATCACTTAGCTGTGAAGCGAATTCTTTGATATTTGGCTTACACCCCAACACTAGGATTATGGTATCCAAAGGGCTCAGAGTTTGATCTAGTTGGATTCTCGGATGTTGATTATGCTGGTGACAAGGTGGATCGCAAATCTACATCAGGCACATGTCACTTTCTGGGACGATCACTTGTTTGTTGGTCTTCAAAGAAGCAGAGCACTAGAAGACAAAGCACATTCAGATCCGTCATCACTTTCTCAGAGATCATGTCATGAAGGAAGATATTGATATCATTCACGTCAACACTGAAGAGCAACTGGTAGATATCTTCACAAAGCCCTTGGATGAGAAAAGGTTTTGCAAGTTGCGGTGTGAGCTAAATATCTTGGAATCCTCAAATGTCCTGTAATCAGGCACACATCCTAACACTTATGCATGTTGATGACTTAGATGTGCAACACACGAAGTAACGTATATCTTCAATCAATGAAGACTTACACTCGAAGTGTGAATACATTAACGCGGAATTTGACTTCCGAGCGCCACGATAATTGTGCGCCGTGTCTGGGTCTAATACTTCCTATACGGTGGGTAACGCCACCACCAAACTTTGGTTTGGAGTGCTTTCTGTTGGCATTACATTTGCTATGTCTTCGCATTCGTTTTTGTCTTCAAATTTCAACATGTCCTCGTGTTTATCTTCACTATTGAGTTAGTCTTATTCGGATATATTCATATATTAGCATTCTATCCTCTACAGCATTCACTTATAGCTATGTCTTCTCGTTTTGAATCTTTTGAACTAAGTGAATTTGATTGGACCCTAACCTTTCTATGCTCCTGTCTCAAATCTATCTATCCAAATCATATGCATTCTATTGAAACTGTCGAATGTCTTCCCTGCGTCCTTGTCAGCGGAAGATACAGAGACAAACATTAAATTTGTTTTAAATGCTCAATCCTTTTTGCCTGAAACCCGGACAAGCGGGAACGGCCACCCGACAATCCAGGCGTGCGTGGGAACGTGGAACAACCACCAATGTGTTGCATGTTCGCCATGTGTCCTTCAGATGTGAACCACCAGGGGCACCTGCGTAATAACGCTGCACCGTCCCTGTCCTTATAAATACACGCCACACCCCAGTCATTATCTCTTCTTCCACTTTTCCTTCTCGCACAAACCCTAGCGCCACCCTAGCTCTCTACGACGCCGGCGACGAAGCGCTTAGCTGCCGCGACCTCACCGACGCCGTCCTCATGCCGGCCGTGGACATCGTCTTCTCCGCCGTCGCCATAGGTGTTCTCCGTCGCCAAATTAGGGCACGGAAGATCGAACTGCTCAGCCTCATCTCCTACTCCATCTAGCAGTTCCTCGAGTGGTAAATAAAAACTCTTTTTACAGTCCTTTTTGATCTGATAGATTCATCTTTTTTAACCACAAGTGGTTTCTGTCCCAACAAATTGAATCTATCCTTTTCTGCATCTCATAACATGCCTAGTATGTTCACTTATGCTTCACAAAGTAGTTAGATTCCTCACTTGTACTTATTCGTGGATTCGTACAAATCTGGAACCAATTTTGTAGATATGAGTGAATGTCTTCGCACTATGAGGTCAATGTCTTCTAAACTGATTTATCTTCAAAATCTTCTGAGAATGCATATGACCTCTTCCCCTTCCCTCGCATCTCATAGTCTACATTCATTTGCAGAGTTCTTACAGCATCACATCAATTCTCCCAAAGCTAATTCATGTCTGACCAGCAGAAGGAAGCCTTTGCACGTTCTGAAGCCTTTTAGTCTGAACTTCATGGCAACAGAAAAAAATCAGTCAGGAAGGGCGGCAGACAGTACCATGAAAACACTGCCAAGGACCTACCACCGAATCTCTATGATCTATACAAGTTAGATCCAGAAGAGACCTATGGAGAATGCAAGAACCGAATCCAATGAATTCGAAGACATTGGAAGAGGAATGGTTCAAGTATAGATTTGTCACTGAAGAATATGCTGAAAAGAATGCCATCAAGGGCCCCTAGGGAGATATTATATACAAAGGTCTTCATCCCAAGTCGAAGTACGAAGCTATTGCTCAAGGCTTCTACCCCTGCATGATCCGTGGACCTCAACCTGCTAATGCACACCCATCCTCTCTGTTATGGTGTTGTGAAGACAATCTCTTTAAGCGCAACTTCCAGTTTGCCAAAACTTCTGCCAAAGAGAACAAGAAGTCACTAGGGTTAGACTTCAACCCCGGTCCCTCTGCTCCTTGTGCTGACGGCACACGCGATGCTGAACCCAATATTGTTGGGCCCTTCTACAACCTTGAAGGTCTCATCACTCACATTCAGGTTCAGGGGTATCCGTGTATCACTCTGTAGATGACGCTGATTTTGACGAAGCGCCTGCACCACCGAAGCTTGTGAAGCAAAAGAAACCAAAGACTTCAAAGCCCTCCTCCACACCAAAGGTCTCGCGGGCGAAGCCTCTGGCCACTGCACCTCCTGAAGCCAGTGTGCAGTCTGAAGATCTCTCTCGCATCTCCAAGTCTAACAAGATGAAGAAGCCCATGCAACCAACTGGTCAAGCATTGACCCCTGCTGCCTTTCTGAGGAATGAGAACGAAGCCATTGATCTGTCTAGTGATGACGATCTTGGCGATGATGCTCTTGAGCTTGTTATAAAGAGCAAGCAAGAGGCGGAAATCTTCAATGATCTTCCCCTCTTTGATGTGGAGATCCTGTACAAGTTCATTGCTCCTGAGCTGGCTCTTGCACAGAGAATTGTTGAGCTGAAGCACAAGATTGATTATGAAAAGGCTCAGTTCAAGAAGCACATGGCCAAGCTCAACGTGGAAGACGTCCAAAACTTTAAGGTCATGTTGCATGAGCTCAAGGAGGCGTTAAACAAGAAACATGAAGAAGCTAAAGGTTCTCGAGAGCGCATGAAACACCTGTTTGCGAAATGTGTTGAGGGCTACAATGAAGCTGAAAAGCGCAAGGCTTTGGGGCGACCAGGCATCGACCCCAGAATGACAGTCAAGAAGAAGAAGAAGTCTGCTGTGGCCCAACCAGAAGCATCAAGGCAGGAAGAAGCTCGCATTGTCTTCCCGGCCAGTATGACAGGCTCAAAACCTAAAGTCCCCACAGTGGCTTCGGAGCTCAAGAAAAAAAGGGCAGCTGAAGCCGAAGCCCGAAAGCGCAAGACCAAGCAGACCACTGATGATGCTCCACCAACCAAGAAGAGAAAAACCAAGAAGAAAGATCGGGCTGCTCCCAAAGAGCCCCTTGTCGTCGAGCCAATCTCAGTTGCTCATCTTACATCTGAACAGCGTGAGCGCCAGTTGATAGTTCATGAGCCTGCTTCCACAGAGGCTCCAGAAGTTGAAGACATTCTAGTTGTTGACCCCACCACAGCTGAAGACATTGCTCATCAAGACAATGTTGAAGATGATGAAGTCCTTCCTCAGATCGAACACAATGTGGTATCATCGCCTGTTCTCACGAACAGCAAATTCATCAGCATTGGTCGTCCATTGACGCCAATTGCTCAGGATGACTCATGGGCTGATCACCCACAAGACTGCCCCCGTCGAGAAGAATCACCAAGTACTCCCCCACCTCAAGTCACCACTTTGGTGCTTGAAGACAATGACGTTGTGGCCCAACCAACTCCATCTTTACATGCGTCGCCAGCATTCTGCAGGCTTCACAAAGGACCACGGCCATAGGTCACTCTGTTAAGTGTTCCAGAAAGAGAAGAGCGCCAGTCTGTTTCACGCCAAGTCTTTCCCGAAGCCTCTCCTAATGCGAACATCCCCGAGTCTGAAGCCAAAGCGGCCGAAGATATTCCGGCTGCATCAGCCGATGAATAAGAAGAACCAACAGAAGAAGAACGTGTTGCTACACCTCGTCCAACCCTCAAGTTTTTCTCGAGGAGAACGTGTCCGACCCTCCAGCTACTCGAGTGGAGGTTGAAAACTCTAAGACGGCCACTAACACCAACACTGAAGCCAATGACATTGTCATGGCCGAAGCTAATGTGGCGCCTGAAGCTAATATGGTGCCAGAGGTGAATGCACCTGAAGCCAATGCTGCACCTGAAGCAAATCTGTAGCTCAAAGACAATGCCTCTACTCCTGTACCACCTCCCAGGCCACACACCATTGAGCAAGCATTCTATCAAGGTCAACTTACTACCGTCCGCTAGCCCATTCTGGTTCCTCCACCTGCTACCGATCTGCAATTTGACTATCATGTGGAGCACAGGCCTCAGGTCCAGAAGCCAAAGCCAAGGCTACCAAGGTTTCCAGGTACTGCAACTTCACCAGGATTGTTTAATGTGCATGGCTTCAAGGCACACAACACATTCTTTGATAGTGCCAAGAACCCCTACACAAGGCCAAGAATTTCATCAGATCGATTCTGGAGTTATCAGCAGCGTAGTTACTATTCCTGTATCTTATACAATCAGGGGCGCATTTTCCCTCATATGCGTCTAGACAGCGAAGCCATGGCTGTCTTGCCTTGCCTAGAAGAAGCCCTTGACTGCTTCAGAGATGCTGGCCTTCTACAGTTTGTGACTGCCAAAGAACATTGGAATGAAGAGCTTCTGCTACAATTTTATGCTACCCATCACATTCGCGACTACAATAGGGACCCGAAGACTTGGATCCTTGAGTGGATGATAGGCGATGTACACCATGAAGCTAAAGCCTAAGACATCATTGAGCTTACTGCCCTACCCATTCCTGGCGAACATTATGAACCAGGTTGTTAGCTACACCAGAATGCATTGGAAGGCATCTTCCAGAAGCCAGAGCCAAACATGAGCCAAATGCTGAGCATGATGAAGCCACTGCCACAAGACGCTGACTATCCTAAGGAGTTCTTTGTTGAAGACCTAGAGTATCTGCCCCGCATTATTTTTCATATTATCAGGCGAACTCTCTGGCCGGTCAAAGGACATTCAACTCCAGCAAAGCTTGAAGGAGCAATGAAGACATTGGTTTTCTATATCTTCAATGGCATCAGCTTCAATGCTCAAGACTTCTTCATCAGACAATTGGCTGCATCTGGCTCCGATATCTTTGGTCTGAAGTTCTATGCTCCATGGGTAATGCACCTCATCAAGCTTCACTCTGCTGTCAACTATCAGTCGTCTGTGCACAATCATCTTATATTCTTGCCAGAGGTTGATCTGTCTGTCGAAGCCATTTACCCAGAGCCTGCAAAGGAGCCAATTTATCTTCGCAATGTCGATCATCAAAGCTTCACCCAGCCCATTGAAGGAGTTCAGGATGTTTCTCGTGTTTATCCCTTGGCTGGCAATACACATGCCCCTCGCACCCAAATTGAAGCCACTAAAAGCACCATTGCTCAAAGGCCTCGGAAGCGATCTTGTGTTCTCAATGACAGAGAGCTTCTTGTCGCTCTACATTAGAAACAGGATAAGCATCATAACTGGCTTAAGCGTCAAATGCAAAGCCTCTTGGTGGATGTCAATCGCATTCGCAACCTTGCCACCAAGAATGCCTTTTTTACACATGAAACCTGTCACCGATCATGGAAGATTCTGACTCTGCTGAGCTCTGAAGATGATCTTCACCAGGATGGCTTCGCTGAGAGATTCAAGTTTGATTCAACTCCTCCCCGGAACGATCACTTGCGTCGGACTCCCTCACTCGAAGACTCTGACTATTCTTCGTCAGCTACAACTGTTAATGCCAGAGTCATTGATGACCAAGATGATGCTACCTCAGACCTCCAACTTCGGCGCATATCGACACTGCACCAAGTTCGTCTGCACCACCGACCCTCAACGACGACCCTGCTGCTTCGCCTACTCCTCATGGGAACGAGTAGAAGCTCTATGTCTTCAAACCTTTTTGGTCATTACTGACAAAATGGGGAGAAGCTTATGAGTTGATAGTCTTCAAGAGGGTCCATATGGGCGGTTGCTATACTTTTGCTACTTTTGCCAAGTGCTTACATGTAACGCCCTCGATGCGGCTATTTCTCCCACGTGTCGAAGCACGACTTAGAGGCATAACCGCATTGAAAGCAATGTTGCAAGTGAGGTAATCTTCACACAACCCATGTAATACATAAGGGAAAGAGATACATAGTTGGCTTACAATCGCCACTTCACACAATACATGAATAAAGCATTACATCATCCAGATACAATCAAGGTCCGACTACGGAACCAAAATAAAAGAAGACTACCCCAAATGCTACACAGATCCCCGATCGTCCCAACTGGGCTCCACTACTGATCAACTGGAAAACAGAACAACATAAAGAACACGATCTTCAACAAGCTCCTCCTTGACCTCGGTTGCGTCACCTTCACGGTTTCATCGGCACATGCAAACTAGTTTTGGAAGTATCTGTGAGTCACGGGGACTCAGCAATCTCACACCCTCGCGATCAAGACTATTTAAGCTTATAGGAAGGGTAAAAGTATGAGGTGGAGCTGCAGCAAGCGACTAGCATATATGGTGGCTAAACATACGCAAATGAGAGCGAGAAGAGAAGGCAAAGCACGATCGATGAACTATGATCAAGAAGTGATCCTAGAACAACCTACGTCAAGCATTACTCCAACACCGTGTTCGCTTCCCGGACTCCGCCGGAAAGAGACCATCACGGTTACACACATGGTTGATGCATTTTAATTAAGATAAACTTCAGGTTTTCTACAACCGGACATTAACAAATTCCCATCTGCCCATAACCGCGGGCACGGCTTTCGAAAGTTCAATCCCTACAGGGATGTCCCAACTTAGCCCATCGCAAGCTCTCACGGTCAACGAAGGATATTCCTTCTCCCAAGACAATCCGATTAGACTCGGCATCCCAGTTACAAGACATCCTCGACAATGGTAAAACAAGTCCAGCAACACCGCCCGAATGTGCCGACAAATCCCGATAGGAGCTGCACATATATCGTTCTTAGGGCACACTCAGATGAGCGCTCCATACAACTAAAACCAAACCTCGAGTTTCCCCGAGGGGGCGCTGTACAGGGCTCTAGTTTGGACCAACACTCAGAGGAGCACTGGCCCGAGGGGGTTTAAATAAAGATGACCCTTGAGTATGCAGAACCCAAGGGAAAGAAAAGGGCTAGGCGGCGAATGGTAAAACCAATGTTGGGCATTGCTGGAGGAGTTTTATTCAAGGCGAACTGTCAAGGGGTTCCCATTATAACCCAACCGTGTAAAGAACGCAAAATCCGGGAATATAACACCGATATGACGGAAACTAGGGCGGCAAGAGTGGAACAAAACACCGGGCATAAGGCTGAGCCTTCCACCCTTTACCAAGTATATAGATGCATTAATTAAATAAGAGATATTGCAATATCCCAACAAAATATCCATGTTCCAACAAGGAACAAACTCCTATCTTCACCTGCAACTAACAACACTACAAGAGGGGCTGAGCAAAGCGGTAACATAGCCAAACAACGGTTTGCTAGGACAAAGTGGGTCAGAGGCTTGGCTTAACAATATGGGAGGCATGATAAGAAAGTGGTAGGTATCGCAGCATAGGCATAGCAATAGAGCGAGAAACTAGCAAGCAAAGATAGAAGTGATTTCGAGGGTATGGTCATCTTGCCTGAGATCCCGCAAGGAAGAAGAACGAGTCCATGAATAAGACCAATGGACGTAGTCGAACGAATCCTCACAACACGACGTTATCGGAACTAGCCCGAAGAAGCAACACCGGAAAGAAGCAAACAACATAGTAAACAACCAAGCATAACATGGCATGATATGCGGGATGCGGTATATGATGCATTTGCATGATTTGTAAAGGAATGATTGAACCTAGCCTCAACTTGGAAATCCAAGAGTTCCACTAGAAAGGGGAGTTGATTTCGGTTGAAATCGATATAAAGATCACCGGAATCGGATGCACGGTTTGGAAATGGCAAGCAAAACAAATATGGCACCGGACTGCGATAAACAGCAAGTAACCATCTAAATGCATCAATATAAATATGCTACCGCACTCAAACATAACTACAAAATAAATGGCAGGGATCCACTCATGATGCTTGACAAAATATGAACACTGAGCTATGGATAATTCACTAATGAACAGGTTCAAACAAGCATGGCAAAAGTGCAAAAGATAATAGGTTTCAGACTTAGTGAAATTAACAGCATGTCAGGAATTTATCGTCAGGAAGCAAAGTTTAGAGCACGATAACTACATGCTACAGGAACATATCATGGCAAAGAAAGGCATGGCATGAAGCTAATCTAGGCATATAACAAACATCTCTTAGTGACCTTGAGCCAAAAGGGATCAGAAAATACAATTGCAAGCATGTGAACATAGCAAAAACATAAACAGATTCAGACTTAGTGAAAAACTGGAGCATGCAAACGGCGGAGCAGGGCGACGGGAGCCGGTTGCCGGAGTTGGTCACCGGCGTTGGCTGACAGCGGCGGGCGAGCGCGGCGGAGAAGAGCGGCGAGGAAGGCGGGGTGCCTCGGGCGTGTGGAGGTCGCCGGCGGCGACGGGCGGCTGCGCAAGGGAAGTGGCGGTGAAGTCCGGCGAGCAGCGGGGCCGGCCGGCGTTGGAGAAGACGGCGGAACAACGGGGTCAGGCGGCGGCGAGATCCGGGCTCGTGCGGGCCCCGGATGGGCTTCGCGGGCCACGGCGGCGGTGGGACGGCGGCGTGCCACGTGGCGCGTTGTGGTTGGTCGGAGGGCGGTGGTGGACATGTCCGGTGGAGGAGGGATATCTGTCCGGCGGCGGAGAGGGAAAAATACTAGGGTTTGCCCGTGAATTTCGGAGGGGGAGGTGTTTATATAGGTAGAGGGAGCTAGGAGAGTCCAAATGAGGTGTGGTTTTCGGCCACGCGATTGTGATCGAACGACCGAGATGATAGAGAGGGTTTAGGTGGGTTTTGGGCCACTTTGGAGGGGTGTTGGGCTGCAACACACACGAGGCCTTTTCGGTCCCTTGGTTAACCGTTGGAGTATCAAACGAAGTTCAAATGGCACGAAACTTGCCAGGCGGTCTACCGGTAGTAAACGAAGGCTGCATGACAAGTCTCGGTCCAATCCGAAAACGTTAAACACCCGCACACGAAAAGAGGTAGAAAAGGACACCACGTGACATAGGAGCGCCGGATTGCAAAACAGACAACGGGGAAAATGCTCGGATGCATGAGACGAACATGTATGCAAATGAAATGCACATGATGACATGATATGAGATGCATGACACGCAAGCAATGACAAGGCAACAACAGCGAAAAATTGGAAGACACCTGGCACATCGGTCTCGGGGCGTTACATTACAACTCTCGCTTTTGATACATTTGGTTCGTTTTGAGTTGTAACACTTAAACTTGATGGTCGTCTACTACCCTTTCGACACTATGTGATGCGATGATAAATTCCGCATGTGCGACTATAAATTCCGCACGAAGTCATTTTGCAGACGTCCATTTTTCATTATGCATGTCATTATCTTCGTTATATCCTTTCATGCATGATGAATTGTCTTCATAAGTAGAAGAGGAGCTCCGCAAGTACAACCTGCCATGTGCATTTGCGTTCAAAAGCAAAATACTTATATGCACATCTTCAGGGGGAGCCTTTCTGCTACTTACGAAGACAATACCTAAATCCTTTACAATTTCACATACTTTTATCCCCGTTGAAAACTTCAACCAATTTGTCATCAATCACCAAAAAGGGGGAGATTGTAAGTGCATCTAGTGCCACCCCCTAGTTGGTTTTAGAGTATTGACGAGAAACCTGGTTGAGGGGCTAATGTGTTTGTGAGAATTGCAGGACAACACAGGTAGTAGTCCCTCATTGATTCGGTTTACCTACCGGAGATGACCCCTAAAAATGTATGAAGACATTGAAGACAGAGGTGGTATGTGAAGATATTCACATTGAAGACTATGACAAGAGAAGACATCGCGTGAAGACTATGGAGCGCGAAGGCTTAGTTGTTTCATTGTTTCCTTTTCTTCTATGTTGAGTCATAGGGACCACCATACTGTTAAGTGGGGTCCCAGTGAACAAAGTCAGAATGACTGAAGTGATTCTTAACCAAAATCATATGTCTTCGAGCGAAGACAATGAGAGCAAAACTTATCCAGAGCTGGATAAGTCAGCTTTACTTGTAGCCCAAGTAAAGTTGTCGTGTATGATTGAAATCTGACCGTTGGAACACGTGTCAGTTCCTTAGTGACCCAGGGTCATTTCGGACAAATCAGGTCGGGTTGCCTAGTGGCTATAAATAGCCCACCCCCTACACCATAAATTGGTTGGCTGCTTGGAGTTAGTGCACGACTTTTGTCGTTCGAGAGCAACCCACCTCGAAGCCTTTGAGAGAGAAATCCTTTCGAGGACAAAGCCCTAAACACCCAGAGCCAAAGAGTGTTAGGCATCACTGAAGTCTTCCTGTCTGTGTGATCTGAAGACTTGTTACACGTGAGGACTGTGAATCCTGCAGCCGGTTAGGCGTCGTGTTCTAAGCATCCAAGAGTCATTGTGGATCGCCGGTGAAAGAAGTCTGTGACGGTTTGGAAGTCTACCTTGAAGACTTACCAGAGTGATTGGGCGAGGTCTGGGTGTCCTTAGCTCAAGGGGAATAAGGTGAAGACATGGTCTTTTGAGTTAAATCTCAGCCTCCCTAACCAAACGTACAGTTGTCACAGCAACTGGAACTGGTCCAACAAATCATTGTCTTCAACAAGCAACTGGTTCTATCCTCCCCATCTCTTTATTTATAGTTGGTCCTTATGAAGTCATTGCCTGTTTGCATTGTCCATTTGTCTTCACTGTGTGACTGTTTGTTCTAATTGGTTTCATACTATCTTCCATCCTGATCCGTACTGCCTAGCTGCTATTAGTCTTTGTGCTCTCATTTCTTTGAATATTTGACTATGGCTTGTCTAGTGTAGTCCACCTTCCGCTGCATGGTTATAGGTTCATTTCTATCGTTTGTCTTTGAAACTCTCCTGTTTTGAAGACTTTCATAAAAATTGCCTATTCACCCCCCCCTCTAGTCGATAACTAACACTTTTAGTCAACGTCAATGGCTTCGAGATGCATACGCATCCCGTTCTTCCAATAGGGGTAATCAGTTCCATCGAAGACTGGGCACGCAGCGGAGACCTTGATTATCCCTACAGTCAACATAGCTAAAACTCCAGGTGGTTAAACCGAATCACATAGAATAAGGGACCACCTTGCTCTGATACCATTTGATAGTGTTGTTTATCGACTAGAGGGGGTGAATAGGTGATTTTTATGAAAGTCTTCAAATCACGAGGTCTTTGAAGGCAAACAGTAGAAATGAACCTGTTGATATGCAGTGGAAGGTAGACTACACTGGATAGGCCATAGTCAATTAAGCAATGAAGTGAAAGCACGAAGACTATCAGCAGCTAGGTAGTATGGATCAAGATGGAAGACAGTATGAAGCCAAACAGTTAATAGACTTCACTCAGTGAAGTCAATCAAGACAGACAGGAAGGCAATGACTTTACGAAGACAAACTGTAAAGTAAAGGGAAGTGAAGAATAGAACCAGTTGCTTGGTGAAGACAAGGATTTGGTAGACCAGTTCCGGTTGCTGTGACAATTGTACATCTGGTTAGGGAGGCTGAGATTTAACTCAGAAGACCGCGTATTCACCTTATTCCCCTTGAGCTAAGGACACCCAGTCCTCACCCAATCACTCTGCTAAGTCTTCAAGGTAGACTTCCAAACCTTCACAGACTTCGTACACCGGCAATCCACGATGGCTCTTGGATGCTTAGAACGCGACGCCTAACCGACTCGGGGATTCACAGTCCTCAAGTGTAACAAGTCTTCAGGTCACGCAGATAGAAAGACTTCAGGGATGCCTAACACTCTTTGGCTCTGGTTGTTTTGGGCTTTGTCCTCGCAAGGATCTCTCTCTCTCTCAAATGCTTCGGAGGTGGGTTGCTCTCAAACGACAAAAGTCGTGCACTAACTCTAAGCAGCCACCAATTTATGGTGTAGGGGGTGGGCTATTTATAGCCAGGAGGCAACCCGACCTGATTTGTCTGAAATGACCCTAGGTCACTAAGAAACCGACAGGTGTCCAACAGTCGGATTTCGAACACACGCAGCAGCTTGACTTGGGCTACAAGTAAAGCTGACTCATCCCTCTCTCGATAATATTTGCTCTCATTGTCTTCGCTCGAAGACATAGGATTTCGTTGAGCATCACTTTATTCACTCTGGCTTTGTTCACCTGGACCCCACTTAACAATACGATGGTTCCTATGACTCAACAAAGAAGAAAAGGAAACTATGAAACAACTATGTCTTCGCACTCCGTAGTCTTCATATGAATGTCTTCTCATGTCATAATCTTAATCATGAATGTATTCGCGTACCACCCTTATCTTCCATGTCTTCACACATTTTTAGGGGTCATCTCTGGTAGGTAAACCGAATCTATAAGGGACTACTACTTGTGTTATCCTGCAATTCTCACAAACACATTAGTCCCTCAACCATGTTTGTCGTCAATACTCCAAAACCAACTAGGGATGGCACTAGATGCACTTACAGTGTGTGTGTATATGCATGTGAGAGAAATAGTGTTTTCTAACTAAGATTAGTGAAAAGAGTTGTACATAGTAGTAAGAGACGGAGAGAGATAGGTAGATATATAGAGAGAGTGTGTGTGAGACACCCTGGGAGAGAGTGTGAGCATGTGTGAGATAGAAATACCAATGTATATAAATTGTGTGCACTTATGCGTCAGACAGAGAGGGATATAGCGTGTGTGTGAGGAGGGGCCGAGGCATAGTGCATCTACGCGTGAAAGGCGGTTCTACGCATTAAGTTAAAATATAAATTGCATAAAAATGGATGGGCTCATGAATTTTTCAATTTGCGTATGAACGAACATTGGTCTATCAGACACCCGTAGTCTATTGAATTCGAGCATGTGTATGGGTTTATTTCACATTATTGATCCATAGAGTGAGAGTGGTTTGAAACCTAGACATTGCATGGCTTTTATAATTCATATATAAACATTAGTGCACTTCGTGTTGTTAGTGTCAAGTACTTTATACGTTGTCACATACATGGATACATTCCAAATTGCTAGCTACAAAATTGAATGTGTGTTGAATTCAACATAAAAGCGGTTTTAAATATTCGAATTCATAGGAGGTGGATTCAACTATTTGAATTCCAGATAATGAGATTTGTAAATCAGTTCAAAAAGGGGGTATCAATCTTTGTTGTGCGTTTGAACATGCTATATATGGATACGCATGTCTAACTATTTTTTTGCAACCAAGGAGATTATATCTGGAACCATGCATGAACTGAGCTAAGCTGCATTTTCTTAATATATACTCATGTACAATGTATATTCAAATGTACCCCCTCCATTCCAAAATAATCGTAGTTTTAGGATTTTCAAGAGTCAAGACTTTTGAAGTTTGACAAATCCTAAAAGTTTAATTCAAGATAACTGTAAACGTTAATGCTTCTGCTCCCAAATATTGAACGAAGCGCCAAATAAGCCTCTGGTCGCATGAAACCACGTGAGACTATTTTTTCGTGGTAGGAAATTACAGTCCTGACTCTGATCCGTGTAGCCTATCGGCCCGATGTCCAAAGGTCTAAACTAGGGCAGGTTTGTAACTTCACCAAGACGTCAGTCAACCGCCTCCAAGAAGCATTCATACACCATGGGCGCCTAAGCACCCATGCGCTCAACCAAAATCTACCCCGCACACAATTTGGGACACCTGAGATTACCGTCCTACCCTCAACCCGCAATATGTTTGAAAATTTAGATGGGGGCAAAGTTTGTAACTTCCCCAAATTTCAAACAAGCGTGTCCCAAACCGAAACATTGTTCCACCTTAGATCCCCCCTCCCTCTATTTCCTCATTCATACTCCATGGGCGCCAAAATGCCATCTCCACCAGCCGCGAAACCCCAGCCCCACCCCATCTCGCCCAATCCACCACTTCCCTCCTCCATCACGCTGAGCCGGTACCCCAACATTGTCCTCCAATGCAATGGCAACTGCAATGCCTTATGGACTTAGCAGCTGAAGCCGAGGCAGAGCTGCCTCCACGACACCGACGCCAACATGCGTCGTACCCAAACCACTTCGACCACACCATCTTGCGCCTCACCACTGCCGCTCCACTATCACAACCGTCCACCACATCAGAGTTGTTCCCGCCACGCCATCGTTCGCCACCTCGGATCTGCTTCCCAGCTGCCGACAGACGGCCACCACACCACACTCAACAACTTGGCCATGGGTTTGTCCAAGGCTCCACCGTCCTCCACAACTTCTTGTTTCATTCGAACCACGAGAAGATCATTGGAAAAATTGAAGGAGGACACAAGACTGTGATGACCCACAAGTATAGGGGATCTATCGTAGTCCTTTCGATAAGTAAGAGTGTCGAACCCAACGAGGAGCAGAAGGAAATGACAAGCGGTTTTCAGCAAGGTATTCTCTGCAAGCACTAAAATTATCGGTAACAGATAGTTGTGTGATAAGATAATTCGTAACAGGTAACAAGTAACAAAAGTAAAAAAAAGGTGTAGCAAGGTGGCCCAATCCTTGTTGTATCAAAGGACAAGCCTAGCCGAACTCTTATATAAAGCAAAGCGCTCCCAAGGACACATGGGAATTACTGTCAAGCTAGTTTTCATCATGCTCATGTGATTCGCGTTCGTTACTTTGATAATTTGATATGTGGGTGGACCGATGCTTGGGTGCTTCCCTTTATTGGACAAGCCTCCCACTTATTATTAACCCCTCTCGCAAGCATCCGCAACTACGAAAGAAGAATTAAGGTAAACCTAACCGTAGCATGAAACATATGGATCCAAATCAGCCCCTTATGAATCAATGCATAAATTAGGGTTTAAGCTTATGTCACTCTAGCAACCCATCATCTACTTATTACTTCCCAATGCCTTCCCCTAGGCCCAAATAATGGTGACGTGTCATGTAGTTGACATTCACATAACACCACTAGAGGAGAGACAATTATTGGCTAAAGTAACAATTCGTTTACAAAGCAAAGTATGAATGAGAAACTTCATTGAAAACTAACAAACTATGATCTCAGTCATTGTAGCAATTGCAATTTATCATAACATCGGAAAGAGTCAATATAATCTTTCATAATTGATGACACTCACGCAATATTTATGGGTTGAAAGTTTCAATCAGACATAGAGAAAGAGGCTTATAGTTTTGCCTCCCAACCTTTTACCTCAAGGGTAATGTCAACAGTAATAATTTATGATAACCTACATCCTAGTGGATATATATATATATATATATATATATATATATATATATATATATATATATATATATATATATCTGGATCTCTCCAACACATAGTGCTTGCCAAAGGAAAAAGTGTAAAAAGGAAAGGTGAAGATCACCATGACTCTTGTATAAGTGTAAGAGATAAAAGTAAAAGATAGTCCCTTCGCAGAGGGAAGAAGAGGTTGTCATGCGCTTTTATGGTTAGATGCACAAAATCTTAATGCAAAAGAACGTCACTTTATATTGCTGCTTGTGATAAGGACCTTTATTATGCAGTCGGTCGCTTTTATTTCTTCCATATCACAAGTTCGTATAAAGCTTATTTTCTTCACACTAATAGATCATACATATTTAGAGAGCAATTTTTATTGCTTGCACCGAGGATAACTTACTTGAACAATCTTACTCAATCCATAGGTAGGTATGGTGGATTCTCATGGCAAAACTAGGTTTAGGGATGTTTGGAAGCACAAGTAGTATCTCTACTTGGTGCAAAGAATTTAGCTAGCATGAGAGGGAAAGGCAAGCTCAACATGCTGGATGATCCATGACAATATAACTTGTATTCGGATATAAGAAAACATAACCTATTATGTTGTCTTCCTTGTCCAACATCAACTTTTTAGCATATCATATTTTAATGAGTGCCCACAATTACAAAAGATGTCCAAGATAGTATATTTACATGTGAAGCCTCTCTTTCTTTATTACCTCCTATTAATTGCAACAATGACCAAAACTATGTTTTTCAACTCACAACAACTTTGATTCATCATACTCTTTATATGTGAAGCCATTACTCTCCATAAGATCAATATATTATCTTTTTATTTCTTTTTATTCTTTCTTTTATTTAGTTCCCTCAAGATCATAGCAAGAAAGCAAAGCCCTCAACTCAAAACTACTCTTTGTTGTATGTCTCAAGGACTCGATTACATAGAGGGAACATAAAGCAAAACTCAAGGCTAGATCATACCAAAAATTTATTCTACTAGATCAAGATATAACAAAAAGGATCGAACTAAGAAAAAATGATAAAGATAAAGATATGATGGTTCATACGATATCGGGGCACCTCCCCCAAGCTTGACAGTTGCCAAGGGGAGTGCCCATACCCATGTATTTAGATCTCTTTCTTCGGAGGTAGTGATGAAGGAGTTGTTGATGAAGTAGGCTTGCCATCCATCTTCCAAGGCATAGGTTCACCATCATAGAAAGATGAACGAGTCTTCGGGATCCTCAAATCTGCAGCCAAACTCATCCTCTTAAATCTTTATTCATACTCATAGTTTTAGTTTTGTAGGTCATAGATCTGGGCTTGGAGGTGCTCGATTTTCTCATGAAGCCTGAAGATGACCTCCCAAAAGCTCTTGGGGTCCATCTTGTGCTTGTTGGTGAACTTCGCGATCATCATGTGGTTGGCGTTGAGTCCATGTTCCACCATCCCATGACACTTGAAAACTTGCTGCTCCATTGCTTTGAGTCTTGTCTCCACGTTTCCAGTCTTCTTCGGCACCTCAACATCACGGATGTGCAGCACCCCCTCACGCATCTCAATGGCTTGAGGGTGTCGCAGAACCTCCACAAGGTAGGGGTTGATGACCTTCTTGAAGAACTTGTCCTTGGAGGCGCTTGGAGACGTCATGGCAATCTAGATCTGTCGGAAAAACAGCTCGAAACAAAAATAGGAGATAATGCCGTGGTACGGTGGTCAAAACCTTTGGGAGACTAAATAATGAATTTTTACTGGCCATAAGAAGTATTGTGTAAGAAAACGGAGTCCGGAGGGCACACGAGGTGACCACAAGGACGGGGGGCGCACCCTCCACCCTTATGGTGGCCTCGTGTCTCCTTTGGACTACTTCTAATTTTCCTAATTTTTTAAATATTCCAAAACGGAGAAAGATTATCATTGGAAACGTTTTGGAGTCGGTTTACTTACCGTACCACATACCTATTCCTTTTTCGGGGTCTGAAACATTCTGGAACGTGTCCCTTATGTACTCCTCCGGTGTTACGGTATTAATTATATTGGTCTCAACATTTATGGGAGTACTTGAGATATAATGTTTGATTCTCTGACCGTTTACCACCTTAGGATTTGTGCCTTCGACGTTGTTGGTTTTTATGGCACCGAAATGATAGACCTCCTCGATAATGTAAGGACCTTCCCATTTAGAGAGAAACTTTCCTGCAAAAAAAATCTTAAACAAGAGTTGTATAGAGAAACATGATCACCTACATTAAACTCATGTTTTTGTATCCTTTTGTTATGCCATATTTTAACTTTTTCTTTAAACAACTTGGCATTCTCATAGGCTTGGGTTCTCCATTCATCAAGTGAGCTAATGTCAAATAACCTCTTCTCACTGGCAAGTTTGAAATCATAATTGAGCTCTTTAATAGCCCAATATGCCTTATGTTCTAGTTCAAGAGGTAAGTGACATGCTTTTCCATAAACCATTTTATACGAAGACATACACATAGGATTCTTATAAGCAGTTCTATAAGCCCATAATGCATCATCAATTTTCTTAGACCAATTCTTTCAAGATCTATTAACAATCTTTTGCAAAATTAATTTAATCTCTCTATTGCTCAATTCTACTTCACCACTAGACTGAGGATGATAAGGAGATGCAATTCTATAGTTAACATCATACTTAGCAAGCATTTTACGGAAAGCACCATGAATAAAATGTGAGCCACCATCCGTCATTAAATATCTATGGACTCCAAACCTCGGAAAAATAACTTCTTTAAACATCTTAATAGAAGTGTTATGATCAGCACTACTAGTTGGAATAGCTTCTACGCACATAGTAACGTGATCAACAGCAACTAAAATATGTGTATACCCATTAGAGGAAGGAAAAGGTCCCATATAATCAAATCCCCAAACATCAAATGGTTCAATAACAAGTGAATAGTTCATAGGCATTTCCTGGCGTCTACTAATATTACCAATTCTTTGACATTCATCACAAGATAAGACAAACACGAGCTCCTTAAAGAGAGTGGGCCAATAGAACCTGGAATGCAATACCTTATGTGTAGTTCTATCTCCAGCGTGGTGTCCTCTGTAAGACTCGGAGTGGCACTTGTGTAGGATCTGTTCCTGTTCATACTCAGGTACACAGTGTCTAATAACACCATCTACTCCTTCTTTATAAAGGTGTGGGTCATACCAAAAGTAATGTCTCAAATCATAGAAAAACTCTTTCTTTTGCTGGTATGTGAAACTAGGTGGTATAAATTTACCAACAATATAATTAGCATAATCAGCATACCATGGAGTATTACGAGAAGCATTTATGACATTTAATTGGTCATCAGGAAAGCTATCATCAATAGGTAGTGGGTCATGAAGAACATTTTCCAACCTAGACAAGTTGTCTACAATGGGGTTCTCAGCTCCCTTTCTATCAATAATTTGCAAATAAAATTCTTGTAGGAAGAGAACGCATCTAATAAGTCTAGGCTTAGCATCTTTCTTTTCCATAAGATATTTAATAGCAGCATGATCAGTGTGAACAGTTACCTTGGAAGCAACAATATAAGGTTTGAACTTATCACATGAAAATATAACTACTAAAAATTCTTTTTGAGTAGTAGCATAATTTCTCTGGGCACTGTGTAGAGTTTTACTAGCATACTAACTAAGATTTAATTTATTATCAACTCTTTGTCCTAGAACAGCACCAACAGCATAATCACTAGCATCACACATAATTTTAAATGGTAAATTCCAATCAGGTGGTTGAACAATAGGAGCAGAGATCAAGGCTTTCTTAAGTATTTCAAATGCTTCTACACAATGATCATCAAAAACAAAGGGAACATCTTTTTTTAACAGATTAGTGAGAGGCTAAGAAATTTTAGAGAAGTCTTTAATAAACCTCCTATAGAAGCCAGCATGACCAAGGAAACTTCTTATACCTTTGATATCTTTTGGACAAGTCATCTTCTCAATAGCATCTACTTTAGCTTTATCAACTTCAATATCACTTTCAGACATTTTATGCCCCAAGACAATACATTCATTAACCATAATGTGGCACTTCTCCCAATTCAAGACAAGATTAGTTTCTTCATATCTCTACAAAACTCGATCAAGGTTGCTTAAGCAATCATCAAAAGAAGTTCCGTAAATGGAGAAATCATCCATGAAAACCTCAACAATCTTTTCACAAAAGTCAGAGAATATTGCAGTCATGCATCTTTTAAAGGTAGCAGGTGCATTTCATAAACCAAAAGGCATACATCTATAAGAAAAGGTACCGAAAGGGCAAGTAAAAGTAGTTTTTTCTTGATCCTCTTTTGACACAGGTATTTGAGACAAATCAGAATAACCATCTAGAAAGCAAAAGTGTGTATGCTTGGATAATCTTTCTAGCATTTGATCAATAAAAGGTATAGGGTATTGATCTTTTCTAGTAGCTTTATTTAATTTGCGAAAAACAATTACCATTCTATAACCTGTAACAATTCTTTGAGGAATCAATTCATTCTTATCATTAGGAACAATTGTAATACCCCCTTTCTTAGGGATGTAATGAACGGGACTTACCCATTGACTATCAGCAATAGGATAAATTATACCTGCCTCCTAAAGCTTTAGTATTTCATTTCTTACCACTTCTTTCATCTTAGGATTTAACCATCGTTGGTGATCAACAACTGGTTTAGCATCTTTCTCCAATTTAATTTCGTGCTGACATAGAGTGGGATTAATGCCCTTAAGATCATCAAGAGTATATCCAATAGCGGCTCGGTTCTTCTTAAGAGTTTTAAATAATTTCTTTTCTTCATGCTCTGAAAGGTTAGCACTAATAATAATAGGATATATCTTATTTTCATCAAGATAAGCACATTTCAGAGTATCAGGTGATTGTTTAAGCTCAAACACGGGATCACCCTTAGATGGAGGAGGATCCCCAAGGATTTCAACAGGCAAATTGTATTTCAAAATAGGTCCTTGATTAACTAATACTTCATCTATTTCCCTTCTTTCATTCATAAACATATCATTTTCATGGTCTAGCAAATATTGTTCTAAAGGATCATTAGGAGGCACGGCAATAGAAGCAAGACCAATAATTTCATCCTTACTCGGCAATTCTTTATCATGGGGTTGTCTACGAAATTTAGAGAAATTAAAATCATGAGACATATCCCCTAAACCAACAGTAACAGTATCTTTCTCATAGTCCATCATAGCATTAACGGTATTCAAGAAGGGTCTACCAAAAATAATGGGACAAAAGTTATCTTGTGGGGAAGCAAGAACAAGAAAATCAGTAGGATATTTTATTTTTCCACACAAGACTTCTCTAACAATCCCAATTGGTGATATAGTATCTCTATTAGCAAGCTTAATAGTAACATCAATATCTTCTATCTCAGCAGGTGCAATATCATTCATAATTTCTTTATATACGGTATAAGGAATTGCACTCACACTAGCACCCACATCACATAAGCCATGATAACAATGATCTCCTATTTTAACATAAACAACAGGCATGCCAACAATGGGTCTATGTTTATCTTTAGTATCAGGGTTAGCAATCCTAGCAGCTTCATCACATAAATAAATAACATGCACACCAATATTATCGACCAAGAGATCTTTAACCATAGCAATACTAGGTTCAACTTTAATTTTCTCAGAGGGTTTGGGTGTTCTAATATAACTTTTATTGACCACAGTTGACCCTTTAGCATGATCCTTTATTCTAACATGGAATGGTGGTTTCTTAATATAAGCAGTAGGAACAATAGGATCAACATTATAAGTAATATTTTCTTCTTCAACTTTAATAGGTTCAACTACTTTAACTTTAATGGGAGGATGATATTTAAACCACTTATCCTTAGGGAGATCAACATGAGTAGCAAAGGATTCACAGAAAGAAGCTACTATCTCAGAGTCAAGTCCACATTTAGTGCTAAAATCATGAAAAGCATCGGTATCCATAAAATATTTAACACAATCAAACTTAAGTTTTATACCTGACTCTTTACCTTTGTCGAGCTCCAAATCTTCAGAGTGGCATTTAATTCTTTCCAATAAATCCCATTTGAATTCAATATCCTTCTTCATATAGGAACCAGTACAAGAAGTATCGAGCATGGATCGATCATTATGAGGAAGCCGAGCATAAAAATTTTGAATAATAATTTCTCTTGAGAGCTCATGATTGGGGCATGAATATAGCATTGACATAAGCCTCCCCCAAGCTTGAGAGATACTTTCTCCTTCACGAGGCCAAAAATTATATATATAATTCTGATCACGATGAACCAGATGCATAGGATAAAACTTCTGATGAAATTCCAATTTCAATCAGTTGTAGTTCCATGATCGAATATCATCCAATAGCCTATACCATGTCAATTTCGTTCCCTTCAAAGATAAAGGGAATACCTTATTCTTGACAACACCCTCGGGCATACCTGCAAGCTTAAATAATCCACAAACTTCATCCACATAGATTAGGTGCATATCAGGATGTAATGTTCCATCATCTGCATAAGGATTATCTAGCAGTTTCTCTATCATACCCGAAGGAAATTCATAATAAATATTTTCACTAGGTGCAGTAGGTTGAGGAGCAACTCTTTGTTCTTTCGGATGAGGTGAATATACCACGAACAAGCCCCTCAAAGGATTATTTTCCATAGTAACAAGTGACAGTAAATTTCAGCACACTATATGTCGTGGAATTGTCACATCAGATGTCCCAGTGTGAGGACTTAGTCATGGAGCTATCGTAATGAGGTTAGCTTAATGGGGTTAATCAGGACAAAGGACACGAGGAGTTTATACTGGTTTGGCCCCTTATGGTGAATGTAAAAGCCTAATCCAGTTGGAGGTGGTATTACTTGGGTTTCGATGAGCAGGGAGAGAATACGCTTAACCTGGCTCTTGATCTGTTGTTCCTTGTGCTAAGCCACCGCTGGGTCATCCCCTTATATACACAGGTTGACGCCCTACGGCCTACAGAGTCCCGGCCGGCTCATACAACGTATCCGGCTCGGTGACCTTTCTTACATACCTTACAATACAAGTTTACATACATGGCGGTTTATATCCGTGGGCCTTAAGCCGCCCTCGGGTTTGGGCCTTCTATTGAGCCTACCTATGAATCGCCATTGTTAATATGATCTTGGGCTTCATAGAGATGAATTGCCATAGGGATGACCCGGCCCCTCCTGGGCGAGTCATACCTAATAGTCATATCCCCAACATTAGGCCCCATGTTGATTTGAACTTGTTCATGTCAATCTTCAACACTTAGAAAAATCCTTCCTCCTCCTACTGTGAAATATTGTAACCCGCCATGACATCGTGTCCAAAAGTCGCGATAACCCACCATGACATCATCTACGATTAATGCTACATAGAATCCAAATTTTAATAAATCTCTTTCTTTAATGACCCTTTGAAAATCGAGGCGCCCGTGCCACCACATATCCATTTTACTGTTCCTTGATTCTCGTGCCTGCCATTTATACTTCCAAGTCTATAAATATAACCACAGAGTCACGTTTCATTCTTCTCTTTCTCCTTCTCTCTTTCTTCCTCCTCGCGACGCACCGACCCGCACGAGCTCCGCCGCCGTCAACCTTCGTCTCCGACCTCAACTCCGGCCGCTACATCACCCTGAACAGACCAGAAAACCGTGGTGCCACTCCGCTGCCCTAACAGTAGCAGTAAGCCATCTTTTCTTTTGCCATAGATCTGCCATTAGGTTTCGTCGGTGTTCGTCGCCGCCCTTCTTTCTATTTGTTTAGATCCATGGAATAGATCCGAAAACCACATAAATCTTGCGCGGTAGTAGTTTTAGCGCTTGTTTCTGATACTAGAATGTATCCTCATCGCGATAGATCTTCCTCTAGGGCACCTCTGCTTTTCCGCTGTCACCTTTGTAGGTTTCAAATTTATTCCCATTTTTGAATAGCGATAGGTCCAAATTTATAGCCTCAATCCATGGAACCTGTTTGTCCAAATACTTAGCAAATTTTACTCCTGGTAGATCTTAAATGCCTTTAGTCATGGCGGCTTATTCTGCCAGCTTATCGTTACTTCATATATCATTAGCCCTTACTTAAGCCGCCATTATGAACATGCACTGCAATTGTTGACTTGTATCCCACCAATTAATTTGAGCCAGCAAATTATTTCCTGTCTTTAGGTTGTCCTTTCACCATGCCGCCCAAGACAATTACGAAGTGTAACTGGGTTCCCTTCACCGTCACTGAAAGCACCTTGAAAGATTTTGTCACCGTTGGATATTTGCCAGATAAGAGTGTCATGCACTACCGTGCTCCTGACCCGGGAGAAGAGAGACCTCCGCCAAAGGACGGCGAAGATATTGTATTTACTGATCATATGAACTGGGGCTTCTTGCCGCCCGGTTCTAAGTTCTTTAGGGATGTTCTGCACTTCTTCAAACTCCATCCACAAGACATTGGACCCAACTCTATATCAAACATCTGTAACTTTCAAGTTTTCTGTGAGGTATACCTTCAAGAAGAGGCTAGTGTTGAGCTTTTCAGGGAATACTTCTACCTGAACCGGCAGAATGAGTTCACAAATGGGCCCAGCTTGGAACTTGGCGGGATTTCAATTCAACACAGACGAGATGCCATCTTCCCTCAATTAGCTCTGCCAAGCCATCCCAAGGACTGGAATCAAACATGGTTCTACTGCAAAGATATCTCACCGTCTGATGAAAATCCGTTGCCGGGTTATCTTGCTGAGCGTCTCGACTCAAGTTATCAACTCCCTGATAAACCTACCGCCACTGAACGCAAGAAACTTGTCCCTACAATCAGAAAAGTTCACGCCTTGCTAGGAAACGGTTTAACCAGAGTCGATTTAATCCGCTGCTGGGTCGCATGGCGGATCATACCCTTAAGCCGCCGACCCGGCTTGATGTGTTCTTATACTAGAGGAACATACGATCCCTTACGTCATAGCTCTCTGTGTCTGACTGAAGAGGGCATCGTTGAGATGGCAACCACGCTTGTAAATAGCAAATTTGAAGACTGCAACAAAGTGGGTTTGAATCCTTTCTGCAAGCTTAACCTGGCGCCAGAGGTAAGTCTTTTGATTTCTTTTTCCTTACTTCATCACTTAAACATTGCATGAACTCAAATATGTTATCCTTCCGCAGGCTAAATCTGAATTCTGGAGAGCAAAATATGATCATGAAGCTACCAAAAAGGCTAGGGCTGTCGCGAAAGCCACCAAAAAGACCAGCAAGAGATCTAGGAAGAAACCAAGCGCCTCTGATCTGCTTAAGCTGGACGATATCTCTGAGTCGGAGGTAGCCCTCGACTCTCTTGGCTTGCTTTTCAACCACCTTATTGACACTGACTTTTGCCAGGATGACATGGGCGCCAGCCAAGCAGTCAAAGAAGAGGTAACTATTCCTTCCTCTGACTCAGAACCTTTACCAAGGCAAAAACTTCGGCGGGTAACCCAAAAAGTAAGGTTTTCACACCCCAAAAAGTAAGGCTTATTTAGATCCTCATTTTATTTTGAAACGACAGCAACATGAGATCCGCCGCCAGACCCGGACCAGCGGAGGTGAAGATTTATCCTCCGGTTTAGCAAACACTCCTCGAAAATGCCAAAATGAGGTTCTTTTTAACCTTAACTCTTTTATTTACCAGCGGGTTTCTTTCGTTAACCACTCAACTCCTTTGATTCCATTTTGGAGGAGATTTCTCATTCTTCTTCTGGCGACTCATTGCAGACTCAACTGCCGGCTTTCAAGACTGCCCCTGGGTAAGAATAATTATCTCTCTTCTATACCTTTATATCTTCATAAGTATGCTGACTTGTCCAAATTCCGTTTAGCGTTCAAGCAAAGCCCAACAAGAAAGCGAAGGTGACAAAGCCGGCCGAAGATCCGAAAGCCGCTGAACCGCACCAGCCAACCTGTGTACCAGAACACCCTGAACAACCAGAAGATCCTGCTCCCAATGCTCAATCTGAGATACCTGAGCCGTCTGTTGATGAAACCACTATTGATCTGTCAACTACTGAACCATTAAGCTCAGTTAACCCGCCAGAGATTCATGGTGATGACATTTTAATCACTGGCACTGGATTTACTAAATCGGGGAATCCAACTGTACTAGCGAGACATTATGCCAAACAAGAAGTCATGGAAAGACGGAAAGTGAGGTTCGATGTCTCCCACTATGCTCAATTGAGTAATAGTGAAGTATTATCTGGTTATCTCAGTCAAGTACACTCAAGCCGTGACTTAGAAATTGAGATGGTCAAACAGATGCACCAGAAGTACGAGGTACGTTCTCTAGCTTATATAAGTTATATATCCTGCCAGCCCCCAAGGTTTTTGATTATGATAAGATTGAATAATCTATAGACTTAAAAAACTTACAAGCCATTGTCCTAGACTCCCTCCAAGTCCAGTTTACAACTAAACCGGATGCTGATAATATCACAATTTTGCATGTATAGTCCCCAAGGGCCGGTTTAATCAGTATGAATGAGCCAGTCCTATTGATCACTATAAAAGAACAGAACTGAACTGTATAGCCCCCATGAGCCGGCTGAGACTGTTGACAGCTCACCCGGCTCATCTTTAAGAAAAGACAAGCAATATGCATTAGAACCCAAGTGCCAAGTGTTTGTAACACCCACGATGCGGCTATATCTCCCACGTGTCGGAGCACGACTTAGAGGCATAACCGCATAGTAGGCATGTCGCAAGAGGGGTAATTTTTACACATCCCATGTACTGAATATGAAAGGGATAAAGAGTTGGCTTACAATCGCCAGGTCACACAATACATAAATATAGCTTAACATCAACCAGAATACAATCAAGGTCTGACTACGGAACCAAATAAAGAAAGACAACCCCTAATGCTAGATCCCCGATCGCCCCAACTGAGCTCCTCTACTGATCAAACGGGAATGAAACAACACAACAACAAGATCTTCATCAAGCTCCCACTCGAGCTAGGTTGCTTCACCTGCACTGGTATCATCGGCACCTACAACTATTTTGGAAGTAATCTGTGAGTCACGGGGACTCAGCAATCTCACACTCTCGCGATCAAGACTGTTTAAGCTTATGGGTAGGAAAAGGGGGTAGTGAGGTGGAGCTGCAGTAAGCACTAGCATGTATGGTGGCTAACTTACGCAAATGACAGTGAGAAGAGAAGAAAAGCACGGTCGTGAACAAGAAGTGATCAAGAAGTGATCCTGAAACTACTTACGTACAAGCATAACAACCGTGTTCACTTCCCAGACTCCGCCGAGAAGAGACCATCACGGCTACACACGCGGTTGATGCATTTTAATTAAGTTAAGTGTCAGGTTTTCTACAACCGGTTATTAACAAATTCCCATCTGCCCATAACCGCGGGCATGACTTTCAAAAGTTCAAAACCCTGCAGGGGTGTCCCAACTCAGCCCATCACAAGCACTCACGGTCAACGAATGATATTCCTTCTCCCAGGAAGACCCGATCAGACTCGGAGTCCCGGTTACAAGACATTTCGACAATAGTAAAACAAGACCAGCAAAACCACCTGTATGTGCCGACAAATCCCGATAGGAGCTGCACATATCTCGTTCTCAGGGCACACCAGATTGTCCAAACTTCCGGTAGGCCAACCCAGAGTTGCCCCTGGTGGCCACCGGCGGCTGACAGGTTGGACCAACACTCAGAGGAGCACTGGCCCGGGGGGTTAAAATAAAGATGACCGCCGGGCTCCGGAAACCCAAGGGAAAAAAGGCTAGGTGGCAAAAGGTAAAACCAGGGTTGGGCCTTGCTGGAGGAGTTTTATTCAAGGTGAACTGTCAAGGGATTCCCATTATAGCCCAACCACGTAAGGAACGCAAAATCAAGGAACATAACACCGGTATGACGGAAACTAGGGCGGCAAGATTGGAACAAAACAACAGGCATAAGGCCAAGCCTTCCACCCTTTACCAAGTATATAGATGCATTAATTATATAAGAGATATATTGCGATATCCCAAACATATCCATGTTCCAACCAGGAACAAACTTCAACTTCACCTGCAACTAGCAACGCTATAAGAGGTGCTAAGCAAGAGCGGTAACATAGCCAAACAACGGTTTGCTAGGAAAGGTGGGTTAGAGGCTTGGCATGGCAATATGGGAGGCATGATATAGCAGGTGGTAGGTATCACGGCATAGCAAAAGAGCGAACAACTAGCAAGAAAAGATAGAAGTGATTTCGAGGGTATGGTCATCTCGCCTGAAATCCCGAAAGGAAGAAGAACGAGTCCATGAAGAAGACAAACAGACGTAGTCGAACGGATCCTCACAAACGCGACGTTAGCGGAACCAACCCGAAGAAGCAACACCTGAAAGAAGCAAACCACATAGTAAAACATCCACCACATAAACATGGCATGATGCACAACCAAGTATGATGCATGTCCGATTTGATGAAGCATGGCATGGCAAAGTGCACAAACAAAACTACAAGTTAAGTGGAGCCCAATATGCAACCAGTTGCATATTGACGGAACTTCACAACAATTATTTAGTTAATCTCGTTTAAGCTACTCAATAATATTAAATGTTGTTATACATGGCAAGAGGTGAAGCATAATAAAACTACCTAGCTAGGCAATTTAAATGAGGCCGGAAATAACAAAGAACAATTCTGGAAAATCCTCATGTCCATATTTCGAATTTGGTACTATTCTGCCCTAAAACATATTTTAATGATGTTAAACAGCAAAATGAAGTGCACCATGTTAAACTAGGCATTTTCCACCCCATTTACATATAAATTTTATTAAAATTGGAGCTACAATTATTTAGTTATGAAATAAATCATTTTAACATGGCATTTATGCAAATATAATTTAAACAGCAAGTTAACCATTTTAAACATGGTTGAAAGTAGCAAAATATGAAACTAGATGAAATCCTAAGCATTTAACATGTTTCAATCATTTTAATCCGATGCACGGTTCATGAGTTATTAAATGCATGAACATGAGGGACTTTTCTATAAAACAGCAGTTCCTAGATAATTAGCAAAATTCGCAGGTAAGGGAAAAATACTATAGGGCCGAATCTGGAGGGGTTGGGGTTCTCACCATGGGCCATGGCCCAGATTGGTGGAGGTGGGCTCGCGGGTAGCAGCTAGCTAGGCTAGAGGCCGGAAGGGGGGCGCTGGGCCTGGCGCGACCCACGCACTGGCGCTGGTCAACGCGTGCAGTTGGACGAAGCGGGCGAGGAGGCAGGGGCTTGTGTTCGTCCTCGTCCCCATGAAGTAGTACGATGGCGGTGGACTTGTCGTGGGCTCCTGGTGACGGGGTCGGCGGGAAGCGGCCGGAACAGCTAGATCCGGTGCGCCTCAGCAGGGAACCGGCGGATCTTGACGGCGGCGCTCATGGGACGGCAGCGGCGGAGCTTGGCGTCCAAGGAATGGTTCCTGCTCCTGGGCAGAGAAGATAGAGAGGGGGGCACTAAGCGAGAGAGAGACGCACGGGAAGGAAGGGAGAGACGAGGAGAAGAAGGCGACGGTCCTGGGGCCGCTGATGTGTGGCTCCGACGAGGGGAAGGAGATCAGGGGAGAGGAAGAGGGAGTCCGGCCTGGCAACTCGGGATCGAGACCATCTCGATCTGGAGGTTGGGGCGCCATGGGGCTGTATGAGCTCAGGGACAGAGGGCTCTAGCGCGGGAGGGGCTTGGGTTGGCTGGGAGATGATCCCAAGGTGGGAGGAGGAGGCTGCAGGCTTCGGTGGTAGTGGAGGGGATCGATGGAGGTAGGTGGCGGTGCTCGGTTGGCTCGGGAAGGAGTGAGGGGATCCTGAGGAAGAAATCTAGGTGCATGGCGGCGGAAGGATTCGGAGGATGGGACAGGTCCCCTAGATTTAGGGTTGCTCTATTCATATAGTAAGTAGGCTAGGTTTAGGGGGTATTTGATCCCTCCAATTTTTAATTGGACGATCGAGAATAAATAGCTTAGGAGAGTCTGACGAGAAATCGATGATTGTCGGTGTCAAAACTGGCGGATCTCGGGTAGGGGGTCCCGAACTGTGTGTCTAGGCCGGATGGTAACAGGAGGCAGGGGACACGATGTTTTACCCAGGTTCGGGCCCTCTTGATGGAGGTAAAACCCTACGTCATGCTTGATTAATATTGATGATACGGTTAGTACAAGAGTAGTTCTACCACGAGATCAGAGAGGCTAAACCCTAGAAGCTAGCCTATGGTATGATTGTATGTTGTGGTTGTTGTCGTACGGACTAAAACCATTTGGTTTATATAGACACCAGAGAGGGTTAGGGTTACACAAGGTCAGTTACAAAGGAGGAGATATCCATATCCGTATTGCCTAGCTTGCCTTCCACGCCAAGTAGAGTCCCATCCGGACACGAGACGAAGTCTTCTTGTATCTTCATAGTCTAACAGTCCGGCCAATGGAGATAGTCCGGCTGTCCGGAGACCCCCTAATCCAGGACTCTCTCAGTAGCCCCTGAACCAGGCTTCAATGACGATGAGTCCGGCGCGCAGTATTGTCTTCGGCATTGCAAGGCAGGTTCCTCCTCCGAATATATCACAAAAGAATTTGAATACGAGGATAGTGTCCGACCCTGCAAAATAAGTTCCACATACCACCGTAGAGAAAATAATATTTTTGCAAATCTAATTTGCTGACTTGTTTTGACAGTATGACGTTATGTCATGGCCCGGTGATTATTCAAACCGTTTCCTTTAACCAGCCCGCACATAACGCGAGGCAGTTTTTTGACACGTCTTGTCAAACCAGAGATCGTGTCCCCTTATTACGGGATTCTCATCAATACGAGCGTGGGTAACCCAACCGCGCCATCAATTACGGCGCTTGGGGGATAAGAGAGTTTTACCAAGCAAGTGGGGACGCTTAGATTCGTCCGCCCATATAAAGGGATAAGGATTCACCTTTCTATCCACGCCTTCTTCCTCCTTTCCTCATCCGTTTTTGCACACTCGAGCTCTAGCGCCCAAGTCCGCACTTCCCACCTCAACCTTCTCCAACCATGTCCGGAGCAGGAGGCAGGTGGATGGTCCCCTCCGTCACGGATGGAGACATCAAGAAACTGAGGAGAGCCGGATACCTGCCCGACGACATCGCGCACCGGCTCCCAGATGAGGGGCAGCTCATCCCCACCCCCAGGCCCCATGAGAGGGTAGTGTTCCTCACCCATTTCCTCCGCGGACTAGGATACCCTCTCCATCCATTCGTCCGGGGGCTCATGTTCTATTACGGCCTGGATTTCCACGATCTGGCCTCGAACTTCATCCTCAACATCTCGGCGTTTATCGTCGTGTGCGAGGCCTTCCTCCGCATCAAGCCCCACTTCGACTTATGGTAGAAGACCTTCAATGTCAAGCAGAAGGTTGTGGGCGGGCGCCAGGAGGAGTGCGGAGGCGCCATGGTGGGAAAGATGCCCAACATAACATGGCTCGAGGGCTCCTTTGTGGAAACCATAAAGGGGTGACAATAGGGGTGGTTCTACATCACCGAGCCGCGCGTCCCTGCATGGGCAGTGGCCCCCGAGTTCCGATCTGGCATCCCCACGCGGCTCACTTCCCGGAAAGAGAAGGGCCTGTCCTGGGGTAGTTTGGGAGAGCTGACCGAACTCCAAACATGTATTCAAAAGATGGTGAACAAGAAGCTCAAACTTATCAATGTGGTCCAGGTCATGCTCCACCGCCGGATCCTCCCGTGCCAACAATGGGAGTTCAACTTGTGGGAGTTCGACCCGGTGCAGCACCGAACTCTGAACAGGCTCTTCGACACGTCTCACGAAGATGCCTGGAGGGTGCTGTTCAAAAGCGCCAAGGTCCCCCCTCCTATTACTGAGGATTGCGGATTCAGCACGAAGCGCCAAGCCAGTGCGGTAAGCTGCTTTACCTTTCACAGGATACTTATTTTTTATAGATTGACTCCATGCGGGATCTAAACTCCCGTACCTTTGACAGGACTGGCAGGAGACGGCCGGACAGATCGACTGTTCGGCTCCTTTGCCCGAAGGCCCTGCAGACGCTCTTCTGGCGAAGATGCTGACTCCGGCCCCTTATACGGTGCCGGAGAAGACCAAGAAGGCCAAGGGAACCCGAAAGAGTTCCCGATGCCAGGCGTTGTCGGACTCACTGTCCGATGACTCTGTGGCGCACTCTTCCCCTGAAGACGAGGAAGAAGAAGAAGATGCTCCCCCAATGGCTGGGGGAGATAAGAAAAGTAAGGCCGCCCCAACTGGGGGGGCGAAGGGTCCAAGAAGGGAAGGACTCTCCTTCCGGACAGTTCCACCGCCGCCGACGAAGGCGAAGACGAGTGGTTACCCAAGGCCAAGCCCTCGGGGAGATCGTAAGTATTCGGATACCAGAGTAACTCATAGAATTCCTTTGTCGCACTGTTTTCCCTAACAACGAACATAATTATGCAGGCCGCCATGAGCCAGTATCGATGTATCATCGGACGGCTCCATGGGCTCGTCGGACATGGATAGCGATCCAGTCCCGACCGCCACCTCCCCTCATCCTGCCGACGACGCCGAGTTGTTGTCTCAAGAGGCACCGAATCGAGGGGAGACAGTCCCAGAGGCGTCTCAAGGCGACCTTCCGGGCTCCGGGAGCCGAGGGGACGGGGCCCCTGAGAGCTCCGAGTTCGGCCCTTAGCCGAACACCGCGCCGGAACCTCCAGCGGTTCTAGGCTCGGGCAGGCGGCCTCCTTCTAAGAGGGGCAAGACGCCTGTGCCGGTGACCTCTGTCCATCCAGAGGTGCCGGACAATTTGCTGGAAGCGCTTCGCAGCGCTTCCATCGACGAGGAGCACCACACTATCATGAGTGCGGTGATCCAGAAGGTTCAGTCTGCCAAGAGCGGATTGACTGAAGCCTGTGCCAGCCTTCTAACAGGCTTTGAGGTAAGTGTTTTAAGATATATGAAAAATATTACCGCATAGACAGTAGCCCCTGATGCTTTGTTCGGTGTTCACAAAGAAAAGCCGAACAGAGGATCAAATAATATCGCAGGAGTCTAATATAAGAATGTCAATATGCATATGCAGGCTTCGCTGCTGGTGTCCGCCGCACTGACTGCGGAGGTAGCCGTACTAAAGCAGGACCTCGAGGGGTCCAGGAAAGAGCTCGGCCTTGCCAAGAGGCAGCTCGAGGAGAACAAGGGTAAGTAATACCCTGTCTATAGATATGTATATATAAAAGAAGACGCGATTGCAAAATGACAGGATCATCGTATATTCGCCAGGGGCCACGACCGAGGTGGCGACCCTGAAGCAAGCGCTAACCAAGGCCGAAGAGAACGCGGCCAAGGAGCGCACCGAGCGAGAGAAGCACGAGGCTCGGGTGGGCAAGGTGCAGCAAGAGCTCCAGGCTCTCGTGGCGAAGCACGAGGCGTTGGAGCTTGACTCAAAGACGCGGGAGTCTGAGCTTGCCGCGGCCCTCGAGAGCGCAAGAAGTGCCAAGGCCGAAGCCCAAAAGGCCCTCTAGGAGATCGACGCAATGAAGAAGATAGCGGAGGGTAAGGCTTTCTATATGCAAAGCAAGCATGTAAAAGTAAATTACCGATTACTTACCCGAACCCGGAGCTCTCCAGGAGCATTCGCAGATTTGCCCCGCAGTGTGTCCAATGCCGCACAATTTTACCAGGCCGAGGATGGAAGCTCAATGGAGAAGCTGTTCTGGTCTCAGTATGCTGAGGCCGAACACCCGGTGCCAATGAGCGACCAGCTGAAGCAGATGGTCGAGCTACATAAGGCGGCCGATCGGGCCATGAAGAGCTTTATAGTCCGTCTGTGGCCTGGCGACGCCCTTCCAAACAGCTTCTTCAGCCTGGTGAGGCGGCTTGTGGATGCCTGCCTGCGGCTGGAGGTCGTCAAGCGATCTGTCTGCATTGAAGGTGCACGCCGGGCTTTCGCCCGTGTGAAATTGTAGTGGGTCAAGCTAGACGCCGTGAAGCTGATCAAGGAGGGGCCGCCGGAGGGCAAGGAGCACCGCCACCCCAAGATGTACTACGAGGGTGTTCTGCCGGGTGCCCGTCTTATAGCGGACGAGTGTTCAAAAGATGTAATATTTGAGTGGGACTTGCTCGTTTTATCCTATATTTACGAAAACTTGTTTCATATGCGCTATGCAACGCTTATTTGAATTTAAAATATTACCTTCTGTTTGGCTGTTTATCCAATCTGAGAGATGGCTAGTCCTCGGCTTCTACCCCCATGCCACGAGTGCTGGGGTGTTCGGGATAAACCTGAGCACTCTTGTTCCCATGTTTGGGTCCTTCGAGGGAGGTGCTCAGCACAGCGAACAAGACAACCGGACTAATAATGCTTTATCACTATCACTTAGCCATAGAATTCTATAATTTTAAATTTCGGCGAAGCCCCTGGTATTCGAAAGACCGAATTTGGGGCGCGATACACGCCTTTAAGCCGGACAGGGCCGGCCCCTCACTCTAAGCGGCATAAGTCTTTTGGGACTCGAAAACCTCGCCGAACAGCGACCAGTCTCTCGCCTTATCATGACAGTTAGTAATAGTTTTCTCTACTGAGGTGCTGAACCCAGCAGAACCGGGGCACAATCATAGTAGTTCTCCTAGCGCTAGCTTAGCCGATAGAGCGGAACGTAAGGTACCAAAACATAGGAGTCGGGCAAACCCAACATTTGACCAAAGACATGATTCAGAGCTGATGCATATAATGCTATAAGTTCGGGGTGCCGCACTTGTGAAAGTGTTCGGACTTTTTACACCATATTGTGGGGTACGTAAGCCCCTGGTGTATTGGCCGTACCAAAGTGTACGGTTGCAAGGCGTCATTAATGAACACATAGATATAATATATATATATATATGTAACAAGAATGCAATAATAGTCGTAATGTCATGCATTGTTTATTAAAAAATTGCGTTAAAGCATAGTGATACAGATAGTGCGATAAGAAAAGAGTAGGACTATGTCCCTTCCAAGGGCAAGCTGAGGAATGATATTAAATCGAATATTTCGCTCATTACTGTAATCGACCTGGGAATTCTGTGGTATGACGTAGCTGTCTACCTCCTTGGTTGCTGCATCATGTGTTCGGCAATAGTGCTGCCGGACAGTGTTTCCAGAGATTAAGGTCCTGAAAAAAAGGAGAAAAATAACCAAACGGGAAGACACTAGTGTGGTTTAAGCCGCGTCTTGGGGTGTGCCGCAGTTGTGCCCCCCTCCCCACCTGTGCCGATGGTATTTTTAATGCATAATTATGTACGCGCGGCACGAGTTTCGCTGTTGGGCTGGGATTGGGGTGGCCGTCGTATTGCTACGTGAGGTCAGATCACGCCAGGCGGTCTATTTGGTGATTGCTCCGAGCGCGCTTGAAGGTGTGCGGGCTTTGAAGTGCCGAACCGGTTGATTGCCTTGAGAGGCTGCTTTGCGCTTCTGCTGCGAGGGCCGCGGTGTGCTCCTATGTTCGGAGAGAGCGCTCTGTGTTTCCATTGACCGTAATAACTCCGCGAGGTCCTGGCATCTTGAGCTTGAGGTATGCATAATGCGGTACCGCGTTGAATCTAGCAAATGCGGTTCGCCCGACCAGCACGTGATAACCACAGCGGAACGGGACTATATCAAAGATTAACTCTTCGGTTCTGAAGTTATCCGGGGATACGAAGACCACTTCCAGTGTAATTGACCCTGTGCAATGGGCCTCCACTCCTGGAATGACGCCTTTAAAGGTCGTTTTTGTGGGTTTGATCCTTGAGGGGTCTATACCCATTTTGTGCACTGTGTCCTGATAAAGCAGGTTCAGGCTACTGCCGCCATCCATAAGGACTCGAGTGAGGTGAAATCCGTCAATGATTGGGTCTAGGACCAGTGCGGCAAATCTGCCATGACGGATACTAGTGGGGTGGTCCCTGCGATCGAAGGTGATCGGTCAGGAGGACCAAGGGTTGAACTTTGGGGCAACTTGCTCCAACGCATATACGTCCCTGAGCGCACGCTTCCGCTCCCTCTTGGGAATGTGGGTTGCGTATATCATGTTCACCGTTCGCACTTGCGGGGGAAACCTCTTCTGTCCTCCGGTGTGTGGCTGCCGGGGCTCCTCCTCGTCATCGTTATGCGGCCCCTTGTCCTTGTTTTCGGTAATTAACTTGCCGGCCTGCTTAAACACCCAACAATCCATGTTGGTGTGATTGGCTGGCTTGTCTGGGGTGCCGTGTATTTGACACAAGCGATCGAGTATACAGTCCAAGCTGGACGGACCCGGCGTACTTTGTTTAAATGGCTTTTTCCGCTGACCGGGTTTAGCGCCTTTGAATCCGGCATTGACTGCCGTATCCTTGGTATTTTTGCTGTTAATGTGGCGCTTATGTTTGTTGCGACGTGACCTGCTATTGCTGTCCTTGGTATCCGAGGTACCATGGTTCTTTGATATGTTATTACTGCGAGCCAGCCAGCTGTCTTCTCCTGCACAAAAGCGGGTCATGAGCGTCGTGAGAGCTGCCATGGATTTCAGCTTTTCCTGACCAAGGTGCCGGGCTAGCCACTCGTCTCGGATGTTGTGTTTGAAAGCCGCTAAGGCCTCTGCATTCGGACGGTCGACGATTTGATTTTTCTTTGTAAGGAACCGAGTCCAGAATTGCCTAGCCGACTCTTCTGGCTGCTGAATTATGTGGCTCAAGTCATCGGTGTCTGGTGGTCGCCGATAAGTGCCCTGAAAGTTGTCGAGGAATGCGGCTTCCAGATCTTCCCAACAGGTAATGGAGTCTGCTGGCAAGCTGTTAAGCCAATGTCACGCTGGTCCTTTGAGCTTTAGTGGGAGGTATTTGATGGCGTGTAAGTCATCACCGCAGGCCATGTGGATGTGGCGGAGGAAATCCTCGATCCATACTGCGGGATCTGTTGTGCCGTCGTATGATTCAATATTTACAGGTTTGAAACCTTCTGGGAATTGATGATCCATTACTTCGTCTGTGAATCATAAGGGGTGTGTGGCGCATCTGTATTGGGCTATATCGCGATGCAGCTTGAATGGGTCTTGCCCGCTGTGTTCGGCCCGGCCGGACTTGCTTTTACTGTATCCGGCGTGACGTTTATTGTCTCGCAGAGTGGTGCGCCCTCGTGATCCGTAGATCGATCTTGCATGCTTTGCTTTGTCCTCCAATATGCCTCACAGGTCTGGTGTATCTCCCCATGCCTTTTTATTTGAATGGCATCGGGGTGGAAGCTGAGTTTTTGGCTGGAATGCCTCTCTATCGCGGCCACGAGGTGGCCGATCAGCCGTATCATACGCTTCTTCCTCCAGTCGGAGTAGTAACCTGCACTTTGGGTAATTCTTGGAGGGGCGCTCGAGTTTATATTCCTCGGCCGCGAGGACTTCAGTCCATCTGTCAGCTAGCAGATCTTGATCTGCTTGAAGCTGCCGCTGCTTTTTCTTCAGGCTATTTGCCGTGGCCATAAGCCGGCGCTTGAAGCGCTCTTATTCGACAGGATCCTATGGTATGGTGAATTCATCGTCGCCGAGGCTTCTCTCGTCTTCGTAGGGGGGCATGTAATTGTCATCCTCCTCCTCTCCGTCTGCCGCTCTCTCAGGAGGGCTGGCTCCTCCATCCTCCTGCTCTAAATCTTGCTGGAGGGGATTGTTGTTGTCTTCGGCACTATACGGAGTGTTATTATCTCCTGTGCCGGTATCACCACTTTTGCTTTGGCAGGACTTAGAGCGGCGCTGCTGACGTTGGCGCTTGGGTTGCTTCTTGGAGGGGTCATCCTCAGCTATCTCATCGCCATTGCCTTCTTTGGGTCTATCCACCATGTATATGTCATATGACGAGGTGGCTTTCCAGTGCCCTATAGGCGCTGGTTCATGTTCGTCTCCTACATCATCGTCCATACCGTCGATGTCTTTGGCGTTGAAGTCGAGCATGTCGGTTAGATCATCGACAATGGCTACGAAGTGGATGGTGGGTGGGCGTCGAATTTCTTCGTCGTCCGCATCCCAATCTTGTTGGCCATAATCCGGCCAGGGCTCTCCTGACAAAGAGAGAGACCTTAGTGAATTCAGAATGTCGCCGAAGGGCGAGTGCTGAAAGACATCCGCGGCGGTGAATTCCATGATCGGCGCCCAATCGGATTCGATTGGCAGGGGCGTGGGCAGTTCGGAGTCCGGAAAAGAGTCCGGCACCTTGGAATCACGGGCTTCGCGGAGGATTAGGCTGGTGTTCGGCTCGATCGCCCTTGAGACTGCAGCCCCTGAGGCGGTGTCTAGCCACCCGTCCTTGATTGGCCCAGTTGGCTCCGAGCTAAGGTTCGGAGCTAATGCGGGCGCGGCCTCTGGGGTACTGTTCGGCGGTAGAGCTAGGTCATACCCATCGTGACAGTGCAGCATGCCCGGCTGTGGCTCGAATCCGTCGAAGATCAAGTCTCCACAGATGTCGGTTGTGTAGTTCAAACTTCCAAATCTGACCTGATGGCCAGGGGCGTAGCTTTCAATCTGCTCCAGATGGCCAAGCGAATTGGCCCGCAGTGCAAAGCCGCCGAGCACGAAGATCTGTCCGGGGAGAAAAGTCTCACTCTGGACCGCATCGCTATCGATGATAGTAGGAGCCATCAAGCCTAACGGCGACGACACAGAGGAAATCTCAATGAAAGCACCAATGTCGGTGTCAAAACCGGCGGATCTCAGGTAGGGGGTCCCGAACTGTGCGCCTAGGCCGGATGGTAACATGAGGCAGGGGACACGATGTTTTACCCAGGATCGGGCCATCTTGATGGAGGTAAAACCCTATGTCCTGCTTGTTTAATATTGATGATATGGGTAGTACAAGAGTAGATCTACCTCGAGACAGAGAGGCTAAACCCTAGAAGCTAGCCTATGGTATGATTGTATGTTGTGGTTGTTCTCGTACGGACTAAAACCCTTCAGTTTATATAGACACCGGAGAGGGTTAGGGTTACACAAGGTCGGTTACAAAGGAGGAGATATCCATATCCGTATTACCTAGCTTGCCTTCCACACCAAGTAGAGTCCCATCCGGACACGAGACGAAGTCTTCTTGTATCTTCATAGTCTAACAGTCCGGCTGTCCGGAGACCCCCTAATCCAGGACTCCCTCAATGATGATTTAGGGATGTTTGGTGAAGATCCGGACCCAACGGTGACGACTACCCTGGTCGGGTTCGGAAGAGCTTTTGGACGCACGCGAGGGGTTTGCGGGATGTGCCGAGAGGTTAGGAAGCTAGACAAGAGGGAAACAAAATCTGGTTGGTCTCGGAACGGTCAAGGAAAGCAAGGGGTGACGCGACAACTATGAGCGGATATGGGTTTTATGAAAACATATGGATGCGATGCACATGATGCTATGAGATGAGATGCATGGCATGAACATAATGCAAAAGAAAGGACGAAAACCCAACCCCGAAGGAAATATCATATCACATCTCCGGAAAAGGCAAGAGTTGGAGTTACGAATATGGAAAGTTTTATCCGGGGCATTACAACACTCCACCACTATGAGAGGATCTCATCCCGAGATCTAGGATGGCACCAGAGGGAAAAGGAAGAGGAAGATTAGAGGTAAGCTAAGTTGCTTCTTCAAAAAATGAGTGAAACCATGAACCTTGACAGGTTGAGCAAAATGAAAGAAAGAAAACAACGAAGATGAACAAAGTTGAAAACACTTTAGAAAAGAGGAACAAGGGATACTACGAGAACCAAGAGGTTTAGTGATAAGATAGATATTGAAACCACTCCGGTTAAAACTAGATAGAGAAGGAATAAGATTGATATAATTTGGGCAGCACTCCAACTGAAAGAAGAAGGAAAACTTGATAAGATGAAAAGCACTTGAAGAGATGACACAACACTCCGGTTAAATGGATAAGCATGAAAAGAACACGATCCTCACAATTCGAGATGATGAGTGAAGAGAGCAACATAAGCATGCCTTCGGAAGAAAGAATAGAAGATAGATCATTTGAATAACAAAATGGAGAAGAAAATGCCCACTTTTGCCACAAAAGAGCTTGGAGAGCACCCTTCCAAGAAGGTTATAACGGAGTTGTTGGAAAACCAACAACGAAATGAATAAGCTTGTAGTGGGCTTATGGAAAACTTCTCAAAATTATGAGGTGAAATTCTTCCACTAACAGAAACAATAGATTGGATTGATATCAACAAGGAGACGAGAAACTTATCTCACCGGGAGGATAAGGAATACTTTGGTCATTGATAGGCACCACAATTAGCAACATTCCTTAGGGAAAGCTTTAGGTGAAATCCAACCCAATATACTCCAATGAAGAGATTGATGGGTTGCAAAGGATCTCATGAACGAATTGAAAATGACGGGTTTAAAATATGTCATTCCTGACAACTTGTGAATCATGACACATGAAGGAAGTAGTCAAAACGACATAACACCATCCCAAAAGATAAGATAGAGAGAATAGCACTTAGGAATGCAAGATGAAGAATACTTGAGCTCCTCTGAAAAGAATCTTGATGAGCACTTCGAGAAGTAATTAAATCCTTGGTGAACCATCATGTAGAACCTCCATGAAGAACTCCGGTAATAAAAGAATAATCAAAAGAAGTGACGGATGAAAGAATAAGATTGAGTCCTTGCAATGATTGGATGAAGCTTTATGACAAGATAAAGTGGAAACTTGGAACTCCAGAAAAGAAATATGAATAAAATAAATCAAGAATTTTGATGAACCTCCGAAATAAAAAATAAAGCATCTCGAACCGAGAAATGTGACATGTTGAACCACTCCGGAAAGAAGAAACTAGATCATTTGGGTGAAACAATAATAAGAATTACGTTATGTGTATCCTTCACCAATTTAGATTGATGACAAGCACGGATTTGGCATACTACTTATTCTCGTGGAAAGGATTAAGAGAGATATAACACAAACTTGAGAAGGTCTTCAACGAACCACCGGTAGGATTTGACAGAACGAATGAATTGCTATGATGAATGAAAGAAGAAGAATCTTGAGAAAACCACCGTAAGAATTGAAAACGATTGAAGAAAAGATAAAGAAACACCGAGAAGAATTAGAGAACGAATGAAGATACTTGAGGGGATTTAGCTACATGAGAATGAAGAGATCACGAGTTGATAAGAGAATACTTGAATGATGCACCGGTTAGATTTGCAGAATGGTAGCTGAAAGCTGAGAATGAATAAGCCCGAAATGATGGTCTTTGGGGAATCAAACTGAAAAGAATCTTGAATTGCTCCGGATGGGTGAAAAGAATTCTCACGATCGAATACAATGATGAGAGAAAGGCAATAAGCTAGAACCATGAATCTTGAAGAGAAAGGAGCAAGATTTAGAGGAAAAATCTTCTTCGGTCTTCAAATGTTGAAAAAGACGATGAGAAACACCACCATGAATTGTTGAGGCACTCTGGAATGAAGAATGGAAAGGTTGAGCCAACGATGAAAAGAATTTGAAAGATCTTGGGGAAAGATATTTGACTGATGATGATTCATTCTTATGTCAAACTTTGAAAAGAATTTGAGAATAACTCCGGAAAAAAATAAGAAGAGTCAGGTAAGATCCTGGGAAAAGAACCTGTGGGTTAGGGCCCACTCAAAAGAAACAGCGTTGAAATGATTGCTTGAAAAGATAGATTGCATCGGTTGAATTAAATTACTTGAATGAGATAACATCCTCGAAAGAGCTTGAACGAAAGCAGAGTGGAAACACGAATCTTCGAGATATCTTGAGCACTCCGGAACAATTGAATAGCGAGAAGTGGATGATTACGAGGTGCACCGGCATGAGAAAGCATTAGAAACGAGGAAAAGGGATATGATCAACACCAAAAGCTTGATTTGAATCCACTGGAAAAGAAAAGGAACGGAGAATGACAACTTAAAGCTCTGTTAGAATCTTCCTGAGAATCACCCGATAAGAACATTGATGGAACTGAATGGAGAGACTTCCCATCAATAAAAGGATACATGATAGTTGATTAATAAATCTGATTCCTTGAAGGAAAAAGGGTGGGAGGGTGGGTAAAACAAAAGCAACTTGGGACGGATAAAACAAGCACCGTTGAGAGAACTTTAGTTGACCTTGCGGATGTCGAAAAAATGATAGGATCATCTCGAAGAGAAGCGCACTGGTTGGAAATAGAATTGGTTTGATAACCTTGATGATCAAAAAGGATTAATACTCTCATAGAAATATGAGAGCATCGCTTAAGGAAGGTATGGAATCAACACTTGACTTCGAAGCAACTCAAATACCACAACAAAAAACAAAACAAAGGATTGGCTTGCAGAATAAGCCGGAAACAAACATATGATAGATCCCATATCGTATCATGTGTCCGTTGGAAAGATTGTTCTAGGAGCTACTTGAATTCCCACTTATAAACTCCCGAAACTTTCTGGTTATGCAATCAGGTGTTGGCAATACAGCGGAAGCATAATATCTCACCCAAACTAACAAATCCTACATCCAGATGTATCCATCCTTCAACACATACCCAAGAAACCTTTGGAAATCATTTACCTCAACCTTCGAAAAGCATCCGTTATACGAGTTATGGCAATACTCCCGAACTCCCGCCCCAGTACTGGGTGGCGTCGAGGTTATCTCACCAACAACTACATAAAAGAGATTTTCGATGTCGGCGAAACTCAGGTATTCCAGAACTACAACGATAAAATTGTGACGACAACACCTCGGAGCTCAACTCACTGGGACACTGCCACAACCCCTAAATGTCAAGAGGCACCAAGAACAATGTTCTCGTCACAAAACCATCGGAACGATTCCAAGATACCCGCGTGATCCTAAAAAAATTTAGTGAAATTTGAGGATAGAAGAGTCAAAACTCTAGGCCAGGAGGCCTCACCAGAGAGACGAAGGGACTGAGGAGTAAAAAGAATCCTAATCTCCGATATATATAATCCTATAAGACTCAAAACATATTTCTAGACTCAACAACGCCAGCGATTCGATCAAGCAGGGGGCTCCTAAGTCGGGGAAGGCTCTGGTACCAACTTGTAACACCCACGATGCGGCTATATCTCCCATGTGTCGGAGCACGACTTAGAGGCATAACCGCATAGTAGGCATGTCGCAAGAGGGGTAATTTTTACACATCCCATGTACTGAATATGAAAGGGATAAAGAGTTGGCTTACAATCGCCACTTCACACAATACATAAATATAGCATAACATCAACCAGAATACAATCAAGGTCCGACTACGGGACCAAATAAAGAAAGACAACCCCTAATGCTAGATCCCCGATCGCCCCAACTAGGCTCCTCTACTGATCAAATGGCAACGAAACAACACAACGAACAAGATCTTCATCAGGCTCCCACTCGAGCTGGGTTGCTTCACCTGCACTGGTGTCATCGGCACCTGCAACTGTTTTGGAAGTAATCTGTGAGTCACGGGGACTCAACAATCTCACACTCTCGCGATCAAGACTATTTAAGCTTATGGGTAGGAAAAGGGGGTAGTGAGGTGGAGCTACAACAAGCACTAGCATGTATGGTGCCTAACTTACGCAAATGAGAGCGAGAAGCAAAGCACAGTCGTGAACTAGAATTGATCAAGAAGTGAACCTGAAACTACTTACGTACAAGCATAACACAAGAACCGTGTTCACTTCCCGGACTCCGCCGAGAAGAGACCATCATGGCTACACACGCTGTTGATGCATTTTAATTAAGTTAAGTGTTAGGTTTTCTACAACCGGATATTAACAAATTCCCATCTGCCCATAACCACGGGCCTGGCTTTCGAAAGTTCAAAACCCTGCAGGGGTGTCCCAACTTAGACCATCACAAGCTCTCATGGTCAACGAAGGATATTCCTTCTCCCAGGAAGACCCGATCAGAATCGGAATCCCAGTTACAAGACATTTCGACAATGGTAAAACAAGACCAGCAAAGCCACCTGAATGTGCCGACAAATCCCGATAGGAGCTGCACATATCTCATTCTCAGGCACACCAGATTGTCCAAACTTTCGGTAGGCCAACCCAGAGTTGCCCCTAGTGTCCACCTGCGGCTGACAGGTTGGACCAACACTCAGAGGAGCACAGGCCCGGGGGGTTAAAATAAAGATGACCCTCGGGCTCCGGAAACCCAAGGGAAAAAAGGCTAGGTGGCAAAAGGTAAAACCAAGGTTGGGCCTTGCCGGAGGAGTTTTATTCAAGGCGGACTGTCAAGGGATTCCCATTATAACCCAACCACGTAAGGAACGCAAAATCAAGGAGCATAACACCGGTATGACAGAAACTAGGGCGGCAAGAGTGGAACAAAACACTAGGCATAAAGCCGAGCCTTCCACCCTTTACCAAGTATATAGATGCATTAATTACATAAGAGATATATTGTGATATCCGAAACATATCCATGTTCCAACCAGGAACAAACTTCAACTTCACATGCAACTAGCAACGCTATAAGAGGGGCTAAGCAAAAGCGGTAACATAGCCAAACAACGGTTTTCTAGGAAAGGTGGGTTAGAGGCTTGACATGGCAATATGGGAGGCATGATATAGCAGGTGGTAGGTATCGTGGCATAGCAAAAGAGTGAACAACTAGCAAGCAAAGATAGAAGTGATTTCGAGGGTATGGTCATCTTGCATGAAATCCCGCAAGGAAGAAGAACGAGTCCATGAAGAAGACAAATGGATGTAGTCGAACGGATCCTCACAAATGCGACGTTAACGGAACCAACCTAAAGAAGCAACACCGGAAAGAAGCAAACCACATAGTAAAAAATCGAACACATAAACATGGCATGATGCACAACCAAGTATGATGCATGTCCGTTTTAATGAAGCATGGCATGGCAAAGTGCACAAACAAAACTACAAGTTAAGTGGAGCCCAATATGCAACGAGTTGCATATTGACGGAACTTCACAACAATTATTTAGTTCATCTCGTTTAAGCTACTCAACAATATTGAATGTTGTTAAACATGGCAAGAGGTGAAGCATAATAAAACTACCTAGCTAGGCAATTTAAATGAGGCCGGAAATAACATACAACAATTCCGGAAAATCCTCATGTCCATATTTCGAATTTGGTACTATTCTGCCCTAAAACATATTTTAATGATGTTAAACAGCAAAATGAAGTGCACCATGTTAAACTAGGCATTTTCCACCCCATTTAGATATAAAGTTTATTAAAATTTGACCTACGGTTATTTAGTTATGAAATAAATCATTTTAACATGGCATTTATGCAAATTTAATGCAAACAGCAAGTTAAGCATTTTAAACATGGATGAAAGTATCAAAATATGAAACTAGATGAAATCCTAAGCATTTAACATGTTTGAATCATTTTAATTTGATGCACGGTTCATGAATTATTAAATGCATGAACATGAGGGACTTTTCTGTAAAACAGCAGTTCCGGGATAATTAGCAAAATTCACAGGTCAGGGAAAAAATACTATAGGGCCGAATCTGGAGGGGCTGGGGTTCTTACCATGGGCCATGGCCCAGATCGGTGGAGGTGGGCTCGTGGGTAGCAGCTAGCTGGGCTGGAGGCTGGAAGCGGGGCACTGGGCCTGGCGCGACCCACGCGCTGGCGCTGGTCAACGCGCGTAGTTGGACGAAGCGGGCGAGGAGGCAGGGGCTTGTGTTCGTCCTCGTCTCCATGAAGAAGTACGACAACGGCAGACTTGTCGCGGGCTCCTGGCGACGGTGTCGGCGGGAAGCGGCCGGAACGGCCAGATCCGGTGCACCTCAGTAGGGAACCGGCGGATCTGGACGGCGGCGCGCACGGGACGGCAGCGGCGGAGCTTGGCGTCCAAGCATGGTTCCTGCTCCTGGGCAGAGAAG
>NC_041392.1:420406012-420454887 GCF_002162155.2 Triticum dicoccoides | reverse complement strand
AGAGAGAGAGAGAGAGAGAGAGAGAGAGACGCATGGGAAGGAAGGGAGAAATGGGGAGAAGAAGGCGACGGTCCTGGTGTCGCCGATGTGTGGCTCCGACGAGGGGAAGGAGATCAGGGGAGAGGAAGAGGGAGTCCGGCCTGGCGACTCGAAATCGAGACCATCTCGATCTGGAGGTTGGGGCGCCATGGGGCTGTAGGAGCTCAGGGACGGAGGGCTCGGGAGCGGGAGGGGCTCGGGTTGGCCGGGAGATGATCCCAAGGTGGGAGGAGGAGGCTGCAAGCTTCGGTGGTAGTGGAGGGGATCGATGGAGGTAGGTGGCGGCGCTGGTTGGCTCGGGAAGGAGTGAGGGGATCCCGAGGAAGAAATCTAGGTGCGTGGCGGCGGAAGGATTCGGAGGATGGGACAGCTCCCCTAGATTTAGGGTCGCTCTATTTATATAGTAAGTTGTAATGCCCCGAGACTGATGTGCCAGGTGTTCTCCAGTTATTCGCTGTTGTTGCCTTGTCATTGCTTGCATGTCATGCATTGCATATCATGTCATCATGTGCATTTCATTTGCATACGTGTTCATCTCATGCATTCGAGCTTTTTCCCCGTTGCCCGTTTTGCATTTCGGCGCTCCGTTCTCCTCCGGTGGTCATTTCTACCTTTCTTTTGTGTGTGGGGATTAAACATTTTTGGATTGGAGCGAGACTTGCCAAGCGGCCTTGGTTTACTACCGGTAGACCGCCTGTCAAGTTTCGTACCATTTGGACTTCGTTTGATGCTCCAACGGTTAACCGAGGGACCGAAAAGGCCTCGTGTGTGTTGTAGCCCAACACCCTTCCAAAGTGGCCCAAAACCCACCAAAACCATCTCCATCATCTAGAGCGTTCGATCACGATCGCGTGGCCGAAAACCGCACCTTATTTGGACTCGCCTAGCTCCCTCTACCTATATATATGTGCAACCCTTCCAAATTCGCGGACGAAACCCTAGTCCTCCTCTACCTCGCGCCACCGGACGCATCTCCGCCACCGGCCGGACATGTCCGCCGCCCGCAGCCACCTCACTCTAACCAATCATGGCGTGCCACGTCAGCCGGCCGCCGCCCTCGCCCAACCAGTGGCCGCCACCTCTGCACGGCGTCCGCGCCAGCCCGCGGAGCCTAGGAGGGGCCCGTCCGGCCCGGATCTGAACATCGCCGCCCGAGAGAGGTCGCCGCCTACGCGCACCTCTCCTCGCCGCGAGCACCTTCGCCGGAGTTCACTGCCGCCGTCCGCCGGAGCTGCTGCTCCTCCCGCCCCCTCGCACGACCCGTATCTCCGTTTTGGGCATATAGCATATCAAAATGTTCGTCTCGGAGAGTACATCATTTCATCTCATTGCATCATTTTCATTTGAGTTCATCTTGATGCCCGAAATGCTGTTGGAAGAGTGCTATTTGAGATAATAGTCAGATCTACTGCTCCAATTAGATATTTGTCATTTTTTGCCATGATTATTGTGTGCATGATATTCCCTGAGCTCTTCATGAGTTTTGTCATATGTTTTGCCATCTATCCAGAGGTGCAATCCATGTATTTTTGTGATGTGTGTGGTGACTAGCACAAGCTTGCAAAGTGGAGCATTCGTTAATGCTGATTTCAGGGACTTAGCATTTCCACTAAGTCCTTGAGCTGTTTATCTCAATATGCCATATGTTCATGTTGTTTCCTAGTGATTCGTGCCTCTTTTGAGGATGACCAGTAAGGACGTTTTGTTAATCTTGTAGTGCTCTATCCATCCATGTCTTTGTTTGCAATTATGGAGCACCCTAGCTTGAGTCAATCGATCTCTACTTTTGCTATTTCGTGATTCTGGGCAGATTGTCTACTTGTTAGATATTTTGCCGAGGATGTTGTAGTTGATCCGTGCATGCTATGTTATTGTTCTTGCCATGTCTAGCTTGTGTAATGTGTATTCTTGATGGGTGTATGCTTAGATTGTCATGCCTTTCTCTGTAGTGAGTGCATCGAGCTCGTAAACATGCCTACTTGATATCTGATTTGCATGTTCCAGTTTTTCACAAAGTCTGAGAGTCTGATTATGTTTTTGCCATGTTCACATGCTTGCAATTGTATTTTCTGATCCCTTTTGGCTCAAGGTCACTAAGGGACTTTTGTTAAGCTCTTTGAGTAGCTCCATGCCATGCTTTGCTTTTCCATGTTCAGCTCCTTTAGCATATAGTTTTCATGCTCCAAAGAGTGCTATCTGATCTGAAATTCCAGACAAGTGTTAATTTCACAAAGTCTGAAATGGATGAATTGGCCGTAGCTCAGTGTTCCTCTTTTGTTAAGCATCATGAATGGATCCCTGCCATGTATTTTGATGCCATGTTTGGTTGCTGTAGCATGTTCATCTTGTTGCATCTAGTTGGCTACTTGCTGTAAATCGCAGAACGTGGTCATATTTGAATCGCTTGCCATTTCCAAACCGTAACTCCGATACCGGCGTTCTTTATATCGTTTTCAAGCGGTTTCACCTCACCTTTCCAGTGGCACACTTGGATTTCCAAGTTGAGGCCAGGTTCATGCCTTCCTTGTCAAATCTTGCATATGCATCCCATATCGCATCCCGCATAGCATACCATCTTTGCATCATTTTGTTTGAGCCTTGCACGTGGTTGATTGTGTCCTTGTTGCTTGTTTGTCTTGTTTGGGTAGAGCCGAGAGACGAGTTCGCTAATGAGGAGCCCGTTGAGTTCGCTTTCGAGGATCCAGTCAACTCTGACAACTTTGCAGGCAAGATGATCATACCCTCGAAATCACTACTATCTTTGCATTGCTAGATGCTCGCTCTTTTGATATGCCTATTATACGATGCCTACCACTTGCTTATCATGCCTCCCAAATTGCTATGTCAAACCTCTAACCCACCATGTCCTAGCAAACCGTTGATTGGCTATGTTACCGCTTTGCTCAGCCCCTCTTATAGCGTTGCTAGTTGCAGGTGAAGATTGGAGACCGTTCCTTGTTGGAACATTATTTACTTGTTGGGATATCATTATATTGCCTTGTTATCTTAATGTATCTATATACTTGGTAAAGGGTGGAAGGCTCGGCCTCTCGCCTAGTGTTTTGTTCCACTCTTGCCGCACTAGTTTCCATCATATCGGTGTTATGTTCCCGGATTTTGCGTTCCTGACGCGGTTGGGTGATAATGGGGACCCCTTGATAGTTCGCCTTGATTAAAGCTTTTCCAGCAATGCCCAACCTTGGTTTTACCATTTGCCACCTAGCCACTTTTTCCCTTGGGTTTCCGGAGCCTGAGGGTCATCTTATTTTAAACCCCCCCCCTCGGGCCAGTGCTCCTCTGAGTGTTGGTCCACCTCGTCAGCCGCCGGTGGCCACCAGGGGCAACTCTAGGCTGGCCTACCGGAAGTTTAGACAATGTGAGTGTGCCCTGAGAACGAGATATGTGCAGCTCCTATCGGGATTTGTCGGCACATTCGGGCGGTGTTGCTGGATTGGTTTTAACTTGTCGAAGTGTCTTGTAGAACTGGGATACCGAGTCTGATCGGAATGTCTCGGGAGGAGGTCTATTCCTTCGTTGACCGTGAGAGCTTGTCATGGGCTAAGTTGGGACTCCCATGCAGGGAATTGAACTTTCGAAAGACGTGCCCGCGGTTATGGGCAGATGGGAATTTGTTAATGTCTGGTTGTAGATAACTTGAACCTTAACTTAATTAAAATGAATCAATAGTGTGACTTACCGTGATGGTCTCTTCTCGGTGGAGTCCGGGAAGAGAACACGGTGTTGGAGTAATGCTTGCCGCAGGTTGCTCTCTAGTTTCTCGTTCATGCCTTGCCTCCTCTTCTCGCTCTCTTTTGTGAACAGGTTAGCCACCATATATGCTAGTCGCTTGCTGCATCTCCACATATATTACCTTGCCTTTACCTATGAGCTTAAATAGTCTTGATCGCGAAGCTGCGAGATTGCTGAGTCCCTGTGGCTCACAGATTACTTCCAAACCAGATGCAAGGCCTGTTGTTTCCGCTCCAGATGACGCGCTTGAGCTCAAGTGGGAGTTCGACAAGGACTCACGCCGATATTATGTGTCTTTCCCTGATGATCAGTAGTGGTGCCCAGTTGGGGTGATCGGGACCGGGTCGCATGTTGGGTTTATCTTTCATTTTGGCGTCGTAGTCGGGCCACGACTGTTTGGTTGATGTAATGCTATTCATGTACTTTGTTTGACGTGGCAAGTGTAAGCCAACTATGTATCTCCCCTTTTATTATCTATATTACATGGGATGTTGTGAAGATTGCCTAACTTGCGACATTGCTTTCAATGCGGTTATGCCTCTAAGTCGTGCCTCGACACGTGGGAGCTATAGCCGCATCGAGGGCGTTACAAGTTGGTAATCAGAGCCTTCCCCGACCTTAGGAGCCCCATTGCTTGATCGTTATTAGCGGCCGAGTTGAGTCTAGAAAAATGTTTTGAGTCATTTAGGAATTATATATCGGAGAGTTTAGGAATTCTTTTTACTCCCCAGTCTCCTCATCGCTCTGGTAAGGCATCCTGACGTAGAGTTTTGACTCTTCTCTTCTCAAATTTCACTAACTTTTTTTAGGATCACGCGGGTATCTTGGAATCGTTCCGATGGTTTTGTGACGAGAACATTGTTCTTGGTGCCTCCTCTCTTTAGGGGTTGTGGCAGTGTCCCGGGGAGTTGAGCTCCGAGGTGTTGTCATCACAATTTTATCGTTCCAGTTCTGGAATACCTGAGTTTAGTACGCCGACATCAAAAATCTCTTTTATGTAGTTCGTTGGTGAGAGAACCTCGACGCCACCCAGTACTGGGGCGGGAGTTCAGGAGTATTGCCATAACTTGTATAACGGATGCTTTTCGAAGGTTGAGGTAGACGATTTCCGAAGCTTTCTTGGTTATGTGTTGAAGGATGGATACAACTGGATGTAGGATTTGCTAGTTTTGGGCGAGATATTATGCTTCCCCTGTATCCCCAACACCTGATTGCATAACCGGAGTTTATAAGTGGGAATTCAAGTAGCTCTTAGGATATCTTTCCGACAGATGTATGATATGAAATTGGGGTTCGACGTATAGTGGTCCGCCTATTCACGGTCGGTTTTACAGTGGTCTCGTTGTGTCTTAAAGAGTCCTTGGCTATGCTGACTCGGGGACGCTTCGTATGTCATGTGCACTGCCTTGTACATGATGGTGCTATACGATCGAGCCCATGTAGGCCCCACCACGAAAACTTTGGACGAAATCTCTATCATATGTTTGTTCCGGCTTATTCTGCAAGCTAATCCTTTGTTTTGTTTTGAGCTGTGGTATTCGAGTTGCTTCAAAGCCAAATGTTGATTCCATCCCTTGTCTAAGTGGTGTAATCATATTCCTATGGGAATACTAATCCTTCTCGATAATCGAGATTGTCATATCACCCATTTTCAACCGGTGTGCTCCTTTTCAAATGAATCCAATCTTGTCAACATTCACAAGATCAATTATCAGTTCTTCACAATGGTGTTTGTTTCATCCATCTCCAAGTTGCCTTTGTTTTTTCCCGCCCACCCACCCTTTTTCTTCAAGGAATCCGATGTCTTAATCAAGTATCCTTTACTCTTGTGAAGTCTCTCCATTCCTTTCCCATCAATGTTCTTACCCGGTGTTGCTCATGAAGATCCTAACGGAGCCTCAAGTTTAAAATTCTTTGTTCTTTTATCTTCTCCGATGGATTCAATTCAAGATTTAGGTGTTTGATCATATTTTTTTCTTTATTTCAAATGCCTTCTCATGCCGGTGCACCTTATATTCAGTCATTTCTCGCCATTCAATTGTTCCGGAGTGCTCAATATATATCAAAGATTCGTGTTTCCACTCTTGATCCGTTCAAGCTATTTTGAGGATGTTACCTCATTCAATCCATTTAATTCAACCGGTGCAACCTCTCTTTTAAATCATTTCAACGGTGTTTCTCTTGAGTGGGCTCTAACCCACAGATTTTTTTCCCAGGATCTTACCTGACTCTTCTTATTTGTCCGGAGCTATCCTCAAATTATTTTCGGAGTTTGACGTAAGAATGATTTGTCATCAGTCATATGTCTTTCTCCAAGATCTGTCAAATTCTTTCATCGTTGGTTCAACCTTTCTAATTTTTCATCCCGGAGTATCTCAACAATTCATGGTGGTGTTTCTCATCGTCATTCTCAACTTTTGAATACCGGAGAAGAGTTTTTCCTCCATATCTTATCCGCTCTCTCAGAGATTCATGGTTCTAGCTTGATGTCATCCTCTCATAATTGTTTTTGATTGTGAGATTTTCTTTTCACCCATCCGGAGCAATTCAAGATTCCGTTCAGTTTGGTTATCCGGAGTCCATCATCTAAGAGTTATTCATTCTCAGCTTTCAGCTATGGTTCTCCAAATCATACCGGTGCTTAAATCAAGGATTCTCTAATCAGCTCGTAATCTCTTCGTTCTCATGTATCTAAATTCTCTCAAGCATCTTCATTCATTTGCTAATTATTCCCGGTGTGTCTTCATGTTTTAATCGTTCTTTTCAATTCTTCCGGTGGTTCGTTCAAGAGTTTTCTTCCTTCGTGTATCATATCTATGCATTCGTGGTTTCAATTCTACCGGTGGTTCGTTGAAGACCTTCTCAAGTTGGGCGAGATCTATCTTAATCCGTTCTACGAGAATAAGTAGTATGCCAAATTCATTGCTTCTCATCAATCTAAATTGGGGAAGGATACGCACAACGTAATTCTTATTCTTGTTCTCATCAAGTAAATTTAATTCCTTATTCCGGAGGTTCATTAAAAATTCTTGATCTCAATTATTCATCTTTTGTTTTACCGGAGTTCCAAGCCCTCTCAATTATCTCGTCACAGAGATCCATCTAAAGCATTACAAGGTTTCACCTTGTGTTTTCAACTTCTCTTTCTTTTCGTTATCTTTTTGATTACCGGAGTTCTTCATGGAGGCTCTACATGATGGTTCATAAAGGATTTAATTCCTTCTCGAAGTTTTCATCGAGATTCTTTTCTAAGGATCTCAAGCATTCTTCATCTTGCCATCCGGAGTGCAATTTCTTCCTTCCGTATCAATAGAGGTGGTATTATGTCATTCTTGATAATTTGAGTTCATGTTTCATGATTCACATGTTGTCAAGGATGAGATATTTTAAATCCATCAATCTCGTCATTGGAGTTATCTTGGGTTATATTTCACCTAAAGCCTTCCCTGAGGATGGTGGCTATCTATGGTGTTTATATATGACCCAAGTTATTCATCTATCCTCCCGGTGAAATAAGTTTCTCGACTTCTTGTTCATATCAATCCAATTTTGTTTGGCAGGTTGTCTCCTCATGATTTGAGATGTATTCCATAAGACCATATCAAGCTTATTCTTTTCGTTGTTGGTTTTCCAACAACTCCGTTCTAACATTTGTTGTAGCGTGCTCTCTCAAGACCTTGTTTTTCTCCCCCGTTCATTCAGTTCCGTTCTCCCACTTCTTCCGGAGGTATTGTGATGTCGCTCTCTTCAAACCCTCTTATTGTTCTTGTCAGGATCATGTTCTTTTCATGTTTATCCATTTTACTGGAGTGTCGTGCCCTCTTTTCAAGTTCTCTCATCTTATCAGGTTTTTGCATCCCTTCTCTCACGGAGTGCAGTTCAAATTATATCATTATTAACCCTTCTCTATCTTGACTTAACCGGAGTGCTTTCAATATATATCTTGCCCTTCAACCTTAAGGTTTTTTCGCAATGTTCCTTGTCCCTCGTTGCTAACGGAGTGTTTTCGACTTTGTTCACCTTCGTTGTATTCTTTTCTTGAATTTGTTCAACCTCTCAAGGTTATTTGGTTTCACTCGTTTGTCAAAGGAGCAACTTAGTTTTACCTCTTCTTTTTCTCTTCCATTGTCCCTCCGGTGCCATTCTAGATCTCGGCACGAGATCCTCTCGTAGTGGTGGAGTGTTATAACGCCACGAGAACGATGAGCCAGGTGTTCTCCAGTTATTCGCTGTTGTTGCCTTGTCTTTGCTTGCGTGTCATGCATTTCATATCATGTCATCATGTGCATTTCATTTGCATACGTGTTCGTCTCATGCATTCGAGATTTTTCCCATTGTCCGTTTTGCATTCCGGCGCTCCGTTCTCCTCCGGTGGTCATTTGTACCTTTCTTTTGTGTGTGGGGAATAAACATTTCTGGATTGGAGTGAGAGTTGCCAAGCGGCCTTGGTTTACTACCGGTAGACCGCCTGTCAAGTTTCGTACCATTTGGACTTCGTTTGATGCTCCAACGGTTAACTGAGGGACCGAAAAGGCCTTGGGTGTGTTGCAGCCCAACACCCTTCCAAAGTGGCCCAAAACCCACCAAAACCATCTCCATCATCTAGAGCGTTCGATCACGATCGCGTGGCCGAAAACCGCACCTTATTTGGACTCTCCTAGCTCCCTCTACCTATATATATGTGCAACCCTTCCAAATTCGCGGACGAAACCCTAGTCCTCCTCTACCTCGCGCCACCGGACGCATCTCCGCCACCGGCCGGACATGTCCGCCGCCCGCAGCCACCTCACTCCAACCAATCATGGCGTGCCACGTCAGCCGGCCGCCGCCCTCGCCCAACCAGTGGACGCCACCTCTGCACCGCGTTCCGCGCCAGCCCGCGGAGCCCAGGAGGGGCCCGTCCGGCCCGGATCTGAACATCGCCGCCCGAGAGAGGTCGCTGCCTGCGCGCGCCTCTCCTCGCCGCGAGCACCTTCGCCGTAGTTCACCACTGCCATCCGCCGGAGCTGCTGCCCCTCCCGCCCCCTCGCGCGACCCTGCGCCTCGCCGGACCCGGGGCACCAGCGACCGGAGACGCCGCGCCTTCCCTGAGGCCGCGTGCAGCCGCTCGCCTCCGCCTGTCTCCGCCCTCCTCCGCGCCGTCCTCGCCGGCGACGAGCTCGCCGGAGGCGCCGCCGACGCTGTCCGATCTCCTCTGCCTCGAACCGGTTCCACCACGGTCAGATCCAGGGAGAGGTTGACTTTCTTCTTCCCCCCGAGATTTCACTAAGTCCCCGAGATTTCCATGTTTCATATGCCCATATTCATCATGTCGTAACTTCGCATCCGTAGCTCCATTTTGGTCATATAGCATATCAAAATGTTTGTCTCGGAGAGTACATCATTTCATCTCATTGCATCATTTTCATTTGAGTTCATCTTGATGCCTGAAATGCTGTTGGAAGAGTGCTATTTGAGATAATTGTCAGATCTGCTGCTCCTATTAGATATTTGTCATTTTTTGCCATGATTATTGTGTGCATGATATGCCCTGAGCTCTTCATGAGTTTTGTCATATGTTTTTCCATCTATCCAGAGGTGCAATCCATGTATTTTTGTGATGTGTGTGGTGACTAGCACAAGCTTGCAAAGTGGAGCATTCGTTAATGCTGATTTCAGGGACTTAGCATTTCCACTAAGTCCTTGAGCTGTTTATCTCAATATACCATATGTTCATGTTGCACAAGCTTGCAAAGTGGAGCATTCGTTAATGCTGATTTCAGGGACTTAGCATTTCCACTAAGTCCTTGAGCTGTTTATCTCAATATGCCATATGTTCATGTTGTTTCCTAGTGATCCGTGCCTGTTTTGAGGATGATCATTAAGGATGTTTTGTTAATCTTGTAGTGCTCTATCCATCCATGTATTTGTTTGCAATTATGGAGCACACTAGCTTGAGTCAATCGAGCTCTACTTTTGCTATTTCGTGATTCTGGGCAGATTGTCTACTTGTTAGCGATTTTGCCGAGGATGTTGTAGTTGATCCGTGCCTGCTATGTTATTGTTCTTGCCATATCTAGCTTGTGTAATGTGTATTCTTGATGGGTGTCTGCTTAGATTGTCATGCCTTTCTCTGTAGTGAGTGCATCGAGCTCGTAAACATGCCTACTTGATATCTGATTTGCATGTTCCAGTTTTTCACAAAGTCTGAGAGTCTGATTATGTTTTTGCCATGTTCACATGGTTGCAATTGTATTTTCTGATCCCTTTTGTCTCAAGGTCACTAAGGGACTTTTGTTAAGCTCTTTGAGTAGCTCCATGCCATGCTTTACTTTGCCATGTTCAGCTCCTTTAGCATATAGTTTTCATGCTCCAAAGATTTCTATCTGATCTGAAATTCCAGACAAGTGTTAATTTCACAAAGTCTGAAATCTGTTTGCCAAATGCATTTTTGCCATGCTTGTTTGTACCTTTAAATGGATGAATTGGCCGTAGCTCAGTGTTCCTCTTTTGTTAAGCATCATGAATGGATCCCTGCCATGTATTTTGATGCCATGTTTGGTTGCTGTAGCATGTTCATCTTGTTGCATCTAGTTGGCTACTTGCTGTAAATCGCAGAACGTGGTCATATTTGAATCGCTTGCCATTTCCAAACCGTAACTCCGATACCGGCGTTCTTTATATCGTTTTCAAGCGGTTTCACCTCACCTTTCCAGTGGCACACTTGGATTTCCAAGTTGAGGCCAGGTTCATGCATTCCTTGTCAAATCTTGCATATGCATCCCATATCGCATCCCGCATAGCATACCATCTTTGCATCATTTTGTTTGAGCCTTGCACGTGGTTGATTGTGTCCTTGTTGCTTGTTTGTCTTGTTTGGGTAGAGCCGGGAGATGAGTTCGCTAACAAGGAGCCCGTTGAGTTTGCTTTCGAGGATCCAGTCAACTCTGACAACTTTGCAGGCAAGATGATCATACCCTCGAAATCACTACTATCTTTGCTTTGCTAGATGCTCGCTCTTTTGCTATGCCTATTATACGATGCCTACCACTTGCTTATCATGCCTCCCAAATTGCTATGTCAAACCTCTAACCCACCATGTCCTAGCAAACCGTTGATTGGCTATGTTACCGCTTTGCTCAGCCCCTCTTATAGCGTTGCTAGTTGCAGGTGAAGATTGGAGACCGTTCCTTGTTGGAACATTATTTACTTGTTGGGATATCATTATATTGCCTTGTTATCTTAATGTATCTATATAGTTGGTAAAGGGTGGAAGGCTCGGCCTCTCGCCTAGTGTTTTGTTCCACTCTTGCCGCCCTAGTTTCCTTAATATCGGTGTTATATTCCCGGATTTTGCGTTCCTTACGCGGTTGGGTGATAATGGGAACCCCTTGATAGTTTGCCTTAATTAAAGCTTTTCCAGCAATGCCCAACCTTGGTTTTACCATTTTCCACCTAGCATCTTTTTCCCTTGGGTTTCTAGAGCCCGAGGGTCATCTTATTTTAAACCCCCCCGGTCCAGTGCTCCTCTGAGTGTTGGTCCACCTCGTCAGCCGCCGGTGGCCACCAGGGGCAACTCTAGGCTGGCCTACCGGAAGTTTAGACAATCTGAGTGTGCCCTGAGAACGAGATATGTGCAGCTCCTATCAGGATTTGTCGGCACATTTGGGCGGTGTTGCTGGATTGGTTTTAACTTGTCAAAGTGTCTTGTGGAACCGGGATACCGAGTCTAATCGGAATGTCTCGGGAGGAGGTCTATTCCTACGTTGACTGTGAGAGCTTGTCATGGGCTAAGTTGGGACTCCCCTGTAGGGATTTGAACTTTCGAAAGCCGTGCCCGCGATTATGGGCAGATGGGAATTTGTTAATGTCTGGTTGTAGATAACTTGAACCTTAACTTAATTAAAATGAATCAACAGTGTGAGTTACCGTGATGGTGTCTTCTCGGCGGAGTCCGGGAAGCGAACACAGTGTTGGAGTAATTCTTGCCGCAGGTTGCTCTCTAGTTTCTCGTTCGCGCCTTGCCTCCTCTTCTCGCTCTCTTTTGCGAACAGGTTAGCCACCATATATGCTAGTCGCTTGCTGCAGCTCCACATATATTACCTTGCCTTTACCTATGATCTCAAATAGTCTTGATCGGGAGGGTGTGAGATTGCTGAGTCCCTGTGGCTCACGGATTACTTCCAAACCAGATGCATGGCCTGTTGTTTCCGCTCCAGATGACGCGCTTGAGCTCAAGTGGGAGTTCGACGAGGACTCACGCCGATATTACGTGTCTTTCCCTGATGATCAGTAGTGGTGCCTAGTTGGGGTGATCGGGACCGTGTCGCATGTTGGGTTTATCTTTCATTTTGGTGCCGTAGTCGGGCCATGAGTGTTTGGTTGATGTAATGCTATTTATGTAATTTGTTTGACGTGGCGAGTGTAAGCCAACTATGTATCTCCCCTTTTATTATCTATATTACATGGGATGTTGTGAAGATTGCCTAACTTGCGGCATTGCTTTCAATGCGGCTATGCCTCTAAGTCGTGCCTCGACACGTGGGAGCTATAGCCGCATCGAGGGCGTTACATAAGTAGGCTAGGTTTAGGGGGTATTTGATCCCTCCGATTTTTAATCGGACGATCGAGAATAAATAGCTTAGGAGAGTCCAACGAGAAATCGATGATGATTTAGGGATGTTTGGTGAAGATCCGGACCCAACGGTGACGACTGCCTGGGCTGGGTTCGGAAGAGGTTTTGGACGCACGCGAGGGGTTTGCGGGATGTGCGGAGAGGTTAGGAAGCTAGACAAGAGGGAAACAAAATCTGGATGGTCTCAGAACGTTCAAGGAAAGCAAGGGGTGACGCGACAACTATGAGCGGATACGGGTTTTATGAAAACATATGGATGCGATGCACATGATGCTATGAGATGAGATGCATGGCATGAAAAAAATGCAAAACAAACGACAAAAACCCAACCACGAAGGAAATATCACATCGCATCTCCGGAAAAGGCAAGAGTTGGAGTTACGAATATGGAAAGTTGTATCGGGGGCGTTACAGTGTTGTTTCTTGCAAAGCACTTGGGACTTTTAGAAAAGCCATTTCCATTGAAAAATTGCGTTGACAGACATTAGCCCCCAAGTGACAAGTGTTGTTGCTTGCAAAGCACTTGGGACTTATATTGTTGTAACCCTCCATGAAACTTGACAAATTTATGTTGTATGCAGGCTGCTACCACTGAATTGGAAACTCAACTGAACGAGGCCAAGACCCGGATGGCGGCTCAGGAAACTGAGACCAAAAAGGCTGAATCAAAATTCCAGTTTAGTGTGTCTGAAGCCAAAAAATTGAAGACCAGCTTTACTGCGGATAAATACGCTTGGGCTAAGGAAAAGACTGCCCTGATTCAGCGTGCTAAGAAAGTAGAGGCGACTCTTGAGGAAGTTACCACTGAACTCACCGGTTTAAAGAACCGTGTGTCTCAGATGGTTTCTGCTATCTTCGGCAAGTCACCTTGTTATTTATCCAAAGTAAGTATTTGTCGTCATACTGTAAGCCGCCACTTAACCAATCTTTGCACTTTTTCAGGTCCCAGGAGCAGCAACCTTAGCCGAGACACACTGGTGAAGCTCAAGGCGGTTTATACGCTTGTTGAGCAATTATACACTAGAGCTCAGCAGACTCTCGCTACAATCTCCCCAACAAATCAAGGACCAAATCTATTAAGTGATGTTTTGAAGAAACTGTCCATCTTACCCACCAGGTTTCAAGAAATCAAACGGTCTTGTGATAGAGCCAGAGCTGTAACAGCCTTGAGCCATGCCAAAGCATGGGTACCTGAACTAGACTCGGCAGATGTAGCTAGTGGGCATCCTAGTCTGAAGGAAGATGGAACCTCTTTTCACCAGCAAGACTTTGTCGCCTGTGTCAAAGAGATTCATCCGCATGCAACAATCATCGCTAAAGAGACCAATCTCACCAAGTACCAGCCGGCTTACGATGCAGATAATCAGAAGATGCAGACTCCTTTGTATAAAGTGATGGATTTAATTCCGCTGATTCGTAAGAACACTTTCGCCCTTGATATTGACCCGTCTGATCTGATTGACAATGAAGCTAAATTCGTCACCTTGCGTGGCTTTGACTGGTCCAAACCCAACTTCCAGACGGTGGAGGAGGAAGACAAACCAGCAAGGGATGAATCGCAACCTTCAAGCTAGCTAGGCCAAGATTCATGACACGGGGCCGGTTTGTCATCTGCTTTCTGCAAGACTTAAAAACAATTATCCTTTTGGGAACCAAGCGCCTTGTAATAGGCTAGCTTTAAAATCTTATTCTGCTATGCCATCATGCATATTTTGCTGTGCATGACACTGTTCATCCACCATGTTAAGATATACCTTGTATGCTTTATGATATTAGAAATTTTGAATATGTTCCTGCATACAATAGGTGAAAAGTGTCCTGGCGGTTTATCGCTGGACGGGTTATAATGCCTGATATAAACCATAGGAAACTATCACAGTTTATAACCAAGGCTAGACTAAATAGTAACCATATATGATTGAAAATGTGTCATACCTGTGATATTTGATCACACTGTTGGTTTACCAACCTAGTGCGGTAAGGGTGATAACCCAAATTTTTGAGCACTGGGAATTATCAGAGATTGCAGGTTTATAAATAAAGCCGGGCCGGGTTAATAAACACCGGATATTATCTCATCTCATACTGGCGACTTATAGTCAAAAGCCAGGCCGGTTTAATAAACACCGGATATTATCTCATACTGGCGACTTATAGTCAAAAGCCAGGCCAAGTTAATAAACACCGGTGAATTATAATCATAAAACTTTATAAGCCTTATCAAATAAACCTCAAAAAGAAAGAATCTGTCGAATAAAAAACCAATGAAAAACGAGGCTTTTCATGGGCTGCCAGGCTGAAAAAAGAGGCTTTTCATGGGCTGCCAGGCCACTGAGTTAAACCTATATACAAACCTTATAAGATAGACCTCACATAACCAATCGTCATTTTAACTTTGACAAGTTCAGTGTCTGCATAAGATTGACTTGTCAAACGTTCGGCGGGTCATTCCAGGATTACCTGGGCGGAGTGGCTTACTTAAAAAGGCCGGACAACCCGGGGTTTTAGGTGAATACACCTGGATTCCAAGCCTGGCTTTTAAGCCTATTACAAGGGTTATAAAAACTCTTTGTTCTTTAGAACAAAAGAGCCCCCAAGCAATATTTTGAGCTATGCTCAAGGGGCACCTATGTTTGAGTTGTGCTATTGCAACAGACTCTCTTTGGTCCCTTTAACCTGGGTAGCAAGCCTCCAAGTTTTTTTATGTGGCCTATAAGCCAGATCAAAGGGTAATCATAACTTTGTTGTATAAAGCAAAAGCCCCCAAGTGACCAAAAACTTGTTATTTAAAGAGAAAAAATGGCAGAGGCCCTGCTTTAACAGGGATGCCAGCTTTATTATATTGATCATAATATATACATTGTCAAAATATGTACATTAGAAGAGCCAGTGGCTCAAGTGTAGTAAAGCCTAAGATGAGCAATATTCCACGGCCGACGGGTCTCTTCCTCTGACGTGCGTGAGTCCTTGTGGTCTCGAACATCGATAAGGTAATATGACCCGTTGTTCAGATTCTTGCTGACCACAAAGGGTCCTTCCCAAGTTGGGGATAACTTGTGCATATCAGTCTGATCCTGGATAAGCCGGAGCACCAGATCGCCTTCTTGGAAAGTTCTGGTTTTAACCCGGCGGCTGTGACAATGGCGCAGATCTTGCTGCCAAATCGCTGAACGAGCCGCCGCAATGTCACGCTCCTCATCCAACAGGTCAAGTGCTTCCTGATGTGCTTTTTCATTGTCAGCTTCAACATAAGCCACCACACGAGGTGAGTCATGACGAATGTCACTAGGGAGAACCGCTTCTCCTCCGTAAACCATGAAGAAAAGTGTGTATCCCGTAGATCTGTTAGGGGTGGTATTAATGCTTCATAACACGGAAGGTAACTCCTCCACCCAACAACCCGGCGTCCTCTTCAGGGGAATCATAAGCCAGGGCTTGATGACTTTCAAGATCTCTTGATTGGCTCTCTTAGCTTGACCATTAGATTGGGGGTGAGCCACTGACGATACATCAAGCCGAATAAGCTCACGTTGACAAAATTCTTCCATAGCACCCTTAGAGAGACTAGTGCCATTGTCTGTTATGATGCTGTGTGGAAAACCAAAACAGAAGATCACCTTCTTCATGAATTGAACCTCCGTTGCTGCATCACACTTACTGACTGGCTCTGCCTCTACCCACTTAGTGAACTTATTAACCGCCACTAAAAGGAGGGTGATAGAGGCGAGGGTCCCGATCTTTCAATGAGACGATAACTATCGATTTGGTGGAGATGACTTTGACGATCCGACTACAAACTTGCACAACGTTGCGCCTTAGGAATCGCTAAACCAATCTCCTGAGGTTACTGACGATGCCGGAAGCACGGTCAGCCTAACCAAGAAGGTCTATTCCTACAAGCAATCGAAGAACGAGCAAGAATATGATAAAGCAATCTGAATATTGCGAATATATATGAATTATTGATAATGGTGGGGGTCCGTAAGCGGTCTTGGTCTGGTCGTTGGACAAAAACGAAGTACACGAAGTTGAAATGGCTAACTTTTAACTAAACAAATCCCCAGGAAAAAGTTACTGGATGGATCTACTTATATAGAAGCAAGGGGTGGCAGCCAAGGAGGTGGAAGTACGTCCCAAGGAAGCCTAAAACTAACCCTAGGTCATACAAGGCTCATGGGCCCAAGTGGAGGTGATGCAACACCTTTGGACTTGTTGTTTGACTCCAATTATGCTGCAGCATCAGATTGTTTCATCGATATCTCAATGCTCCGGACGAATTTGAAGGTGAATCCAGTTGGGTTGGAAAGAGCACGAAATCTAATTTCCAACAAAAAAGGAATCACCCAATTCGGAGTCCGTATGAAAAAGTTGTTGACGCTTTGAGTCAGGTATGTCTATGCAGTCCGAATCTGAATCCAAAACGTGAGAGACTTGGACTCTATCTTCTCTTGGCTCAAAAGTTATGTGAGGGGACTTTTTGAAAAGAACCTAAACTTCTCATTTTCCCAATATTTTTGGTCGTGTCCAAGGTAGTCATGTCCTCATCATCCTCCCCTTCTTGAAAACAAAGCCGTCCTGGGCGTTGCTTAATCTGAAATGTGGCTAACAAAAGAGACAAGGTGTACATGTTGTATATGTATATGTCATCCATTTTTACTTCCCTTGGTTTTTGCACAAATGACACATGTATACATGAGTAATTTTCATAGTTCATAAAATCTGAAGCCGAAATATTATCACAAGAAGTAGAAGGCATGAAAATATTGCAACTCAGTTTGCACATATAAGTGAAGCTCTTATTCATATCAAAGGATTGACAATGTTCATCATTAAACCATCCCAACATTGGTGAATAAACCTTATTTGCATCAAATTTACATGTTACAACATGCTTAAGTAAGCAAACATGCAATAAGTCATTTGACACAGAATTATCACCAAGATTAGAGGTCGTATCAAAATGATTAAACATTGGTTCTTTTGCATCAGCATTTAATTCAATGGGTGCACTCAAAATTGTTGGTATTTCAGTTGTTTGATCACACGACACATTCATGACAGTAACAAGATTCTCCAAAATAGGTGGTGTTCTCAAATCAAGAGCTAACTCAAAACATGATGCATTCAAGTTAACTAGGCATTCATCATTCTCATGTGAAGTTATATCATCAATACCTTTACTGTTACCTTGTCGCAAAGACGTAGCTGATGTAGGTACGGATGTTGACAATGTATCATACTCTTGAGATGATGTCGCGTTCACAAACTGAGGTGGGATGCTCTAGTAGGTGCAAAGATGGAGGAACCAACCGGCGGTGGTGAGCATGAACAGGAATAGTAGTTGTTGTAGTCTCCCAATGCATCCTCCTGTATCTGTCTCTCAAAGGTACAAGCACGGACATACATACCAGTAATGCAACGAGGAATATACTGAAATCTTTCCTGAATATCATGGTTCAAACCATCAAAAAATCTATTCATTGTATCATCCTTAGATTCTTCTATGTCACAATGATGCATATAAGATTTGAACTCTTGGCGGTAAGCATGAACAGTGTTGTTGCCTTGTTTAAACTATTCAAATTTGCGAAGCAATTCACGACGATAGTAAGGAGGGTAAATTTGTTGTCTCATTACATATTTCAAATCTATCCATGTTGTGGGTTGGTTATCAATGTTTTTCTTACAATGCACACTCCACCAAATAGAAGCAAAACCAGTAAATGCTCTAGTGGCAGCTCATACTCTCTCAAGTTCAGAAAATTCATGGTGACTAAAAACTTGTTCTACTTCAAGCTCCCAAGCTAGATAAATAGCAGGATTAAATCTACCCTCAAATCACGGTAAAATTTAACCTGGCCATGTGCTTGTGTGTGTTGTCCCAACTCTCTGATGGTGAAGATGTGTCCGTCATCCAAGAACTTCTATCTCTGGAACCTGTCATGATTAGTAGAAACAAGAAACAAAATTCGAGAATAATGTTCCTATGAGCTACTAGGATGTGGTTGTAAAGTGCTCACAGTAAAGCAAATATCAATATCTTACAAGTTCTTACCATCCGGCAGGTGGTGACAAGCAACCAGCGGTTTCAAATAACTCCGAAGATTGTGTAAAGCGATTGCCAGGGGAACGTACGTATACACGGTGTAAAAATCTGTGGAGCTAGGTTGGCTATATATGATAGCAAAAGATTAGCGTTAATCAATTCAAAGATGCAATATTGAATAAACGCTCAACGACGGCACTGTGTTGGTCCTAGGCTAGACCGGACTAGAGACGCGAGCCTAGAACACTAATGAGGTCACGCCGTAGCACAACTAGCATCAATAAAGGATATGAAGTAGCTCTAGACAGCAAAATATAACTGAAGATCACAATAGCCGTAAAGATAATGATGTGAAACAAAAGCCAAGCAGGATATATCAACAACTTTCTCTCCAACTTTCCTTTGGAAAAGTTTGTTCCAATTTTTTGATAATTTTTTCAAGAATGGTATTGACTCAAGCTTTCAAACGCAAAAGGAATCACTCAATTACAAGTTAATATGAGGAGTCAAAAAATTCTAAAACTGGTCTAAAAAACTGGAATAAGCTGTGTTCGTGAACTTCGGAAGGCAAAAAGACCTATTTAGAAGCCGATTTTGAGGTGCCCAATATTGAATTAGTTTCTGCAACTATTTAGATGAGGCTCGTCGCTAGCTTTTATTTGGCTACTCGCGGAGCCAAAACGGACTTCGTATGAGGAAGTTATACCTGTTTTACTGAACAGTGCACAAAACAGATTCCAACTACGAGATTGAGTATGGATAGATCCGAACTTTGTTTTTTTCTCCTCTCTTTTTTTTCCTCACACTTTTTTCTTTTTCTTTCTCTTTTTTCTCTCTGGTTTTTTACTTTTTTTTCTCTTGTTTATATTTCTCTCTCTATTTTTTCTCCTCCTCTTTCCAAAACAAACTAGATAAGATGCAGATTGGATCAAGTGAAGATGTGAACGATCTCAACTATGATTATGACAATGAACGGTGGGTAGAATGTGGTGGAAATTGATGGATGGATGGTGGACAGCGGAAGGGATAACGGTGCAGCGACGGCGTGACTAATGTGAACAGAACTCGAAACTCTCAACGAACTAGACACTAAGACCAGCAACTCGACACGACGATGCAACCGATAATTCAACTATGCAAGCAATGAAAAGAAAATTGCAAAGGTTCTGACTGGCTTGGACAAAGGATGAATAGATCTAACTTTTTTTGTGGCTTTTTCTTGGACAATAGGTAAGAAAATAAATCTAATCTAGGAAAAACTAGAAATTCTCACCGAGCAACCTGAAAACTGATACCACTTGATAGAGTCGAGGGTCCCGATCTTTTGATGAGATGATAACTATCGATTTGGTGGAGATGACTTTACGATCCGACTACAAACGTGCACGACGTTGCGCCTTAGCAATCGCTAAACCAATCTCCTGAGGTTACTGGCGATGCCAGAAGCACGGTTAGACTGACCACGAAGGTCTATTCCTGCAAGCAATCGAAGAACGAGCAAGAATATGATAAAGCAATCTGAATATGGCGAATATATATGAAGTATTGATAATGGTGGGGATCCATAAGCGGTCTTGGTCTGGTCGTTGGACACAAACGAAGTACACAAAGTTGCAATGGTTAACTTTTAACTAAACAAATCCCCAGGAAAAAGTTATTGGATGGATCTACTTGTATAGAAGCAAGGGGTGGCGGCCAATGAGGTGGAAGGAAGTCCCAAGGAAGCCTAAAACTAACCCTTGGTTGTACAAGGCTCATGGGCCCAAGTGGAGGTGATACAACACCTTTGGACTTGTTTAACTCAGATTCTGCTGCAGCATTAGATTGTTTCGTCGATATATCAATGCTCCGGGAGAATTTGAAGGTGGATCCAATTGGTTTGGAAAGAGCACGAAATCTACTTTCCAACAAAAAAGGAATCACCCAATTCGGAGTTCGTATTAAAAAGTTGTTGGCGTTTTGAGACAGGTATGTCTGTGCAGTCCGAATCTGAATCCAAAACGTGAGAGACTTGGACTCTATCTTCTCTTGGCCAAAAAATGACATGAGAGGACTTTTTGAACAGAACCTAAACTTCTCCTTTTCCCAATATTTTTGGTCGTGTCCAAGGTAGTCATGTCCTCATCAGTGGGTCTTTTTATCCTTGTATCTTTTAAAAGGTCCAACCATATCAAGCCCCCAAACTGCAAACGGCCAAGTAATTGGAATCATCCATAATTCTTAAGCCGGCACATGAGCTCGTAGTGAAAATTTCTGACATCCATCACACCTGCTGACCAAGTCCTCCACATCAGCATGAGCTGTTAGCCAACAAAACCCATGACGAAAAGCTTTGGCCACAAGAGATTTTGAACTGGCATGATGACCACAGTCTCCTTCATGAATCTCACGCAGGATCTCACAGCCCTCTTCTGGAGAACGACAACGTTGAAACGCCCCTGTGACACTGCGATGATGTAGCTCTCCATTAACAATTATCATTGACTTAGACCGCCGGGTTATCTGTCTGGCTAAGGTTTCATCCTCAAGAAACTCACCCCGGGTCATATAAGCCAGATGAGAGACTATCCAATCAGGAATTACATGAAGAGCTGCCACCAACTGAGCCTCCGGTTCTGGAATAGCCAAATCCTCCTCTGTGGGTAACTTGACCGACGGGTTATGCAAAACATCAAGAAAAACATTAGGTGGCACTGGTTTACATTGAGAACCCAACCGGCTTAAGGCATCAGCCGCTTCATTTTTCTCTCCGATCCACATGCTCAACTTGATAACCTTTGAAGTGACCAGCAATGACATCCACTTCTCATCGATAAGCCGCCATGAGTGGATCCTTAGAATCCCAAGTGCCAGAGATTTGTTGAACTACAAATCTGAGTCACCAAAGCACCTAACCCAGCTTAAGTTCATCTCCTTAGCCATCCGAAGACCATGGAGTAAGGCCTCATATTCAGCTGGATTGTTAGTGCAAGGGAACATTAAACGGATAACATAACAAAATTTATCATCTCGTGGGGAAGTCAAGATAACTCCAGCCCCCGAGCCCTCTAGCTGTCTAGATCCATCAAAGTGAATAGTCCAATGTATGTTATCCGGCTTTTCCTCCGGTGCCTGCAACTCTGTCCAATCATTGATGAAATCCACAAGCGCTTGAGACTTGATAGCCATACGAGGCACATATTTTAACCCGTGAGGTCCAAGCTCAATGGCCCAGTTAGCAACCTGGTCGGTTGCTTCCCTGTTTTGGATGATATCTCCCAAAGGTGCAGAGCTAACCACACTGATGGGATGACCCTGAAAATACTACTTAAGCTTCCGGCTTGCCATGAAAACCCCATACACAAGCTTCTGCCAATGTGGGTATCTCTGTTTGGACTCAATAAGCACCTCACTGATATAATAAATCAGCCATTGAACCGAATATTCCTTGCATGTCTCCTTCCGTTCCACCACAATAGCCACGCTAACAACCCAGCCATTGGCAGCCATGTACAATAACAATGGCTCTTTATCAACAGGAGCAGCCACAATGGGTGGCTCAGCCAGCTGCTTCTTTAAGTCCTCAAATGTTGTATTAGCAGCATCACTCCAGAAAAAAATTATCTGTCTTTTTCATCATTTGATACAGAGGGATAGCCTTCTCTCCCAATCGGCTTAATGCCGCAATACGACCCGCCAAACATTGCACATCATTGATACACGCCGGTTTAGTCAGAGAAGTGATGGCTTTGATCTTCTCCGGATTAGCTTCAATGCCCCTGTTAGACACCCAAAAACCCAAGAGTTTGCCTGCCGGCACACCAAAAACACACTTGTCCGGGTCAAGCATCATTTTATAAACCTGGAGATTATCAAAGGTTTCCTTCAGATCATTTATCAATGTCTCTTTCTCTTTGGATTTCACCACAATATCAACCACATAAGCATGAACATTGCGCCCAATTTGATCATGAAGGCAATTCTGCACACATCTTTGATAAGTCGCCTGGGCACTCTTAAGCCCAAAAGGCATAGACACATAGCAGAAGGCTCCAAAGGGAGTTATGAAAGTTGTCTTCTCCCGGTCCTTAACTGCCATCTTGATCTGATGATAACCAAAATAAGCATCCAAAAAACTCAAACGCTCACAACCCTCCGTAGCATCGATAATCTGATCAATACGAGGGAGAGCAAAAGGATCAGCCGGACAAGCCTTGTTTAAATCTGCATAGTCCACACACATACGCCAAGTGTTGTTCTTCTTAAGTACAAGCACCGGGTTAGCCAACCACTCAGGATGGAAAACTTCGACGATAAACCCAGCTGCCAAGAGCCGGGTCACTTCCTCTCCAATGGCCTTCCGCCTCTCCATGTTAAACCGACGAAGACACTTCTTAATCGTCTTAAATTTTGGATCAATATTAAGAGTGTGCTCGGCGATTTCTCTCGGTACACCCAGCATGTCTGAAGGCTTCCATGCAAAGATGTCCCGGTTCTCACGGATGAACTCGATGATTGCGCTTTCCTATTTCAGATCCAGATTGGCACTGATACTAAACTGCTTCGACGAATCTCCAGGAATGAAATCAGCCATCTTAGTGTCATCGGCCGACTTAAATTTTAGTGAAGGATCCTGCTCTGTGGTTGGCTTCTTTAGAGACGTCATGTCCGCCGGGTCAACATTATCCTTATAAAATTTCAACTCCCTAGTTGCACAAACAGACTCAGCATAAACAGCATCTCCTTCCTCACACTCCAATGCTATATTCCGGCTCCCATGAACCATTATGGTTCCCTTGTAACCCGGCATCTTGAGCTACACATACACATAACAAGGCCGCGCCATGAACTTGGCATAAGCCGGCCGCCCAAATAGAGCGTGATTTGGGATGTGGATCTTGACTACTTCAAAGGTCAATGTCTCTGACCTAGAGTCATGATTATCTCCAAAAACAACTTACAGAGTCATCTTACCAACTGGGTAGGCCGACTTACCACGTACCTCGCCATGGAAAACAGTGTTTGATGGCTTAAGATTTTTATCAGTCAACCCCATGTGACGGAAAGTTTCATAATAAAGGATATTGATGTTGCTCCCTCCGTCCATGACTAGCTTCGTGAACTTATACCCTCCGACCTGAGGTGCGACCACCAAAGCCAACTGACCCGGATTATCAACCCGGGGCGGGAGATCTTCCCGACTCCACACAATGGGCTGCTCAGACTAGTGTAAGTAATGCAGAACTTCCGGTTCAACAGCATTGAGTGCCCTCTTATGAAGCTTCTGGTCATGCTTACATAAGCTAGTGGTGAAGACATGATAATGTCCACTATTCAGCTGTTTCGGGTTGCTCTGATAACCAGACTATTGCTGCTGTGACTCCCCTAATTACTCTACTGATTGTAACCACCCTGGTTGCCATGATTACCTTGATTTCCTTGGAATCCGGAGTTAGAGCCGCCACCGCCATAACCCGGTCCATGAGAGCCGGATCCTGAACCGCCACCTGGCCCAAGATTGTCTTGAAAAAGATTGGAATTCTTGTACTCCTTCATAATGTAACAATCCTTCCAAAGGTGCTCGGACGGCCTTTCTCACGTACCATGTCTTGGGCAGGATTGATTTAACATTTGTTCAAGATTGACACTGGATCCTCCGGTCCATGGGGGCGGTTTACCCTTACGACGCTGACCATTATTCTGTGCATTGGTGTTAGCCACAAAGTCAAAACTACTATCAGCTTTGCGCTTACTGTTGCCTCCCTGGTTCGCCGGGTTATGCTGTTGCCCCTTGGTGTTGCTGCTCTTCTTGTAACACCCACGATGCGGCTATATCTCCCACGTGTCGAGGCACGACTTAGAGGTATAATGGCATGGTGGTTTAGTCGCAAGTGTGGTAATCTTCACACGATCACATGTAACGAATAAGAAAGGGATAAAGAGTTGGCTTACAATCGCCACTTCAACACAAATACAAGTTAAACATACATCATCCAGAAAACAATCAAGGCCCGACTACAGAACCAAAATAAAGGAAGACAACCCCAAATGCTAGATCCCCGATCGTCCCAACTGGGCTCCACTACTGATCAACTGGAAAAGACACAAAACAATGATCAAGATCTTCATCGAGCTCCCACTTGAGCTCGGTTGCATCACCTGCACTGGTATCATCGGCACCTGCAACTGTTTGGAAGTATCTGTGAGTCCCGGGGACTCAACAATCTCACACCCGCGAGATCAAGACTATTTAAGCTTATGGGTAGGAAAGGGTAATGAGGTGGAGCTGCAGCAAGCACTAAGCATATATGGTGGCTAACATACACAAAATAAGAGCGAGAAGAGAAGCAACGCAACGGTCGTGAAACTAGAAGTGATCAAGAAGTGATCCTAAAACTACTTACGCACAAACATAACTCCAAAACCGTGTTCACATCACGGACTCCGCCGAAAAGAGACCATCACGGCTACACACGCGGTTGATGCATTTTAATTAGGTTAAGTGTCAAGTTCTCTACAACTGGACGTTAACAAATTCCCATCTGCCACATAACCACAGGCACGGCTTTCGAAAGTTCAAACCCTGCAGGGTCCCAACTTAGCCCATCACAAGCTCTCACGGTCAGCGAAGGATATTCCTTCTCCCGGGAAGACCCGGTCAGTCTCGGAATCCAGGTTACAAGACATTTCGACAATGGTAAAACAAGACCAGCAAAGCCGCCTGATGTGTCGACATCCTGATAGGAGTCACACATATCTCATTCTCAGGACACACCGGATAGGTCAAGCTACGAGTAAAACCTGCCCTCAAGTTTCCCTGAGGTGGCCCCGCAGGTTACCCGGTTCGGACCAACACTTAGAGAAGCACTGGCTTGGGGCGGTTAAAATAAAGATGACCCTCGAGTTAATTATTCCCAAGGGAAAAATTTATAGGTTGTTAGGCAAATGTAAAACCAAGGTTGGGCCTTGTTGGAGGAGTTTTATTCAAAGTGAACTGTCAAGGGGTTCCCATAACACCCAACCGCGTAAGGGACGCAAAATCAAGGAACATAACACCGGTATGACGGAAACTAGAGCGGCAAGAGTGGAACAAAACACCAGGCATAAGGCCAAGCCTTCCACCCTTTACCAAGTATATAGATGCATTAATTAAATAAGAGATATTGTGATATCCCAACATATCCATGTTCCAACATGGAACAAACTTCAGCTTCACCTGCAACTAGCAACGCTATAAGAGGGGCTGAGCAAAAGCGGTAACTTAGCCAAACAACGGTTTTCTAGGAAGGTGGGTTAGAGGCTTGACATGGCAATATGGGAGGCATGATATAACAAGTGGCAGGTAGTGCGACATAGAGATAGAGCGAACAACTAGCAAGCAAAGATAGAAGTGATTTCGAGGGTATCGTCATCTTGCCTGAAATCCCGCAAGGAAGAAGAACGAGTCCATGAAGAAGACAAACGAACGTAGTCAAATGGATCCTCACAACTCTGAAATAAAACTGAAGCTATCGAGAGAAGCAACCTGGAAAGAAGCAGGCAACAAAGTAAACAACCATCACATAAACTTGGCATGATGCGCAACCAAGTATGATGCATGTCCGGTTTAAAGAGGCATGACATGGCAAAGTGCACAAGCAAAACTACAAGTTAAGTGTAGCTCAATATGCAACGAGTTGCATATTGACGAAACACCACATCAATTATTTAGTTCTCTCTCATTTATGTACCCAACAATATTAAATGTTGTAAAACAAGGCAAGAGGTGGAGCATATGAAAACTACCTATCTAGGCAAGTTTAAATGAGGCCGGAACAACAAGCAACAAGTCCGGAAAAATCCTCATGAGCATATGTTAGATTTGGTACTGTTCTACCCTAAACCATATTTTAGAGTTGTTAAACATGCAAAGCAAGTACACCATGTTAAACTAGGCATTTTTCTACCCCATTTACATATAAAGTTTATTAAATTCTAAGCTCCGGTTATTTAGGTATGAATTAAAGCATTTTAGCATGGCAATTAAGCAAATTTAAACAAACAACATTTTAAACATTATAAACATGCATGAAAGTTGGATATAATGAAACTAGACAAGATTCTAAGCATTTTTCATATTAAATTTGTTTAATTCCGATGCACGGTTTGTGCGATATGATAAGCATGAACACTGGGGACTTTTCTGCAAAACAGGCGCTATCTGGAAAAATATTAAATTCGCAACAGAGGAAGAAAACACGCATTGGGCCATATCTGCCTGGCCCAACTTAGCACGGGAGAGGGAGCGGGGCTGCTCACCTTGCGGCCCATTAGGCCGGAAGTGGAGCTGGGCCGAGGGGAGACCCGGAGCTGGACTGGGCCGCAACAGATGGGCGGCTGGGCTTGATGCATGCTTGCGGCCGAGGAGGCTGGCCATGCATGGGGCGATGGGTCAATGGGCACCGGTGAGCTTCAGCCCGAAGCAAAGGATGCAGCAGCGACCGAAACGGCGAGGAGGCATGGAAAACAGACAGATCCGAGACGGGGCACCTCGGATCCGTCGATGGCGCAGCAAACGGAGGACAGATCCGATGGCGTCCATGACTCCGGCTAGCTCCGGCAGCTGCAACGGCGACCCCAAGAGGCGGCGGAGATCTGCAGAGGGTAGAGAGGGTTTGGGTAAGAGCGAGAGAGATGGGGAAGGGAAGACAGGCGGCAATGGCGTGGACCTGGTGGTTCGGCGATTCGTCGGACGCGGAGGCGGCGTCGCTCGCCGACGGTGAAGGAGGCAAGTCATGAAGGGGCGGGGTGGAGCGGCACGAGGCTCGAGCGAGAGCAGGCGTGGTCAGTGGGGTCAGGCCCAGATCCGCCCCGGAGCGGGCCTCCCATGGTCTCTGGGGGCCTCAGCGAAGTGGGGCGCATGGGAGGAGCGACGATCGGGCAGTGGGAGCAGGGGCGGCGCGGCTGACGTGGCGGCGGCGACGGGTGGCTCTGGCGGTGAAAAGTGGCGGCGGGGTGCTGGCTGGGCGCTAAAAGCGAGGTAGGAGACGACGGCGGCTTGCGGGGAAGGAGGTTTAGGCCATTTTTGGCATGGGTAGGGGCTATATATAGACAGATGCTAGGGTTAGGGGTTAGGAGGGGTCTTCGGAGCCTCCGATCACGATCTCATGGCTCCGGAAGCGAGGAGGGGTAGGTTGGAGCTTCTGGGTTGTGCAGAAGGCCTCGGGATGAGAGGAGAGAAGAGAGAGAGGCCCGGCGTCTGTTTCCGGAGATCGAAAGCGTCCGATGTTTGACTGGCTATAGTGTCGCTATATGTTTAACGGTTGGGCTATCAAACGAACTCCGAATGCGACGAAACTTGGCAGGCAGCCTACGTACCACATAACAAGACGGCACACCAACTCTCATCCCATTCCGAGAACATTTTCCGTCCACTTATGAAATACTATTTCGGACATGCCGTGGGCGCGTGCGAGTATGGTTGGGCTCAAAATAGACAACGGAGAGGACGGGGAGACCTGGACGGATGCAAGTTTGAAAATAATGATGATGTAATGCACATGATGACATGGCAAAGATAGCGAAAAACTGGAAGACACCTGGCGCAACGGTCTCGGGGTGTTACAACACTCCACCACTACAAGAGAATCTCGTCCCGAGATCTAGGGATGGCACCGGAGGGAAACGGAAGAGGAAGAGAAGAGGTAAAACAAAGTTGCTTCTTGGACAAATGAATGAAACCACACACCTTGAGAGGTTGAACAAATTGAAAGAAAGAATACAACGAAGATGAACAAAGTTGAAAACACTCCGTTAGAAAAGAGGAACAAGGAACATTACAAGAACCTTGTAGGTTGAAAAACATAAGAAGAAGAAAAAGGTTGCCAAGGATAAGAAGTACATGCAAGCACTCCGGTTGAAATGAGATGTACAAGGAGCGATAAAGATCAATTACGGCAACACTCCGATTAGAAATGGAAGGCATAGAATATGAAGTTGGCAAAATGAAAGCACTTCGATGAGACTCCGGTTTGAAGAGGAATGATGGCCACAACACTCCGGTTAAAACGAGATAGAAAAAGGAAAAAGAATGATATAATTTGGACAGCACTCCGACTGAAAATGGAAAGAATTCACCCTGAACTTGACAAAGCAAGATGATGGGTCGAAGAGAGCAACATCACAATGCCTCCGGAAGGAAGAATAGAAGATAAATCATTGGAATAACAAAATGGAGAAGAAAATGACAACTTCTGCCACAACTGAGCTTGTTAAACACCCTTCCAAGAAGGTTATACGGAGTTGTTGGAAAACCAACAACGAAACGAAAAAAACTTGTAGTGGGCTTATAGAAAATTTCTCAAAATCTTGAGGTGAAATTCTGCCACTAACGGAATCAATTGCTTGCTTTAGGTCGACGAGGAGATGAAAAACTTCTTCGCCGAGAGGACGGGTGAAAACTTGGATCATTGATAAGCACCACAATAGCAACATTCCTTAGGGAAGGCTTTAGGTGAAACATAACCCAAGATAACTCCAACGAAGTGATTGGTGGATTGAGAAGAACTCATGCTCGAAGAAATTGATGGGTTTAACTATCTCCTTCCTGACAACTTGTGAATCATGAAACATGAAGGAAATTGTCAAGAGTGAAATAACACCATCTCAAAAGATAAGATAGAAAGAATTGCACTTCGGAATGGAAGATGAAGAATATTTGAACTCCTCAAATGAACAACATGTTTATTTCAGAGTATAGCTTGGCGGATATTAACTTCGAGAGAAATCTTGGAGAACAATTGAAGAATGAAAAGAATCCTTGACGAACCACCATGTAGAGCCTCCATGAAGAACTCCGGATAGGAAAAGATAACATAAAAGAATTGAAGGTTTGAAGCGAACAAGATTGAAGCCTTGCAATGATTAGATGGAGCTTTGCAACAAGATAAAGCGGAAAACGGGGACTCCAAAAAAGTATGAGGCACTTGAACCGAGCATTTACTCATCATGAACAAACTTCGGAAGAATGAATCAATCCCTTGGATGAAGCAAGAATAAGAATTATGTTATGCGCATCCTTCACCAAATTAAATTGATGACAAGCAACGGATTTGGCATACTACTTATTCTCGTAGAAATGATTAAGAGAGATATAGCGCAAACTTGAGAAAGGTCTTCAATGATCCGCCGGTAGGATTGAAAACAATGAATAAATTGATATGATAACCAAGAAAGAGAACTCTTGAACGAACCACCATCGGAATTAAAAAGGAAAGTAGTAAAGGCACAATTCACCGGGAAGAATATCAAAAATGAATGAAGATACTTGAGGGGATTTAGATACAAGTGAATGAAGAGATCCCGAGTTGATTAGGGAATACTTGGATGATGGACAGGTAAGATTTGAGAACGAGAGCTAAAAGCTGGAATGAATAATTCTGAGATGATGGTCTTCGGAGAATCAAACTGAAAAGAGTCATGAATTGCTCCAGATGGGTGAAAAGAATTCTCACAATCGAATATAATTATAAGAGGATAGCATAAAGCTAGCACCAAGAATCTTTGGAAGAACGGATAAAATTTGGAGGAAAACTCGTCTTTGGTCTTCAAATGCAGAGAATGATGATGAGAAACACCACCATGAATTGTTGAGGCACTCCGGAATGATTAAAAGAGGAGAGGTTGAGCCAAAGATGAAAAAAAAAATGTAAGTTGTTGGAGAAAGACATATGACTGATGTTAAATCATTCTTACGTCAAACTTTGAAAAGGATTTGAGGATAGCTCCAGAAAAAAATAGAAGAGTCGGGTAAAATCCTGGGAAAAACCTGTGGGTTAGTGTCGGTGTCAAAACCGGAGGATCTCGGGTAGGGGGTCCCGAACTGTGCATCTAAGGCGGATGGTAACAGGAGGCAGGGGACACGATGTTTTACCCAGGTTCGGGCCTTCTTGATGGAGGTAAAACCCTACGTCCTGCTTGATTAATATTGATGATATGGGTAGTACAAGAGTAGATCTACCACGAGATCAGAGAGGCTAAACCCTAGAAGCTAGCCTATGGTATGATTGTATGTTATTGTGTCCTACGGACTAAAACCCTCCAGTTTATATAGGCACTGGAGGGGGCTAGGGTTACACAAGGTCGGTTACAAAGGTGGAGGTATCCATATCCGTACTGCCTAGCTTGCCTTCCACGCCAAGTAGAGTCCCATCCGGACACGAGACGAAGTCTTCAATCTTGTATCTTCATAGTCCAACAGACTGGCTAAAGGATATAACCCAGCTGTCCGGAGACCCCTAATCCCGGACTCCCTCAGTAGCCCCTGAACCAGGCTTCAATGACGATGAGTCCGGCACGCAGTGTTGTCTTCAACATTGCAAGGCGGGTTCCTCCTCGGAACATATCACAGAAGAGTTTGAATACCAAGATAGTGTCCGACCCTGCAAAATAAGCTCCACATACGTCCGTAAAGAGAATAATATTTACACAAATATAATCTGCTGACACGTTTTGGCAACATGACATTACGCCATGGACCGGTAATTATTCGAACCGTTTCCTTTAACTAGCCCCGCACACAACGCGGGGCAGTTTCTTGACACGTCTTGTCAAAGCAGAGATCGTGTTCCCCTTATTACGAGATTCTCATCAATACGGGCGTGGGTAACCCAACCGCGCCATTGATTACGGCGCTTGGGGGATAAGCAAGTTTTACCAGGCTAGTGGGGGCGCATAGTTTCGGCCGCCCATATAAAGGGACAAGGATTCACCTTTTCATCAACGCCTTCTTCCTCCTTTGCTCATCCATTTTCGCACACTCGAGCTCCAGTGCCCAAGTCCGCATTTCCCACCTCAACCTTCTCCAACCATGTCCGGAGCGGGAGGTAGGTGGATGGTCTCCTCCATCATGGAGGGACACATCAAGAAGCTGAGGAGAGCCGGATACCAGCCCGACGACATCGTGCACCCGCTCCCAGATGAGGGGCAGCTCATACCCACCCCCAGGCCCCACGAGAGGGTAGTGTTCCTTACCCATTTCTTCTGTGGACTGGGATCCCTCTCCACCCATTCGTCCGGGGGCTCATGTTCTACTATGGCCTGGGTTTCCACGATCTGGCCCCGAACTTCATCCTCAACATGTTGGTGTTTATCATCGTGTGCGAGGCCTTCCTCCGCATCAAGCCCCACTTCGGCTTATGGCTGAAGACCTTCAATGTCAAGCCGAAGGTAGTGAGCGGCAGCCAGGCGGAGTGCGGAGGAGCCATGGTGGGAAAGATGCCCAATGTCACATGGCTCGAGGGCTCCTTCATGGAGACCATAAAGGCGTGGCAATCGGGGTGGTTCTACATCACCGAGCCGCGTGACCCCGCATGGGCAGCGGCCCCGAGTTCCGATCTGGCATTCTCACGCGGCTCACCTCCTGGCAAGAGAAGGGCCTGTCCTGGGGTAGTTCGTGAGAGCTGACCGGACTCCAAACATGTATCCAAAACATGGTGAACAAGAAGCTCAAACTCGTCAACGTAGTCCAGGTCATGCTCATCCGCCGGATCCTCCCGTGTCAACAACGGGCTTTCAACTTGTGGGAGTTCGATCCGGCCCAGCACCAAACTCTAAACAGGCTCTTCGATACAACACACGAGGATGCCTGGAAGGTGCTATTCAAGGGCGCCGAGGTTCCCCCTCCTACTACCGAGGATTGCAGATTCTGCGTGAAGCGCCAAGCCAGCACGGTAAGCTGTTTTACCTCTTACAGGACACTTGTTTTTCATAGTTTGACTCTATGCGGGATCTAAGCTCCCGTGCCTTTGACAGGACTGGCAGGAGACGTCTGGACAGATCGACTATCCGGCTCCTTTGCCCGAAGGCCCAGCAAATGCTCTCCTGACGAAGATGCTTACTCCGGCTCCTTACAAGGTGCCAGAGAAGACCTAGAAGGCCAAGGGAACCCGAAAGAGTTCCCGACGCCAGGTGTTATCAGACTCATCGTCCGATAAGTCTGCAGCACACTCCTCCCCTGAAGACAAGGACGAAGAAGAAGATGCTCCCCCTTCAGTTGGGGGAGACAAGAAAAGGAAGGCCGCCCCAACCGGGGGGGGCGAAGGGTCCAAGAAGGGAAGGACTCTCCTTCCGAACTACTCTACCACTGCCGCCGAAGGCGAAGATGAGTGGCTGCCCAGGGCCAAGCCCCTGGGGAAGTTGTAACTATTCGGATACAAGAGTAACTCATAGCATTCATGTGCCGCACTGCTTCTCCTAACGCTGAATTATGACTATGCAGACCGCCACGAGCCCGTATCGACGTATCGTCGGATGGCTCCCTGGGCTCGTCGGATATGGATAGCGATCCACTTCTGACCGCCACGTCCCCATGCGCTGTGGACAACGCCGAGGTATTGTCTCAAGAGGCACCGGGTCGGGGGGAGACAGTCCCGGAGGCGGCTCAAGGCAACCTTTTAGACTCCGGGAGCAGAGGGAACAAGCCCCCCGAGGGCTCCGAGTTCGGCCCTCAGCCGAACACCGCGCCGGAACCTCCAGCGGTTTCGGATTCGGGCAGGCGGCCTCCTTCCAAGATGGGCAAGACACCTGTGTCGGTGACCTCTGTCCATCCAGAGGCACCGGACAATCTGCTGGGAGCGCTTCGCAGCGCTTCCATCGACGAGGAGCACCGCACTTTTATGAGTGCGGTGGTCCAGAAGGTTCAGTCTGCCAAGAGCGGACTGACTGAAGCCTGTTCCAGCCTTCTAACAGGCTTTGAGGTAAGTGTTTGAAATATAGAAACAATATTACCGCATAGACAGTAGCCCCTGATGCTCTGTTCGGTGTTCAAAAAGAAAAGCCAAATAGAGGATCAAATAATACCGCAGGAGTCTAACATAAGTATGTATATATGCGTATGAAGGCTTCGCTGCTCGCCGTTGCCGCACAGACTGCGGAGGTTGCCGCATTGAAGCAGGACCTAGAGGGGTCCAAGAAAGAGCTCGGCCTTGCAAAGAGGCAGCTCAAGGAGAACAAAGGTAAGTAGTACCTAGTCTATGGATATGTATAAAAAGAATGCGATTGCAAAATGACAGGATCATCATGAATTTGCCAGGCGCCACGACCGAAGTGGCGACTCTAAAGCAAGCGTTGTCCGAGGCCAAAGATAAAGCGGCCAAGGAGCGCACCGAGTGGGAAATGCAAGAGGCTCGGGTGGGCGAGGTGCAGCAAGAGCTCCAGGCTCTCGTGACGAAGCATGAGGCGTTGGAGCTTGACTCGAAGACGTGAGAGTCTGAGCTTGCCGCGGCCCTCAAGAGCGCAAAGAGTGCCAAGGCTGAAGCCCAAAAGGTCCTCCAGGAGATTGACGCGATGAAGAAAATAGTGGCGGGTAAGGCTTTCTATATGCAAAGCAAGCATGTGAACATAAATTACCTATTACTTACCCGAATCCGGAGCTCTCCAGGAGCATTCGCAGATTTGCCCCGCAGCGTGTCGGATGCCGCACAGTTTTACCAGGACGAGGAGGGAAGCTCAACGGAGAAGCTGTTCTGGTCTCAATATACTGGGACCGAACACCCGATGCCACTAAGCGACCAGCTAAAGCAGCTGGTCGAGCTACACAAGGCGGCCGAACAGGCCATAAAGGGCCTTATAGTCCGGCTGTGGCCTAGTGACGCCCTTCCGAATAGCTACTTCGGCCTGGTGAGGTGGCTTGTGGATGCCTGCCCACGGCTGGAAGCCGTCAAGCGGTCCGTCTGCATCGAAGGTGCACACCGGGCTTTCGCCCGTGTGAAGGTGTAATGGGCCAAGCTAGACGCCGTGAAGCTGATCAAGGAAGGACCGCCGCAGGGTAAGGAGTATCGCACCCCCGAAATTTATTATAAGGGTGTCCTGAAGGGTGCCTGTCTTGTAGCGGACGAATGTCCAAAGGATGTAATATTTGAGTAAACTTGCTCGTGTGATCCTGTATGATGAAAACTTGTTTCATATGCGCTATGCAACGCTTGTTTGAATTTAAAATATTACCTTCTGTTTGGCTATTTATCCAATCTGAGAGATGGCTAGTCCTCGGCTTCTGCCCCCATGCCGCGAGTGCTGGGGTGTTCGGGATAAACCTGAGCACTCTTGTTCCCATTTTTGGGTCCTTCGAGGGAGGTGCTCAGCACAGTGAACAAGGCAACCGGACTAATAATGCTTTATCACTCTCACTTAGCCATAGAATTCTATAATTTCAAATTTCGGCGAAGCCCCTAGTATTCGGAAGACTGAACTCGGGGCGCGATACACGCCTTTAAACCGGACAGAACCGGCTCCTCGCTCTAAGCGGCATAAGTCTTTAGGGACTCGAACCCTCGCCGAACAGCGACCAGTCTCTCGCCTTATCATGACAGTCAGTTTTAGCTTTCTCTATTGAGGTGCTTAGCCCAGCAGAACCGGGGCACAATCGCAGTAGTTCTCCTAGTGCTACCTTAGCCGATAGAGCGGAACGTAAGGTACCAAAACATAGGAGCCGGGCAAACCCAACATATGACCAAAGACATGATTCGGAGCTGATGCATATAATGCTATAAGTTCGGGGTGCCGCACTTGTGAAAGTGTTCGGACTTCTCACACCATATTGTGGGGTACTTAAGCCCCTGGTGTGTTGGCGGTACCAAAGTGTACGGTTGCAAGGCATCATTAATGAACACACACACATATATATATATATAAAGAAGAAGAATGCAATAATAGTCTTAATGCTATGCATTGTTTATTCAAAAACGTGCGTTAAAGCAGAATGATATAGGCAGTGCGACAAGCAAAAAGTAGGACTATGTCCCCTCCAAGGGCAAGCTAAGGAATAGTATTAAAGTATGTATTTCACTCATTATCGTAATCCACCTGGGAGTTCTGTGGTGTGACGTAGCTTTCTGCCTCCTTGGTTGCTGCGTCATGTGTTCAACAATCATGCTGCCAGTCAGGGTTTCCAGAGATTAAGTCCTGAAAAGAGAAAGATAACAAAGCGGGAAGCACCTAGTGTGGTTTAAGCTACGTCTTGGGGCGTGCCGTAGTTGTGCTCGCCCTCCCCACCTGTGCCCATGGTATTTTTAATGCGTAATTATGTACGCGTGGCACGGATTTCGCCGTTTGGCTGGGGCCAGGGTGGGGGCCGCATTGTTATGCGAGCTCGGAACGTGCCAAGCGGTCTAGTTGCCGATTACTCCGGGCGCGCTTGAAGGTGTTCGGGTCCTTGAACGCCGAACTAGTGGATTGCCTTAAGAGGCTGCTGTGCGCTTCCGCTGCGACGGCCGTAGTGTGCTCCTCTGTTCGGAGAGAGCGCTCTATGTTTCCATTAACTGTAATGACCCCCTGAGGTCCTGGCATCTTGAGCTTGAGGTATGCATAATGCGGTACCGCATTGAATCTCGCAAATGCGGTTCGCCTGAGCAGTGCATGATAACCACTGCGGAACGGGACTATATCGAAGATTAACTCTTCGCTTCGGAAGTTATCCGGGGATCCGAAGACCACTTCCAGTGTGACTGAGCCTGTGCAATGGGCCTCTACACCTGGTATGATGCCTTTAAAGGTCGTTTTTGTGGGTTTGATCCTTGAGGGGTGTATACCCATTTTGCGCATTGTGTCTTGGTAAAGAAGGTTCAGGCTGCTACCACCATCCATAAGGACTCGAGTGAGGTGAAATCCGTCAATAATTGGGTCTAAGACCAGTGCGGCGAATCCGCCATGATGGATACTAGTGGGGTGATCCCTGCGATCGAAGGTGATCAGACAGGAGGACCATGGGTTGAACTTTGGGGCGACTGGCTCCAACACATATACGTCCCTGAGCGCACGCTTCCGCTCCCTCTTGGGGATGTGGGTTGCGTATATCATGTTCACCGTCTGCACTTGTGGGGGGAACCTCTTCTGTCCTCCGGTATTCGGCTGCCGGGGCTCCTCCTCGTCATCGCTATGTGGCCCCTTGTCTTTGTTTTCGGCAATTAACTTGCCAGCCTGCTTGAACACTCAACAATCCTTATTGGTGTGGTTGGCTGGCTTGTCGGGGGTGCCGTGTATTTGACATGAGCGATCGAGTATGCGGTCCAAACTGGACGGCCCCGGAGTGCTTCTTTTAAATGGCTTTTTCCGCTGACCGGGTTTAGAACCTTTGAATCCGGCATTGACTGCCGTATCCTCGGTGTTGTCGCTGTTAATGTGGCGCTTATGTTTGTTGCGACTTGACCTGCCATTGCCGTCCTTGGTATCTGAAGTACCACGGTTCTTTGATATGTTATTACTACGAGCCAGCCAGCTGTCTTCTCCCGCACAAAAGTGGGTCATGAGTGTCGTGAGGGCTGCCATAGATTTCGGCTTTTCCTAACCAAGGTGTCGGGCTAGCCACTCGTCGCGGATGTTGTGCTTGAAAGCTTCTAGAGCCTCTGCATCCAGACAGTCGACAATTTGATTTTTCTTTGTTAGGAACCATGTCCAGAATTGCCTGGCCGATTCCTCTGGCTGCTGAATTATGTGGCTCGAGTCATCAGCATCTGGTGGTCGCACATAAGTGCCCTGAAAGTTGTCGAGCAATGCGGCTTCCAGATCCTCCCAACAGCCAATGGACTCTGGTGGCAAGCTATTGAGCCAATGTCGAGCTGGTCCTTTGAGTTTGAGTGGGAGATATTTAATGGCGTGTAGATCATCACCACGTGCCATGTGGATATGCAGGAGGAAATCCTCGATCCATACCACAGGATCTGTTGTGCCGTCGTATTATTCTATATTTACGGGTTTGAAACCCTCTGGGATTTGATGATCCATTACTTCGTCAGTGAAGCATAAGGGGTGTGCGGCGCCTCTGTACTGGGCTATATCGCGATGCAGCTCCAATGAGTCTTGCCCGCTGTGTTTGGCCCGGCCGGATTTACTTTTACTGTATCCGGCATGATGTTTATCGTCTCGCATAGTGGCGCGCCCTCGTGATCCGTAGATCGATCTTGCATGTTTTGCTTTGTCCTCCAATATGTCTCGCAGGTCTGGCGTATTTCCCCATGCCTTTTTATTTGAATGGCGTCGGGGTGTGGGCTAAGCTTTTGGCTGGAATGCCTCTCTATCGCGGCCACGAGGTGACCGATCAGCCGCGTCATACGCTTCTTCCTCCAGTTGGGGTAGCAACCTGCATTTTGGGTAACTCTTGGAGGGGCGTTCGAGTTTATATTCCTCGGCCGCGAGGACTTCAGTCCATCTGTCAGCTAGAAGATCTTGATCAGCTTGAAGCTGCTACTGCTTTTTCTTAAGGCTACTTGCCTTGGCTATAAGCCGGCGCTTGAAGCGCTCTTGTTCGACGGGATCCTCTGGCATGATGAATTCGTCATCGTCGAGGCTTGCCTCATCTTCGGAGGGAGGTATGTAATTATTATCCTCTTCCTCTCTATCTGCTGCTCTCTCATGAGGCCTGGCTTCTCCATCCTCCTGTGCTAAATCTTGCTGGAGGCGGTTGTCTTCGGCATTGTCTGGGGTGTTGTTATCTCCTGTGCCGGAATCACCGTTTTTGCTTTAGCGGGACTTAGAGTGGCGCCGCTGACGCCGGCGCTTAGGTTGTTTCCTGGAGGGGTCATCCTCCGCTGTCTCGTCGCCATTGTCTTCTTTGGGTGTGTCCACCACATATATATCGTATGATGAGGTGGCTGTCCAGTGCCCTATGGGCAGTGGTTCCTCTTTGTCTCCCACATCGTTGTCCATACCGTCGATATCTTCAGAGTCGAAGTCGAGCATGTCGGTTAAGTCGTCGACAGTGGCTACTAAGTGGGTGGTGGGTGGGCAGCGAATTTCTTCGTCCTCCGCATCCCAATCCTGCCAGACATAGTTCGGCCAGGATCCTCCTGACAAGGAGAGAGACCTTAATGAGTTTAGTATGTCGCCAAAGGGCGAATGCTGAAAAATATCCGTGGAGGTAAACTCCATGATCGGCGCCCAATCGGATTCGCTAGGAACGGGCGCAGGCGGTTCAGAGTCCGTGGCCGGAGAAGGATCCGGTAGTCTGACAACGCAGCTCTCGTGTAGGGTAAGGTCGATGTTCGGCTCGATCGCTCCTGAGGGTAAGGCCTCCGTGGCGGGGTCCATCCACCCATCCATGGACGGCGCAACTGGCTCCGAATTGAGGGTCGGAGCGGCTGCCGGTGCGATCTTCTGCACACTGTCTGATGGTAGAGCTAAATCGTACTCATCATGACCGTGCGACGCACAAGGCAGAGGCTCGAATCCGTCGAAGATCAAGTCTCCGCAGATATCGGCTGTGTAGTTTAAGCTTCCAAACCTGACCCGGTGGCCAGGGGCGTAACTTTCGATCTTCTCCAGATGGCCAAGCGAGTTGGCCCGCAGTGCGAAGCCGCCGAATACAAAAATCTGTCCGGGGAGAAAAGTCTCACCCTGGACTGGATCGCTATCGATGTTCATAGGAGCCATCAAGCCTAACGGCGACGACACAGAGGAACTCTCAATGAAAGCACCAATGTCGGTGTCAAAACCGGCGGATCTCGGGTAGGGGGTCCTGAACTGTGCGTCTAAGGCGGATGGTAACAGGAGGTAAAACCCTACGTCCTGCTTGATTAATATTGATGATATGGGTAGTACAAGAGTAGACCTACCACGAGATCAGAGAGGCTAAATCCTAGAAGCTAGCCTATGGTATGATTGTATGTTATTGTGTCCTACGGACTAAAACCCTCCGGTTTATATAGGCACCGGAGGGGGCTAGGGTAACACAAGGTCGGTTACAAAGGAGGACATATCCATATCTGTACTGCCTAGCTTGCCTTCCACGCCAAGTAGAGTCCCATCCGGACACGAGACGAAGTCTTCAATCTTGTATCTTCATAGTCCAACAGTCCGGCCAAAGGATATAATCTGGCTGTCCGGAGACCCCTAATCCCAGACTCCCTCAGTTAGGGCCCACTCAAAAGATACACCGTTGAATGATTGAAAAGAGAGATTGCACCGGTTGAAATTAAATGGCTTGAACAAGATATCCACCTCGAAATAACTTGAACGGATTGAGAATGGAAACATGAATCTTTTGAGAGATCTTTAGCACTCCAGAACAAATGAAAACCGTGAAGTGAATGATTAAGAGGTGCACCGACATGATAAAATATTTGAAATGAGGAGGGGATATGATCGGCAAAGCTTGAATTTAATCCACCGGAGAAGAAAGAGAACGAAGATTGATGAACTAGAAGCTCCGTTATAATCTTCATGATATTCACCAGATAAGAACATTGAGGAAAAGAATGGAGAGACTTCCCATCAATAAAAGGATACTTGATTAAGACATCTGATTCCTTGAAGGAAAAAAGGGTGGGAGGGCCGGAAAACAAATGCAGCTTGGGACGAATGAAATGAACACCGTTGAGAAGAACTGATAATTGATCTTGCGGATGTTGAAATGATCGGATCCACTTGAAGAGAAGCACATCAGCTGGAAGATAGAATTGAGATGACAACCTTGATTATCATGAAGGATTAGTATTCACATAGAAATATGAGAACACCGCTTAGAAAGGTATGGAATCAACACTTGACATTGAAGCAACTCGAATACCACAAACCAAAACAAAAACAAAGGATTGGCTTGCAAAATAAGCCGAAACAAACATATGATAGATCCCATATCGTATCATGTGTCTGTTGGAAAGATATCCTACGTGATACTTGAATTCCCACTTATAAACTCCTGAAAATGCTTGGTTATGCAATCAGGTGTTGGGGATACAGGGGAAGCATAATATCTCACCCAAACTAACAATCCCTACATCCAGTTATATCCATCCTTCAACACATAACCAAGAAACCTTCGGAAATCGTTTACCTCAACCTTCGAAAAGCATCTGTTATATGAGTTACGTCAATACTCCCGAAATCCCGCCCCGGTACTGGGTGGCGTCGACGTTATCTCACCAACAACTGCATAAAAGAGATTTTCGATGTTGGCGAACTCAGGTATTCCAGAACTACAATGATAAAATTGTGATGACAACACCTCAGAGCTCAACTCCCCGGGACACTGCCACAACCCCTAAATGTCAGGAGGCACCAAGAACAATGTTCTCGTCACAAAACAACCGGAACAATTCCAAGATACCCACGTGATCCTAAAAAAATCATGAAATTTGAGGAGAGGAGAGTCAAAACTTCTATGTCAGGAGGCCTCACCAGAGCGACGAAGGGACTGAGGAGTAAAAAGAATCCTACTCTCTGATATATATAATCCTAAGACTCCAAACATTTTGTTTTAGACTCGACAACGTCAGTGATTCGATCAAGCAGGGGGCTCCTAAGTCGGGGAAGGCTCTGATACCAACTTGTAACACCCACGATGCGGCTATATCTCCCATGTGTCGAGGCATGACTTAGAGGCATAACCGCATGGTGGTTTGGTCGCAAGTGGGGTAATCTCCACACGATCCCGTGTACTGGATAAGAAAGGGATAAAGAGTTGGCTTATAATCGCCACTTCACGCAAATACAAGTTAAACATACATCATCCACAAAACAATCAAGGCCCGACTACGGAACCAAAATAAAGGAAGACAACCCCAAATGCTAGATCCCCGACTGTCCTAACTAGGCTCCACTACTGATCAACTGGAAAAGACACAAAACAACGATCAAGATCTTCATCGAGCTCCCACTTGAGCTCGGTTGCATCACCTGCACTGGTATCATCGGCACCTGCAACTGTTTGCAAGTATCTATGAGTCACGAGGACTCAGCAATCTCACACCCGCGAGATCAAGAATATTTAAGCTTATGGGTAGTAAAGGGTAATGAGGTGGAGCTGCAGCAAGCACTAAGCATATATGGTGGCTAACATACGGAAAATAAGATTGATAAGAGAAGCAACGCAACGGTCCTGAAACTAGAAGTGATCATGAAACTACTTACGCACAAACATAACTCCAAAACCGTGTTCACTCCCCGGACTCCGCCGATAAGAGACCATCACGACTACACACGCGATTGATGCAATTTAATTAGGTTAAGTGTCAAGTTCTCTACAACCGGACATTAACAAATTCCCATCTACCACGTAACCGCGGACACGGCTTTCGAAAGTTCAAACCCTGCAGGGGTGTCGCAACTTAGCCCATCACAAGCTCTCATGGTCAACGAAGGATATTCCTTCTCCCGGGAAGACCCGATCAGTCTCGGAATCCCGGTTACAAGACATTTCAACAATGGTAAAACAAGACTAGCAAAGCCGCCCGATGTGTCGACATCCCGATAGGAGTCACGCGTATCTCGTTCTCAGGACACATCGGATAGGTCAAGCTCTGAGTAAAACCAGCCCTCAAGTTGCCTCGAGGTGGCCCCACAGGTTGCCCGGTTCGGACCAACACTTAGAGAAGCACTGGCCCGGGGGGTTAAAATAAAGATGACCCTCGGGTTAATTACTCCCAAGGGAAAAAGGTATAGGTTGTTAGGAAAATGTAAAACCAAGGTTGAGCCTTGCTGGAGGAGTTTTATTCAAAGCGAACTGTCAAGGGGTTCCCATAACACCCAACCGCGTAAGGGACGCAAAATCAAGGAACATAACACCGGTATGACGGAAACTAGGGCGGCAAGAGTGGAACAAAACACTAGGCATAAGGCCAAGCCTTCCACCCTTTACCATGTATATAGATGCATTAATTAAATAAGAGATATTGTGATATCCCAACATATCCATGTTCCAACATGGAACAAACTTCAGCTTCACCTGCAACTAACAACGCTATAAGAGGGGCTGAGCAAAAGCGGTAACTTAGCCAAACAATGGTTTGCTAGGAAGGTGGGTTAGAGGCTTGACATGGCAATGTGGGAGGCATGATATAACAAGTGGTAGGTAGCGCAACATAGCGATAGAGCGAACAACTAGCAAGCAAAGATAGAAGTGATTTTGAGGTATGGTCATCTTGCCTGAAATCCTGCAAGGAAGAAGAACGAGTCCATGAAGAAGACAAACGGACGTAGTTGAATGGATCCTCACAACTTTGAAATGAAACCGAAGCTATCGAGAGAAGCAACCCGGAAAGAAGCAGGCAACAAAGTAAACAACCATCACATAAACATGGCATGATGCGCAACCAAGTATGATGCATGTTCGGTTTAAAGAGGCATGGAATGGCAAAGTGCACAAGCAAAACTACAAGTTAAGTGGAGCTCAATATGCAACGAGTTGCATATTGAGGAAACACCACATCAATTATTTAGTTCTCTCTCGTTTATGTACCCAACAATATTAAATGTTGTTAAACATGGCAAGAGGTGGAGCATATGAAAACTACCTATCTAGGCAAGTTTAAATGAGGCCGGGACAACAAGCAACAAGTCCAGAAAATCCTCATGAGCATATGTTAGATTTGGTACTGTTCTGCCCTAAACCATATTTTAGAGTTGTTAAACATGCAAAGCAAGTACACCATGTTAAACTAGGCATTTTTCTACCCCATTTACATATAAAGTTTATTAAATTCTGAGCTACGGTTATTTAGTTATGAATTAAAGCATTTTAGCATGGCAATTAAGCAAATTTAAAACAAACAGCATTTTAAACATTTTAAACATGCATGAAAGTTGGATATAATGAAACTAGACAAGATTTTTCATATTAAGTTTGTTTCATTCCGATGCACGGTTTGTGAGATATGATAAGCATGAATACTAGGTACTTTTCTACAAAACAGGCGCTCTCTGGAAAAATACTAAATTCACAATAGAGGAAAAAACATGCATTGGGCCATATCCGCCTGGCCCCACATAGCACGGGAGAGGGAGCGGGGCTACTCACCTTGCGGCCCATCATGCCGGAAGTGGAGCTAGGCCGAGGGGAGAGCCGGAGCTGGACTGGGCCGCAGCAGAGGGGCGGCTGGGCCTGATGCACGCTTGCGGCCCAGGAGGCTTGCCACGTGTGGGGCGATGGGTCAACGGGCACCGGTGAGCTTCAGCCCGAAGCAGAGGATGCAGCGGCGCCGTACCTGGCTATCAGCGACGTTGGGACGAGGCGGTGCAACGCTTCTCGGCGACTGAAACGGCGAGGAGGCATGGAAAACAGACAGATCTGGGATGGGGCACCTCGGATCCGTCGGCGGCGCAGCAAACGGAGGCCGGATCCGACAACGTCCATGACTCCGACGAGCTCGGGTAGCTGCGACGGCGACCCCAAGAGGCGGCGGAGATCTGCGGAGGGGAGAGAGGGTTTGGGTGAGAGTGAGGGAGATGGAGAAGGGAAGGCAAGCAGTGATGGCATGGACATGGCGGTTCGGCGATTCGTCGGACGTGGAGACGGCGTCGCTCGTCGGCGGTGAAGGAGGCAAGGCGCGAAGGGGCGGGTCGAGCAGCACGAGGCTCGAGCGGGAGCGGGCGTGGTCAGCGGGGTCGGGTCCAGATCCGACCCAGGGCGGGCCTCCCATGGGCTCTAGGGGCCACGGCGAAGTGGGTGCAGGAGAGGACACGCGGGGATGCGGGAGTGGGCGCAGGGGCGGCGATGGGTGGCTCTAGCGGCGACAAGTGGCGGCGGGGTGCTGGCTGGGCGCTGAAAGCGAGGTAGAAGACGACGGCGGCTTGCGGGGGAAGGAGGTTTAGGCCATTTTTGGCAGGGGTAGGGGCTATATATAGACAGATGCTAGGGTTAGGGGTTTAGGAGGGGTTTTTGGAGCCTCCGATCACGATCCGACGGCTCCGGAAGCGAGGAGGGGTAGGTTGGAGCTTGTGGGTTGTGCTAAAGGCCTCGGGCTGAGAGGAGAGAAGAGAGAAGAGAGAGAGAGAGAGAGAGAGAGAGAGAGAGAGAGAGAGAGAGAGAGAGGCCCGACGTCTGTTTCCGGAGACCGAAAACGTCCGACGTTTGACCGGCTATAGTGCCGCTATATGTTTAACGGTTGGGCTATCAAACGAACTCCGAATGCGACGAAACTTGGAAGTAGGCCTACCTACCACATAACAAGACCGCATGCCAACTCTCATCCCATTCCGAGAACATTTTCCGGCCATTTATAAATACTATTTCGGACATGCCGCGGACGCGTGCGAGTGCGGTTGGGCTCAAAATGGACAACAGAGAGGACGGGGAGACCTGGACGGATGCAAGTTCGAAAAACATGATGATGCAATGCACATGATGACATGGCAAAGACAGCGGAAAACTGGAAGACACCTAGCGCAATGGTCTCGGGGCATTACACTTCTGTCCCTTCCCCGGCTTTTCGTCATTAGACTCGGGGTCCTTGGTACTATCAGAGTCGGCATACTTAACCAGAGCCGCCATGAGTGTCCCCATGTCATTGCAGTGGCATTTAACCCACCCTAATTTCTACTTTAGGGGCGTGAAATGACATTTTTCTCCAACATCAACACCGCTGAGTCGGCATTGATGCGATCCGATGAGTGCAGGATTGTTGAGACCCGACGCACCCAATGGGTTGTCGAATCACCTTCTTCATGGACACTGGAGGCTAAATCCACAATTGACATGGGCTGCTTACATGTATCCTTGAAGTTGTGGACGAATCGGGCCTTTAACTCGGCCCATGACCCGATGGAATTGGCAGGGAGCCCCTTCAACCAAGTGCGGGTCGTTCCCTCCAACACCAGGGGGGAATATTTAGCACATGCAGCCTCGCTGACATCTAGCAATTCCATGGCCATCTCATAACTCTCAATCCATGCCTCAGGACTTAAATCGGCTATATAGTTAGGCACCTTGCGAGGACCCTTGAAATCCTAGGGCAGACGCTCAGTACATAGATCCGGTACTAAGCATAGCACGACCAAATTTCTAAAGGTCACACCTGGCTCCACAGAAGTGGTTGAACGAACCAGAGTAGGTTGACGGGCCGCATACTGTGCCGCCAGCTCGGCCTCTCGATGTCATCTTCCTTGATCCACTATGTTCTGAGCATCAGCACCTCCGCCCGCCAGGTTATGTCCACGAGGTGGGTTATGCTTCCGTCCGCTGCTTGATACAACCGGCTCATCAATATGTCTGCTGTAACTCTGGCTCGGGTAAGGGGTGGAGTGAATCCTGTCACGACTGTAAGAATAAGCCTGCTGCTAAGTCAATGCTGTCTGAAGAAGCTCTCAAGCCCTCCATGTTTCAACTGTCGTCGGCGACTCACCATCTACCGGGAGAGCCGCCAATCGTGATGCCGCAGCGATCATGTTATCCAAAGGGTTAGAATAATGACCCTGTGGCGTCGGCACATGCTGCGGCGGGTTATTGTTCTGACGAGGAGGGTCTGTCGTGCGTGGCTGAACCGGCATACCCGTCACAGGTGCTTTGACCCGGTTTACCACTGTCGGTTTACTGGTTCCTGCTCCTGGCGTGTTAAAGAGATTTCTTGCCTCATAAACCGAGGGCAGGCGAGTCTGATGCCTCCTCCTCATGACCTCGTTTCAAGCATTCTGATCTAGCATGAGCCAGTAAGACTGTGACTGAATCCGCTATGCCTGAGCATCCAAAGCAGCCCGCTCCTCGGCCATCCTAGCATTTTCTGCGTTTAGCTCCTCCTTGGCATGTGCTATCTCATCATGCAGCTTTGTGACCACCGCATTATGTTGATCTTGATCCGCCGGGTTAACCACCACTGTTAAAAGCGCTGTCGGCTTATCCAGTAAGTCGGTTAAAACCTGAGCCAGCAGGCGCTCAGGGCCTCCTGCTCCGGCAGCCGCTGCCGCTACTGACCCAGAAATCAGCTCTGCTGCAGTCAATGAGTGCTGCATGGGCTGTGTACCGGCCATGAACATTGCAACCCAGTTCGGTGGCTCATAGGGGTCCGGAATACTGTCGCCATCAGAACAGCCCCCAAGCCGGCCATCTTGCAGCTGATACAACAACTCGGTCTCGCCGGTGGATGACTCGCCATCAGAGTAAACGACGGTCTCACAACCAGATGCCGATCTATCCTCAGATTCCGTTCAATGGATAAATCCCACGAAGGCACGATTCATGGCGGGCCAAACCCGGGTGGGTCTTGCGCGCTGAGCCGTCTCGATGATGTCGGTGCAGATGTCCAGCTCAGGGCCCGGTTCGCCAATCTTGCCGTTGAAGACGTGAATTCCGTCGAAGGGGACCCGGTACCCATACTCAATTGAGCCGGCCTCGAGGCCCCAGCCGGCGTCGTCGATGTAGAGCTTGCCGCGGCAACTCTTGGTCATCCGGCCCATGGCGTATCCCTTGATCCCTTCAAAGTTACCCTTTGAGAACTTGAAACCATCGTGTGATAGCCCCACGGTGGGTGCCAACTGTCGTGGAATTGTGACGGCAAATGTCCTAGTGTGAGGACTTAGTCGTGGAGCCATCGCAATGAGGTTAGCTTAAAGGGGTTAATAAGGACAAAGGACAGGAGGAGTTTATACTGGTTTGGCCCCTTACGGTGAAGGTAAAAGCGTAATCCAGTTTGAGGTGGTATCGCTAGGGTTTCGATGAGCAGGGAGCGAATACGCTTAACATGGCTCTTGATCTGTTGTTTCTTGTCCTAAGCCGCCGCTGGGTTGTCCCCTTATATACACGGGTAGATGCCCTACGGGCTATAGAGTCCCGACCAGCTCATACGACGTATCCGGCTCGGTGACCTTTCTTACATACCTTACAATACAAGTTTACATACATGGCGGTTTATATCCGTGGGCCTTAAGCTGCCTTAGGGTTTGGGCCTTCTACTAAGCCTACATATGAACCGCCATTTGTTAATATGCTCTTGGGCTTCATAGAGATGAATTGCCATAGGGATGACCCGGCCCCTCCTGGGCGGGTCAGACCTAATAGTCGTATCCCCAACACTATATAAATGTTTCCTTACCAAATTCCACTTACCAAAGGCGCTTCACTCCACGGCAATGGCACCAGAAAATAGTATTGATGACCCACAAGTATAGGGTATCCATCATATTCCTTTCAATAAGTAAGAGTGTCGGACCCAACGAGGAGCAGAAGGAAATGACAAGCGGTTTTTAGCAAGGTATTCTCTGCAAGCACTGAAATTATCGGTAACAGATAGTTGTGTGATAAGATAATTCGTAACGGGTAACAAGTAACAAAAGTAAACAAGGTGCAGCAAGGTGGCCCAATCCTTTTTGTATCAAAGGACAAGCCTAGACGAACTCTTATATAAAGCAAAGCGCTCTCGAGGACACATGGGAATTACTGTCAAGATAGTTTTCATCATGCTCATATGATTCGTGTTTGTTACTTTGATAATTTGATATGTGGGTGGACTGGTGCTTGGGTGCTGCCCTTCCTTGGACAATCCTCCCACTTATGATTAACCCCTCTCGCAAGCATCCGCAACTACGGAAGAAGAATTAAGGTAAACCTAACCATAACATGAAACATATGGATCCAAATCAGCCCCTTATGAAGCAACACATAAATTAGGGTTTAAGCTTCTGTCACTCTAGAAACCCATCATCTACTTATTACTTCCCAATGCCTTCCCCTAGGCCCAAATAATGGTGAAGTGTCATGTAGTCGACGTTCACATAACACCACTAGAGGAGAGACAACATACATCTCATCAAAATATCAAAACGAATACCAAATTCACATGATTACTTATAACAAGACTTCTCCCATGTCCTTAGAAACAAACATAACTACTCAAAAAACATATTTATGATCAAGATCAGAGGAGTATTAATGATCATGAAGGATCTGAAAATATAATCTTCCACCGGATAAACCAACTAGCATCAACTACAAGGAGTAATCAACACTACTAGCAACCCACAGGTACCAATCTGAGGTTTTGGGACCAAGATCGAATACAAGAGATGAACTAGGGTTTGGGAGGAGATGGTGCTGGTGAAGATGTTGATGGATATTGACCCCCTCTCGATGAGAGGATCATTGGTGATGACGATGGCTTTGATTTCCCCCTCCCGGAGGGATGATTCCCCCGCATAACAGCTCCGCCGGAGCCCTAGATTGGTTCTGCCCAGGTTCCGCCTCAAGACGGTGGCGCTTCATCCCGAAAGCTTCTGTCTGGTTTTTTCCAGGTCAGAACACACCATATAGCAGAAGATGGGCACCAGAGGCCTGCCAGGGGGCCCACAAGGTCGGGGAGCGCGCCCTCCACCCTTGTGGCTGGCTGATGGCCCCCCCTGGTACTTTCTTCGCCCAATATTTTTTATATATTCCAAAAACATGCTCCATGAAGTTTCATGACTTTTGGAGTTGCGCAGAATAGGTCTCTAATATTTGCTCCTTTTCCAGTCCAGAATTCCAGCTGCCGACATTCTCCCTCTTCATGTAAACCTTATAAAATAAGAGAGAAAAGGCATAACTATTGTGATATAACGTGTAATAACAGCCCATAATGCAATAAATATCAATATAAAAGCATGATGCAAAATGGACGTATCACACTTCCAACAGAAAGAGGTACTCCTCTTCCCTTATTCGTGCAAATCTTACATCTCCGCTCACACCGTATTCATCCCAGGAAAGAAACTAGTTGAACGCTTCTTACTGCACCTTCT
>NC_041392.1:420395169-420405863 GCF_002162155.2 Triticum dicoccoides | reverse complement strand
AGTCCGCCTGTTCACCGAGGAAGCAGCGCATCGGTGTCTATCATAGGGGTGTGGTGCACAGGAGCTGCTTACGCCTTATCCAGAGGTCGGAGGGGAGGTTCCAAGCACGGCGGTGTGATGAGGTAGAGGGGAGGGCGGAGGCAGGGGACTGGGTCGGTGGTCGCTGGCGTTTCGAGGAAGATCATCAACACTGACTGGTTGGAGGTAGATGAAGGCGATCTTCCCATTCTTTGTACATCGGACGGTGCAGAATAAATGGACTGGCCTATTTGTTTTCAGTCGACTGTTATTTTCATAGGACCACACCTTGTGGTGTGTTGGAGGAGTATTTGCATTTCCCCGTCATCCCTATGCTCATATTTCAAAATCCCAGAATCTAATTTCGTGTGCCATGCATGTTGTAGATCTATAATATGTCTCTCGTCATTTATTTCTCACCCACCTGCTATTTGCTACTTTTACAGTGTACTACTTGTGCACACACTTCACCCATACTCACACTATTGTTTTTTTATTCATGGATATTTCAGACTTCGGCGCATTGTTGATAAATACACAAAAGAAAAGACATGAGTCTCTCCAGTATAATTCGAGGATAAGCACTAAGCGTTTCAGCGCTCTAAAGGGTGAAGTGTCAGCAGATGGAGACAATAAACATAGCTCTGCAGTTGATGATCTCAATTGCCACACACAACCATCACAGGTGCTTGCTTTAACTTTGCACTATCAAATGTGGTTGCATGTTGCATATATTGTCTAGCTTGTATTGCTTCCAATTTGGTTAAATTGCATCTGCTTACTTTACACATTATACCTTTGATAATGACATGCCTTACTATTTTTTGTACATACTAAATCTATCTATTAACCATGTTCTTACATCAAACTAATGCTCTTGTGTATCCCTCATCAATCACTTATGATGAGACAGTCAGGTTAGTGGGTTACTGTGAGACGTGCTACTCTTTTAAAGAGTGCAGTGTCATCCTGTAACATCCCAAATTTTCAATTTGGAATGTTTTACAAATATTAGTTAAGCATCTATGCATTTTGTTTGAATTGTGTGGCATTTGGATTTTTTTCAGAGGCATTTGAGTTGTTGTTTGAGTTGGATTCACCTTGGCAATTGAAAGTTATCCCTGACAAATACTTGAGAAAAAAATATGAGAGGAGCTAACATGACACTCCAAAAATGTCAGAAGAAAATATTGCCAAAAGGTTTGAATTCAAATTTGAATTTTATTTGGAGTTGCAGAAAATGTTTTTTAGTTTGTGTTTTGCCTCAGGAAAAATGTCCATGTTGTAGGATTAATTCCCCTGAGAATTTTGATATATATATATATATATGTCTTATATAAAAATAGTATAATTTTTCTCTTAGTTTAGTTTCTTCTCTCTGTCTTATTCAAAAAAAAGGGAAAAGACCCAGGCGCGAGCCAGGCCAACCGGCCCAGCCCACACCTGAGCCGCAGCCCACCAACGCCCGAGCCGGCCTGCCTCAGCGCCCGACCGAACCCTTCCCCCTCTCTCTCACCGACGCGTCGGCCCCACCTCATCTCTTTCCCCCTCGCCACGCTATGCCGCTCTAGAGCACGTTCGCCGCCGCCGCCGCATCCGGATTCCACGGGATCACGATCCCGAGTCTCCCCCTGCTCCAAGTTGATGGCCTATAAATAGCCCTATCCCTCCTCTTCCGAACCCCCCTAAAACCCTAGCCCAAAACCCACCGTAGCTCATGCCCTCCTCCTTTGGATCTCACCGCAGCCGCCGTAGTCTGCCGTCTGTTCTGACTCCGGTGAGGATCCCCCTGCCCTCAAACCTTGTCAGCTGAAACCCCTCAACCGCGCGCACCTCCCTGACATCCTCTCTCCGTCCAGGGATCGCCGGAGCTGCCGCCTTGAGCATCACCGCCCATCGCCGGAGCTGCAGAGCACCGGGCTCTGTTTTCGCCATGCCTCGACGTCCGTGTCGTCCCTGAGCTCCAACAACTCCACCACCGCCTCCGCCTTGCTCCGCCGCATCCGCCCGACGTCTTTGCCACCTTCGCCAATCGCCGGAGACCCCGCCCCGCTCGCTGTCGACCTTCGCCACCCTCTGTCACCGTCGACCACTGCCGCAGTAAGCCGCCACCTCCCCTTGCCGTTCGATCCAAAACCTAGGGTCTAGATTAGATCCCGAAGGGGTATTGTTTATTTCATATAGATCGGTTTTAGTTTCGGTTAGATCGGTTTATTTAGTTGCGGTTTAGATAGACCAGTCGATCGGTTTATTTCTGTTAGCCCATGGACACAGTGACCTATTGATCGCCCGCGCGTTAGATAATTTTAGAGCGCTCACTATTTCGGCCCGTTAGCGCCCTAGTTGTTTTAGTTTTATTCTTTGTTTCTGTTTTTAAAACAGAATAGTTCCGTTCTTGTAAAATTTGTATCTTTTAGGTTATTTATTATTTTTAGTTGATTCTTTTTTCTTAGTTTAAAATTTCTTGTAGCTTCTGTAGAAATTATTTTTGGCCATGTTTAAGTTTATAAAAATAGTTTTATATTAATTTTAGTAAGATTAGTATTTCGGTTATAAATTGATCTAGGACTATTATTTTTAGATGATTCTTTTTGCCACTGCTTAGTTTTGACCTAGCCTAGCAGTTGGAACTTGTTGGGGTATTTGTAGATTATATTAAAATTAGTTTTAGTTGAAATCAAGCTTTTCTAGTTTTATTTAGCTTGCTGATGTTTCCTGATGTTCTAGTTATTAAAGAATTTTAGTTTACCACTTTTATATTTTATTTTAGATTACTTTCTGTAGTTACAGAGGGTGAACATTTATTTGCATAAAAATAAAAAGTTTTATTTTATTTTCTTATTAGTTTTCTTTTAGGTATAACAAGAGTACCATAATAGATATTGGTGTGATTCCCTTTGCATCTAGTTTATATGTTGTTTTCCTTTATGTTAGTTAGCAAAACACTTGTTTTGGTTCTGTTAAGAAAAACGTTAGTAGGATAAAGCTATTTTCTTTGTGATTGCTTGAAGTGATGAAACCTTGATTTTGTTCTCCTCGAGTTTTCTTTGGTTTTGGTTTGAGTGCTTGTGTGTTTTCCTTTAGCTTGTTGTTATGTTATTTAGTGAAATACTTATTTGAGCTATTGTTTGACTCGATAGAATTTCCGGAGTGCGAAGCTTGCTATCTCGGGTCACTAGCGTTTGAAGACGGCCAGCCAGGCAAGTCAATTGATCATGTTTTACAATACCTATGATTTTGTTGCATTAGAATTATTTCTCCCCACCATGCATGCAGTAGGAGAATTTGAAGTTATGTCTTGAGTAGTATCATGAGGTAGGATGAACCCAATTCCCCTGGCTACTATTGCCCGGGACGATGTAGTTTACCTTGCTATGCTTATAGACGGGGTTGGTTGAGAGATTCATAAGGGAGATGTGAGAGTCAAGATGATGACAACCCCATGACTTCAAGCTCAAGATGGACTTCAAATTCACTACTGGGTGGAGGACGGTTGACGGGCACCCTGGCGAAACCAGCGGATGGCCGGGATGCATGGAGAAGCGCCATGACATCTTGCGGAAAGCTTCACCCAGCCACGAAGAGACGATGGATACCCCTTGACCGGAGGCTTACCTGTGCAGCTGCGAGCCATTATGGGCTCTGGCTAGGTTGACCTTAGGCGTGACTCTGGGCGGACGGTGCCAGCAGATGTAGAAGAACGGTAGGACATGGATGGGTACCGGCAGTGCTCAGAGAAACTCTACGGAAGACCCTGTTTCGTTCATCCCGTCTTCAAACACCAGGCAGTGCGAGGACATAAAGGAGGGAATGATTCTTGCGGGTAAAGTGCACAAGACTCTGCAGAGTAACAACCTAATCGATTAGCCGTGTCCCCGGTTACGGACAAATGAGCCTCTGGAAACTGGAGTATTTCATAAATCTCAGCACCGAACAAATAAATTAATTGAGGGGTTAATTAATAATTGGGAATGAGACATTGGTTGATGGAACCATCTCAATAACTACCAACATTTTGTAGTAATTGTAAGCAAGTCCATTGTTGTAGGGAAAAACTGGCTTTTTCGCAAAAACATAAAACTTAGAGCCCCGCAGCCAAATTGCATATAGTGTTAGCTTTATTATTGTTGTTCTCTCTATGACTTGCCGGCATATTTTAAATGCTGACCTACATGGCTGCAACGTCTCATGTTGCAGAGGAGTTTTCCGACCAGGAGTGAGGCTACTATCTACGCTTGGCGATTGCCCTATGGAGTCGGATGGACTCGCTATTCGTCTACGCTTCCACAGCTTATTTAGTTTATTTCTCATGAGTTGGCCTTCGACCAAATTTATTATGATGTAATCAAGACTCGATATGAGAATCGTGTAATAAATTCAGGTGCGATTGAACTTTAAATCTTTTCATCAATGTATTGTGTGTGCCAGCATGATCTTGGGATGGTACAGCTACATAGAGACTTGACCGATTTTGGGTCGGGTCGTTACAGGGATGGTATTCAGAGCACACACTGACCGTAGGACGTAACCCCTAGGATTGGAAAGCCATAGGAAGAAACTATTTTTTTATGTCCTTATCATTCTGTAATACCCCCCTGTTCATTTCTAACTTCTCTCCGATTTCAACATTCTAGATGGCCTTCAAGTTCATCCCAGTTCTGCTCCCAGAGTTTTGCCAGCCAGATGAGACAATGCTTTTCGGCAGGAGGTTGGTCCAGATCACCAAGGAATTGAAGATTGCTCTGCCGTCTATCACCGGGTCCCCTATCGTGGCATTTCCAGAAGACCGTTGTTATAGGATTAAGGTGCACATACCAGGGAGGACTTCCGGAAGTCTCTCAGCGCCCGTTGACTTCAAGTTCGCTGCTCCCACTTGGATACTCGGGAGAGACATAGCAATTCATAGTGCACTTGGACGCATCCAGGAGGAATACAGGACCGAGCTTGTTGGATCAGACCACACCATGATCTCTCGCAGGACTGCAGATGGAGAGATCATCTGCACCATAGATGACGACTCCATTCACTCATATGTCCAAGACTTGGAGGCTCACATCAGGGCTCAAGAGATTTAGATGTGCAGGAGCTTGAAGACAGTCCAAAAGTTGCATCTTCGTGATATTGAACTGGAGGATGTAGCACATGAAGCCCACTATGAACATGAGGATGAAGTCAAGGATTTTATGGAAAGACTCAAGGACCGGAAGAAATATATTGCCACACTTGAGGAGAAGATGGATCTGGGAGAAGACCTTTTCCCGAGTGGAGATGATGGACCTCTCATGAGCAATGGCCAGGATTATGAAGAGAGCTCCACCGAAGGAAGCCGCAAGAGGAGGCGCCGCACCAGAGGACGACCCACCAGAGTACGCATGGATAATTGATGAAGACCTTTAGTTGACCGCCATGTTATTTTATTTTCGTCGATCAGTTAGGTTGTTATTCTTTGATTAGTCGTGAGATTTTGTAATCCGAGTTTGAACCTTGTTAGAGATGAATGAATAAATGATTGGTGTGATTGTGTTTGTGCATTCATTTGGGTAGTGCTATTTTCTCATTAGACCCTTGTTCTATTCTAATTTCTCATACACTCCATAACACCAGATGCCTCCGACATGTGACCCCGGTTTCACTTTCCCAGCGGAGCTCACCCAGCTGATTCAACAGCAGAATGCCTTAATGCAAATGCTCATCCAAAACCAAGGCAACAACAACAACAAGCCACCGCCACCACCCCCTGTCGATAACCTGACCCGATTCCTAAGGCTGAATCCGCCGGTGTTCTCTAGTAGCACCGAGCCAATTGTAGCTGATGATTGGCTCCGCAAGATCGGAAGGGATCTAACAACTGCTTGATGCACAGATGCTGAGAATGTGCGTTTTGCCGCACATCAACTGAATTGACCTGCAGCCTCTTGGTGGGAAAACTACACCGCCACTTATCCGGTCGCCACCATGACATGGGATCAGTTCCAGTGGGCTTTCCGCACCGCGCATGTCTCAGCTAGAGCCAAGAGTATGAAGAAGTGTGAGTTCCGCAACTTACGCCAGGGGAACCGTACTGTGGGGCAGTATGTGGATGAGTTCAGCAAATTATCTCGATATGCCCCAGATGATGTGGCCACAGATGCCGCAAAACAGGAGAAGTTTCTTGAGGGACTCAATGATGAGCTGGGAATGCAGCTAATGGTGGCTACCTTCAACAACTACCAGGAGCTGGTAGACAAGGCCACTATACTTGAAGGCAAGCAGCAGCGGATTGAAAGCCGCAAGCGGAAATATGGCCAGGGAAAGTACAACTCCGGAGCTCAGCAGAAGCCCCGCTATGCCCCATACTCGGGAGGACATACCCATCACAACCATGGAGGACACAATCATGGAGGACATAACCATGGAGGGAATGGGAACAATCGCAACCACGACAACAGCCCCAAGTCAGGCAATGGAGGCAACGGCAACCAGCACCGTCCTGCTCCGACTCAGAAGGATCTGAGTCATATCACCTGTTTCAAGTGCCAGAAGACAGGACACTATGCCACCGATTGTCCGGATGCCAAGCAGAGGAATGGAAATGGCAACGGCAATGGGAGCTCAACAAAGAAGCCCAACCCTTTTCCTCGTGCTCAGGTGAATCACATTGACGTGGAGGACATCTATGATCAGCCAGACACTGTGGTTGGTAAGTTTTTATTAAATTCACGTCCAGTATTGGTACTCTTTGATTCCGGTGCAACGCATTCATTCATATCAAGGGTAGTTGTGGAAAAGTATGGGTTGCCCACTAGGACCCTTAGAACCCTGATCCAAGTCACTTCTCCAGGAGGAGAGATGATGACAGGCTTAGGCTGTCATTCAACCCTCAGCATCGAAAATCATGATTTTCCCATAGACCTCATAGTCTTAGAATCCCAGGGATTAGACATGATTCTAGGCATGGACTGGTTGACGAAGTTTGAAGGGAACATCAACTGTGCCCGCAAGACGATTTTGCTCACCACCCCGGAGCAGAAGAGGATCAAGTATGTATCTAGATGCACACCGATAAAGAAGCAGGTGAATTCCCTCACGGGAGTGGTTCAGGAGGAAGTGCCTGTAGTACAAGATTTTCTGGATGTATTTCCGGAGGAATTACCAGGAATGCCACCGGATAGAGAAATAGATTTTTTGATCGAGTTATTACCTAGCACAGCCCCAATATCCAAGAGACCTTATCGGATGCCCCCGAATGATTTGGAAGAGATCAAGCAGCACATCAAGGAGTTATTGGAGAAAGGATATATTCGCCCAAGTTCGTCACCTTGGGGGGCCCCAGTTCTTTTGGTAGAGAAGAAGGATGGAACCCTGAGAATGGTTGTAGATTATTGTTCATTGAATGATGTGACCATCAAGAATAAGTACCCTCTACCGATGATTAATGATTTATTTGATCAGCTAGTCGGAGCCAAAGTATTGTCCAAGATCGAACTTCGATCAGGGTATCACCAGCTGAAGATTCGTGAATAGGATATACCCAAAACAGCTTTCGCCACTAGGTATGGTTTATATGCGTATACCATCATGTCATTCGGATTGACTAATGCCCCTGCGTATTTCATGAGCATGATGAACAAGGTATTTATGGAATATCTGGACAAGTTTGTCGTGGTGTTCATCGATGACATATTGGTTTTCTCCAAGAGCGAGGAAGAGCACAAGGAACATCTGCGTCTAGTCCTGGAGAAACTCCGAGAACATCAGTTATATGCCAAGTTCAGCAAATGTCAATTTTGGTTGAAGGAAGTCAGATTCCTCGGACATGTTATTTCAGGAGAAGGAATAGCAGTCAACCCCACCAAGGTTGAATCGGTCACAACTGGAAATCCCCCACCTCAGTCAAGGAGATCCGCAGTTTTCTCGGACTTGCAGGATATTATCGGAGATTTATTGAGAATTTCTCCAAGATTGCTAAACCCATGACCGAGCTGTTAAAGAAGGAAACAAAGTACATTTGGACCTAGGATTGTGAAGCCAGTTTTCAGGAGTTGAAGAAACGTCTGGTTACAGCCCCAGTACTCATTTTGCCGGACATACACAAGGGTTACCAGGTGTATTGTGACACTTCTCGTCAAGGGCTCGCATGAGTGTTCATGCAGGAAGGAAAAGTTGTAGCTTATACCTCCAGACAGCTACGACCTCACGAGATGAATTATGCCACACACGATTTGGAGTTAGCAGCCGTAGTGCACGCACTCAAGACGTGGAGACATTTTCTTGTCGGAAATAGTTGTGATCTTTACACGGATCATAAGAGCTTGAAGTACATTTTCACGTAGAAGGAGTTGAACCTCAAACAAAGGAGATGGCTTGAATTGATCAAGGACTATGATATGAGATTGCATTATCACCTAGAGAAAGCAAATGTTGTAGCAGATGCCTTCAGCCGTAAAAGCCATGTGAACACCCTCATAGCTGGAGGATTACCTCAGAATTTAGCCGACGATCTCAGAGATCTCTGATTGGAGATAGTACCAAGAGGATTTGTCGCCACCTTGGATATTCAGTCCACTCTGATCGAAAAGATCTGTGAAGCATAGAAGACTGACAAGGAAATTGCAGAGATAAAGGAAAAGATGAGTAACGGAAAGGCTAAAGGTTTTCGTGAGGATGAACACGGAACTTTATGGTTTGAGGATCGTATCTATGTGCCTAATGACCCAGAGGTCAGGAAGTTAATTCTTCAGGAGGCCCATGACTTACCGTACACGTTTCACCCACGCAACACCAAGATGTATCTGGACTTGAAGGAAAGTTTCTGGTGGACAGGTATGAAGAAGGATATTGCCGAGTACGTAGCAGTATGCGATGTTTGTCAGCGAGTAAAGGCGGAACATCAGAAGCCGGCAGGGTTACTTCAACCACTGCCGATTCCCGAGTGGAAATGGGAAAAACTTGGAATGGATTTTATCACAGGATTACCGAGGACCCGCTCGTTATGATTCTATCTGGGTAGTAGTTGATCGCTTGACCAAGGTAGCTCATTTCATTCCCGTGAAGACTACATATACCAATGCTAAGTTAGCCAAGATATACATGACCAGGATCGTATGTCTGCATGGAGTTCTAAAGAGTATCGTGTCAGATAGAGGAACACAGTTCACCTCAAAGTTTTGGAATCAGTTGCATGAAACCTTGGGTACGAGGCAGGAGTTCAGTACAGCTTTTCATCTGTAGACAGATGGACAGACCGAGAGAGTCAACCAGATTCTGGAGGACATGTTGAGAGCTTGTGCACTAGACTATGGGTCTAGCTGGGATGAAAATTTGCCATACGCAGAGTTCTCGTAGAACAACAGCTATCAGACCAGTCTAAAGATGGCCCCTTTCGAAGCTCTATACGGGAGGAGGTGCAGAACACCATTGCCGTGGGATGGTGTTGGAGACCAAAAACTTTTTGGTCCCGATCTTATCAGAGACTCCGAAGAGAAAGTCAAGCTGATTCGAGATAGACTCAAGATAGCCCAGTCGAGACAGAAGAGTTATGCCGACAGTAAACGCAAGGAGATAACATATGAAGTTGGAGACCGAGCATATCTCCATGTGTCCCCACTTCGTGGAATCAAGATATTTGGGGTTAAAGGAAAATTAGCACCCAGGTTCATTGGCCCCTACAAAATCCTCGAACGTAGAGGAGAAGTTGCGTATAAGCTGGAATTGCCAGAAGGATTGTCAGGAGTTCACGATGTCTTTCACGTATCCCAGCTGAAGAAATGCCATGCCGAGATGGCCGATATTCCTTTGAGAGACACAGTGCCCCTAGAGGCCATACAACTGGATAGTGATCTGACTTATGAGGAGAAACCCGTCAGAATTCTCGAGACTGCGAACAGAGTTACCCATAGCAAGATCATCAAGTTTTGCAAGGTTCTGTGGAGCCACCACTCCGAGGAGGAAGCCACCTGGGAGCGAGAAGAAGATCTCCGCCGGGACCACCCGCACCTATTTGCTAGCCAACCCGAATCTTGAGGGCGAGATTCATCTTAAGGTGGGTAGGTTTGTAACATCCCAAATTTTCAATTTGGAATGTTTTACAAATATTAGTTAAGCATCTATGCATTTTGTTTGAATTGTGTGGCATTTGGATTTTTTCAGAGGCATTTGAGTTGTTGTTTGAGTTGGATTCACCTTGGCAATTGAAAGTTATCCCTGACAAATACTTGAGAAAAAAATATGAGAGGAGCTAACATGACACTCCAAAAATGTCAGAAGAAAATATTGCCAAAAGGATTGAATTCAAATTAGAATTTTATTTGGAGTTGCAGAAAATGTTTTTTTAGTTTGTGTTTTGCCTCTGGAAAAATGTCCACGTTCTAGGATTAATTCCCCTGAGAATTTTGATATATATATATATATATATATATATATATATATATATGTCCTATATAAAAATAGTATAATTTTTCTCTTAGTTTCGTTTCTTCTCTCTGTCTTATTCAAAAAAAAGGGAAAAGACCCAGGCGCGAGCCAGGCCAATCGGCCCAGCCCACACCCGAGCCGCAGCCCACCAACGCCTGAGCCGGCCTGCCTAAGCGCCCGACCGTACCCTTCCCCCTCTCTCTCACCGATGCACCGGCCCCACCTCATCTCTTTCCCCCTTGCCATGCTATGCCGCGCCAGAGCGCGTTCGACGCCGCCGCCGC
>NC_041392.1:420337490-420394482 GCF_002162155.2 Triticum dicoccoides | reverse complement strand
CCCCCTAAAGCCCTAGTCCAAAACCCACCGCAGCTCACGCCGTCCTCCTTTGGATCTCGCCGCAGGTGCCGCAGTCCGCCGTCCGTTCTAACTCCGGTGAGGATCCCCCTGCCCTCAAACCTTGTCAGCCGAAACCCCTCAACCGCGCGCACCTCCCTGACATCCTCTCTCCGTCCAGGGATCGCCGGAGCCGCCGCCTTGAGCATCACCGCCCGTCGCCGGAGCTGCAGAGCACCAGGATCTGTTTTCGCCATGCCTCGATGTCCGCGTCATCCCCGAGCTCCAACAACTCCACCAACGCCTCTGCCTCGCTCCGCCGCATCCGCCCGACGTCTTTGCCACCTTCGCCGATCGCCGGAGACCCCGCACCACTCGCCGCCGACCTCCGCCACCCTCTGTCGCCATCGACCACCGCCACAGTAAGCCGCCACCTCCCCTCGCCGTCCGATCCAAAACCTAGGGTCTAGATTAGATCCTGAAGGGGTATGGTTTATTTCATATAGATCGGTTTTAGTTTCGGTTAGATCGGTTTATTTAGTTGCGGTTTAGATAGACCAGCCGATCGGTTTATTTCTGTTAGCCCGTGGACACAGTGACCTATTGATCGCCCGCGTGTTAGATAATTTTAGAGCGCTCACTGTTTCGGCCCGTTAGCGCCCTAGTTATTTTAGTTTTATTCTTTGTTTCTGTTTTCAAAACGGAATAGTACTGTTCTTGTAAAATCTGTATCTTTTAGGTTATTCATTATTTTTAGTTGATTCTTTTTTTGTTAGTTTACAAATTTCTTGTAGCTTATGTAGAAATTAGATTCGGCCATGTTTAAGTTTATAAAAATAGTTTTATATTAATTTTAGTCAGATTAGTATTTCGGCTATAAATTGAGCTAGGATTATTATTTTTAGATGATTCTTTTTGCCACTGCTTAGTTTCGACCTAGCCTAGCAATAGGAACTTGTTGGGGTATTTGTAGATTATGTTAAAATTAGTTTTAGTCGAAATCAAGCTTTTCTAGTTTTATTTAGCTTGTTGTTTCCTGATGTTCTAGTTATTATAGAATTTTAGTTTACCCTGTTATATTTTATTTTAGATTAGTTTCTATAGTTAGAGAGGGTGAACATTTATTTGCAGAAAAATAAAAAGTTTTATTTTATTTCCTTATTAGTTTTGTTTTAGGTATAACAAGAGTACCATAATAGATATTGGTGTAATTCCCTTTGCATCTAGTTCATATGTTGTTTTCCTTTATGTTAGTTAGCAAAACCCTTGGTTTGGTTCTGTTAAGAAAAACATTAGTAGGATAAAGCTGTTTTCTTTGTTATTGCTTGAAGTGATGAAACCTTGATTTTGTTCTCCTCAAGTTTTCTTTGGTTTTGGTTTGAGTGCTTGTGTGTTTTCCTTTAGCTTGTTGTTATGTTATTTAGTGAAATACTTATTTGAGCTATTGTTTGACTCGATAGAATTTCCAGAGTGTGAAGCTTGCTATCTCGAGTCACTAGCGTTTGAAGACCGTCAGCCATGCAAGTCAATTGATCATGTTTTACAATACCTATGATTTTGTTGCATTAGAATTATTCCTCCCCACCATGCATGCAGTAGGAGAATTTGAAGTTATGTCTTGAGTAGTATCATGAGGTAGGATGAACCCAATTCCCCTTGCTACTATTGCCCAGGACGATGTAGTTTACCTTGCCATGCTAATAGACGGGGTTGGTTGAGAGATTCATAAGGGAGATGTGAGAGTCAAGATGATGACAACCCCATGACTTCAAGTTCAAGATGGACTTCAAATTCATTACTGGGTGGAGGACGGTTGACGGGCACCCTGAAGAAACCAGCGGATGGCCGGGATGCATGGAGAAGTGCCATGACATCTTGCGGAAAGCTTCACCCAGCCATGAAGAGACGGATGGATACCCCTTGACCGGAAGCTTACCTGTGCAGCCGCAAGCCATTATGGGCTCTAGCTAGGCTGACCTTAGGCGTGACTCTGGACGGATGGTGCCAGCAGATGTAGAAGAACGGTAGGACATGGATGGGTACCGGCAATGCTTAGAGAAACTCTACGAAAGACACTGTTTTGTTGATCCCGTCTTCAAACACCAGGCAGTGCGAGGACATAAAGGAGGGAATGATTCTTGCGGGTAAAGTGCACAAGACTCTGCAGAGTAATGACCTAATCGATTAGCCGTGTCCCCGGTTACGGACAAATGAGCCTCTGGAAACTGGAGTATTTCGGAAATCTCAACACCGAACAAATAAATTAATTGAGGGGTTAATTAATAATTGGGAATGAGACATTGGTTGGCGGAACCATCTCAATAACTACCAACATTTTGTAGTAATTGTAAGCAAGTCCATTGTTGTAGGGAAAAACTGGCTTTTTCGCAAAAACATAAAACTTAGAGCCCCACAGCCAAATTGCATATAGTGTTAGCTTTATTATTGTTGTTCTCTCTATGACTTGCCGGCATATTCTAAATGCTAACCTACACGGCTGCAATGTCTCATGTTGCAGAGGAGATTTCCGACCAGGAGTGAGGCTACTATCTACGCTTGGCGATTGCCCTATGGAGTCGGATGGACTCGCTATTCGTCTACGCTTCCGCAGGCTTATTTAGTTTATTTCTCATGAGTTGGCCTTCGGCCGAATTTATTATGATGTAATAAAGATTCGATATGAGAATCGTGTAATAAATTCAGGTGTGATTGAACTTTGAATCTTTTCATCAATGTACTGTGTGTGCCAGCATGATCTTGGGATGGTACATCTACACACAGACTTGACCGATTTTGGGTCGGGTCGTTACACATCCTCCCCACATGATTGCCAAGAAATGGCAAGGCTAAATGAAGATAGTCAATGTAGCTCTGTAGTTGATGACCGCAATTCCCCTAAACCACCATCGGAGGTGCTTGCTCTTAGTTGGCAATGTGATATGTGGTTGCATGTTACATATGGTGTCTACCTTGTATTGCTTCTTATTAGGGTTAATTGCATCTGCTTAGTTAACGCATTATACCCGCGAATATGACATGCCTTCCTGTTTTTGGTACATAGTATGTATTTCTATTAACCATGTTCTTACATCAAACTACTTTTCTCGTGTATCCCTTATCAATCACTTCTGACGAGACACCTTCAAATTGACAGTGTAATATTGGTTGCATCTTGCATACCATTTCAAGCATGTACTGCCTCTAATTTGTTGAAATGCCACTTATGATGAGACACTTCTAACTTGGTAGTGTGATTTTGGATCTTTCATATGGTGTCTGGCTTGCATATCTTCCAATTTGTTGAATGCATTTGGCTTAGCGTTTTTCGTACATATTCCATCCTCCTACAATGTGGTTGCCGTACCTAAAAGTTGTGTTCACCAGCATCATGCATCAATGACTTTGGAAGAGCGGATTTGATTCTGTCGGCATTCTGGGAACGGGAGTCCCCAGACTTGCCTGCCTGCGGCCTGTGGCGTGGCTCAGAGGGGGGCCCAGCGCGGCCCATCTTCACCAACACAAACCCAAGACCCTCGCGAGGGGCCAAGCCTCGCGGGGCGGACGACGCGGAGCTTCCTCAGGCGTGACCTCGTCAGGCTGGCTCACGAGGAGGCGGAGAAATCAAGGCGTGATACCTCACGAGGTGCCCGTGACGCAAGCCATGACGACCGGGGGTGCCAGGCGGGTGCCAGCCCGCGCAGTGTCCTCCCTTCCTCTTTGGTGCAAAGGGGGCAAGCGCAGCCGCGGAGTACCGAGGCATCAGGCAAAGGTTGCCATTTTGGTGCAACGAGACCAAGACCAGGAGGACTACGAGACGGAGGTCACCGTGGAGCCCAAGACGGCGTCATCACCAGAGCTTTGCACAGGCGAAGACTACTTTTGTCACGATAGATGATACTAGTTGTCCCCCTTCAAATTAGCCCGCCATTGTTGGCTCCCTTCCCTCTCGATATTTGGGAAGAGGACCAGGGCCTCTATAAATAGGACCAGCCACCCACAGAGCAAAGGGGGCGGACAGATCCAAAGAAAAGAGAGGGACCGAAGGATAGAGAAGATCAGGTAGAGAGAGAGAGACAAGGGTAACTGAGCTCCTCCCAGCAGCTCATCGCCCAGCCAAGAACAGACCCTCGCGAGGCTGTTCTTCCTTGTATTGTTCATCATCATCAGCCCAAGAGGCAATCCACCACACCACACACTGGAGTAAGGTATTACACCACAACGGTGGCCCAAACCAGTATAAACCCTGTGTCTCTTGTGTGTTCTTCCCTTAGTTTAGATCCTAGCAAGGCGTAAGAGTGCAGGTAGGCAGGAGGTGAAATCTCCGTGCACACCCCAGTGTTCGAACCTCAAGGGTCTGCCGGAACCCGAAACCCGACATTTGGCGCGCCAGGTAGGGGTGCACCGGGACTCGTCTTCCACAACCCCGTTCTCCTCCGACCATCACGCCCATGTCTGACGCTCGTCGGGCCCGCGCCGAGCGCCGGGCCGCGCTCGCTTCCCGCGTTGCCCAGACTGCCCCTGTCGGCGGGCATCCTCGCCGTTCCCCGTCTCCTGCCGTCAACGCCGCCACCGGCCCGGCGGGGGACGAGCAGCAAGCATCGTCCCAGCATCCGTCCGTGCGGCAAGACGGCCGCACCGCAACTCCCTCGTTCACCCTAGGTGGTTCTTCATCCCGTGCGCTACGCGCGCCCATGGAGGCTTGGGCTGCACTCATCGCAGCGAACGAGCTCCCGCGCTACCGTCCCGTCGACGACGTCTACAAAGAATGGCTCGACCATGTCGCCGAGCTCGTCCGCACCGCAGGGGGCTCTCCTGCGCCGTCCGTTCTGCTGCACCGCACCCCGCCCTGCGCGGGCATTGAAGCTCCGGCGGCGCCCCGGCCGCCTCCTCCTCAGGAAGGCGCCATGGCTCCAAGGCACGTGGCCCCTGGGCGGAACCCGCTCCGTCAGGCGCCAGCGCAGCAAGAGCAGAGCTGTCAAGAAGTCCCTTGCCTGCAAGAAGCTACCCGGGTGCTCCCTGCTCCAACACGTCGCGACAATGCTCCTGCTCCCGCGCATCAAGACCCCGCGCTGCTCCCAGCTGCAGATCGTGGGGACATGCAAGACCAAGCTCCCCGTCATCCAAGGCCTCCCGTGGCCATTGCAGGCTGCCGCGCCTTCACCGCCGAGCTATGCAGCGTCGCGTGGCCTGGCAAGTTCAAGCCAGACTTGCCTCCTCGCTACGACGGCACGGCTGACCCTGCGGAGTTCCTCCAGCCCTACGAGTTGGGCATCAAATCTGCCAACGGAGACGAGAAGGTCATGGCGAACTGGTTCCCCATGGCACTCAAGGATGGGGCCCGCACCTGGCTCCTGAACCTGGCTCCAGGCACAATCTCCTCCTGGGACGAGATGCGCACCCCCTTCATCGCCAACTTCCAAGGCACTCGCGACCGGCCACCCGCCATGAGCGACATGCGCCGCATCAAGAAACAGCCCGGGAAGACCCTGCAGAAGTACATCCAGCACTTCAACAACGCGCGCCTCAAGATTCCCAAGGTGACTGAGGAGGCCATCATCTCGGCCTTCTCCGACAGCGTGCGCGACGTCAAGATGAAGAAGGAGCTGGCGATGCATGAAGACCTGTGCACTTCCTTGGAACTGTTCAACCTGGCAACCAAGTGCGCCAGGGCCGAGGAAGGGCGTCTCTCCCTCCTCGAGCTGCCTGCCGCAGACCCAGAAGAGAAGAAGCCCAAGGTCAGGGATGTGAAGCGCAAGGGGGCTGCCGTGCTCGCAGCAGAACCAGACACCAAGCGGGGCAGAGATCAGCCCAAACCTTCCAAGGGCAGCCGGTACTGTGTCTACCATGACCTCCACACCCACAACACCAACGAATGTCAAGAGCTCTGAGCCGTGCGAGAAGGAAGGATTGGCCGTCGCCCTGACCGCAGTGACGGAGGCTACGGCCGACGAGGAGGAAGGAACGCAGGATGCTGGGAAGATCGTGGCCCGCGCCAAGGGTGGCGCGATCAACCTCGCGAGGATCGCTGGCAAGACCCGCCTCGCGAGGGAGACTGGAGGGATCAGCCTCGCGAGGATCGCCCGCAAGGCAACGTAGGCTTCCCACCGCTGCCACCGCTGCCAAGGAGAAATGAGGACCGCCACCCGGACGAGGGGGCTGGGGGCTTCCAGGAGCCGCGCGCGATCGCCTGCATCCTGGGCGGGGCACAAGCCCCAGCCTCTCAGCGCATCTTCAAGCAGTTTGCCCGTGAAGTGAACGCACTCCTCCCTAGGCTCGAAGCCACGCGCCCTCTCAGGTGGTTGGCGTGCGCCATCACGCTCAGCTCAGCAGATCAGCTCAAGTGTGCGGCTACAGCCGGAGTTCTCCCGATGCTTTGCTCCCCGATCGTCAGCAATGTGGCGGTCACCAAGACCCTCATCGATGGCGGGGCAGGGCTCAACGTCCTGTCCATGGAGACATTCAACAACATCCAAGTGCCCTACAGCCAGCTTCAGCCAACCAAGCCTTTCTACGGTATCACCGACGGCTCCACGGTCCCGATTGGGCAGGTCCGCCTCCTTGTCACCTTCGGGGCACGGGACAACTACCGCACCGAGCTCATCGACTTCGACGTCACTCACATTCGCCTGCCGTACAGTGCCATCCTTGGGTACCCAGCGCTGGCCAAGTTCATGGCCGTAACTCACCACGGCTATGACGTCCTCAAGATGCCAGGAAGCGGTGGAGTCATCACGGTGCCCTGTGAAGAGAAGGACGCGGTGTGTTCCCAGGAACGAGCCTTTCAGGCCGCGTCACTGGAAGACCCGGATCGTGGAAGCAGGAGGCCTCCCGAGACCGCCCCTAAGAAGAAGAAGACATTGTCCGGCCCGACCACTCAGGAGGCAGGCCCCTCTGGGCCCCCGCCTGCCCAGGGGGAACCACCTTCCATCGCATAAGAAAGCGCGCCAGGCGCCCTCCTCGGGCAGGGTTCGGGGGCTCTCCCCTGGAGGGCCACCGACCTAGCTAGGGTCACGAGGGAGGCGCTTGGGCACCACATGGAGGCGTGTTTTGAAGCACGTTTCCCTCAAGAAGGAGCAAGGAAAGGAGACCCAGACCCTCAGGAGTTCGTCAGCAAGGCCATTCAGGAGCTACAGGAGTCAAGAGTCATGAAAGGCGGCGGCCGCCTACCAGCAGTGGCTCCCCATCCAGGCGAGGATGGTGGGCTGCGCGTCTGCATCGACATACCAGGGCTCAACCGAGTCGCCTCTCTGGAGCGCCTCTGGCCCTCGCGAGTGGGGCGCTGCAGAGGCCCACCCCACAGCTACGTTCGCATGCCTTACGGCTTGCCGAACGCAGCTGACGCGTACCAGCGCCTCATGAGGGGCATCACGGGGGAATGAGAGGCCAGGCGTTCCGCAGCCCTGGCAGGGATGGAGATGGCCCGTGAGGAGCCGCCAGCGCCTCCGGAGCCTCCCGAGGCCCCTGGGCCTGGGGGCTCATGAGGATCGGCTTCTGCAGCCCACCGAGCCTGCTACATCAATGCTCCTTCATCCTCAACATCATCAGGTGACATCTTTCGAGTTTTATTCCCAGCTGGGAGCGCCCCCCCCCAGGGCTGCATTATTCCCAGGCCACGTGGGTCCGTCCCTGCGGCGTGTATCCCTTTTTTATTCCATGTTGTTAGCTTACCTTGTCGGGGGCGCCCCTCGGGCTGCATGACCCCCCTAGTCGCTCGGGCCTGACCCAGTGATGTCCGCATTCCCAGCATCTATTTGAACAAATCCACTCCTTCGCGGCTAATGTGTTTTACCTAGTTACCTGCTCAGCTGACGCCAACTAACGGAGCTGCTCCCAAACGGCACGACGCTTGCGCATGGGTCCGTCCCTGCAACGCCGACAAACCTGGATGGCTGAGCTCTGACCGCGGAAGCCTTCAGTGCCTCACTACCCCTCGGAAGCAACCAACGGCTGACTGTCAATTGTCATGGCAACCCCTTGTTCTTTCTATGATGGACCTGCAGGACCTCCTAAAGGGGCTGCGTTAGGCGAGGCCCTTGCGGTGTCACCTGCGCTCTCGTCCGCACGAACCGCTTGCACGTTAGGGGGGTGCCTGAGCATTGCGACTCAGGGCTCCTACTGGCTCTCCAGCCCTCACCCTCTGGCCTTGACCACGGCATCGCGACCTGGCATACCAGCGACGGCTGAGACTCGCTCGAGGGCCGGGACCCGAGGACATAGAGCAGAAAAGGGAGCAAAGGCGAGAGGGGAGAGACACACGAGGACCTCGCCGAGCAACCTCACGCCTACCGATGCATGGACCCGGCGACACACCAGAGAGCGGCCCCTGATCCTCGAGATAAGTCATCACCCGGAAGCGCCAGCTGCCGTGGCACCATCCCCGCACCTAACGCTATCCCGTGTTAGCAACGTCGCTCTCCTTTCTCACCAAACGATGGCTGCTTGGGCGCCAAAGGGGACCTCCTGAGCATCACGACTCAGGGGCTCTTACCGGACTCCGGGTCGCTCACCTCCTGGCCTTGACCATGGCATCACGACCTGGCATACCAGTGACGGCTGAAGCCGCCTTGGGACTGGGACCTGTTGGCGCAGAGCACCAAGCCCTCGTGAGGTTCGAAAGGGAGGACTGAGCTAAGAAGGAATGAGCAACTCGTGCAATTATACGACAAGGGTTATATTAACAAAACAGGATCACAGGCACCTTACAAGCCCCCACGGGACGAGTTTTTGATTCCTCGCAGGGAACAGATCCTAAAGGGACACAAACTACGCACGACCCTACAAAAGACGCCATCATCAACAATGGGCCGTCAAGCACCGACGCCAACCCCATCCAGATCAGAGTCAGCGGCGGCCTGACGAGCCCGCCCTGCTCCAGGAGCGGCGCCGGCTCGGGGGCTCGTGGCTGTCGTCGCTCGTCTCCGGGGTCGCGAAGAGCTCGCCGGAGTCGCTGGAACCTCCGACGCCTCCACCGCCTGAGGAGCCGCCAAGGGAGCGGTTGGCGGGCCCAGTCCTCATCGCGGTAGGGTCCTGGCCACCTTCCCCGGGGCAGCACTCCAGCCGGCGCCCGCTCGCATCGAAGACCTTGAAGAGCATCACCGAAGCACCGCCATAATCCAAGTGGACCGCGAAGACGCCCCTTACCCTGCAAACCCGGGCGATCTCTCTCCAGCCCCGGGTCATGAAGACCTCGCCCGGGGCAACGACCGCGACCTCTGCCTCGGTCGCGAGGGTGCTGTAGCCGGCGTGCTGAAGCCAGAGCTCTAGGGGCTCCCCCTGCGAGATGATGGAGGCGAAGAAGGGAGGAAGGCAGATCCAAGACCGAAGAGGAATGGCGACGTGAAGCACGAACTCTCGGGAAGAGCCCTCGGTGTGGACCCCAAGGGGGACGACCCACACCTTCGTGACCCGGCGGCGCCGCCCGTGGCGGTCAGCATCAGCTCCTTCGGGGCCCTCGACGTGGGCGTACAATGGCAGCGGGAACCCCGGCGGTGCCCGCTCGCACCAAGGCCTTGACACCACCTGAAGGGCCCCTTCACCCGGGCTACGGGGGACGAGCCGTTTCTTCGGCGGGAGTGGGTCCGGTTCCTCTCGGGGAGCTTTTCCCTTCTCTGTCGTTGAGAACCGGCGGATCGGAGCCATCGCAGCAAGACGGAGCAAGGATCGGGAAGAAGGAGAAGCAAGGGGGAAGGACTGGAAGGGTGCGCGCTGTTCTGTACTTATGGCCGGCGAAGGCCAATCGCCGACCTCCACGATTGCAGGTAATCATGACCCACTTTGCATGCAGGGACTTGTCCAGTCCGTGCGGTTGCTGAGGCGCCACGGGGAAGTGGAGGCGCCCACGTCCAATCAACCGCCGCGCGGCGCCCAAGGCCGCAGGCTGTTAGGGCCCGCGGCGCTTCGCTCTTGCCCTTCCGCCTCCCCGCACGGCCAAGTCCGGGCGCGCCTTGGGCCCGGGGGCTACTATCAGCATTCTGGGAACGGGGGTCCCCAGACTTGCCTGCCTGCGCCCTGCGGCGTGGCTCAAAGGGGGGCCCAACGCGGCCCATCTTCACCAACACAAACCCAAGACCCTTGCGAGGGGCCAAGCCTCGCGGGGCGGATGACGCGGAGCTTCCTCAGGCGCGGCCTCGTCAGACTGGCTCACGAGGAGGCAGAGAAATCAAGGCGGGGTACCTCACGAGGTGCCCGTGACGCAAGCCATGACCACCGGGGGTGCCAGGCGGGTGCCAGCCCGCGCAGTGTCCTCCCTTCCTCTTTGGTGCAAAGGGGGCAAGCGCAGCCGCGGAGTACCGAGGCATTAGGCAAAGGTTGCCATTTCGGTGCAACGAGACCAAGACCAGGAGGACTACGAGACGGAGGTCACCGTGGAGCCCAAGACGGCGTCATCACCAGAGCTTTGCGCAGGTGAAGGCTACTTTTGTCAGGATAGCTGATACTAGCTGTCCCCCTTCAAATTAGCCCGCCATTGTTGGCTCCCTTCCCGCTCGATATTTGGGAAGAGGACCAGGCCCTCTATAAATAGGACCAGCCACCCACAGAGCAAAGGGGGCGGAGAGATCTGAAGAAAAGAGAGGGACCGAAGGATAGAGAAGATCAGGTAGAGAGAGAGAAGGGTGACTGAGCTCCTCCCAGCAGCTCATCACCCAGCCAAGAACAGAGCCTCGCGAGGCTATTCTTCCTTGTATTGTTCATCATCATCAGCCCAAGAGGCAATCCACCACACCACACACTGGAGTAGGGTATTACACCACAATGGTGGCCCGAACCAGTATAAACCCTGTGTCTCTTGTGTGTTCTTCCCTTAGTTTAGATCCTAGCAAGGCGGAAGAGTGCAGGTAGGTAGGAGGCGAAATCTCCGCGCGCACCCCAGTGTTCGAACCTCAAGGGTCTGCCGGAACCCGAAATCTGACAGATTCCTATATTGTGTGTTTGACTTGACAAGTCAAAATCTAAAAGGATGAATGCGTGGGATGATGGTAGTCCTCTGGAGCAATCAAAATAGATGATCTCTGCAGATTCTCCTGCTACTCCTACTGTAGTGCAAGTTCCAAATCTCATCTCCCCTACTCCAGAACGTCAGGTGCTTACTCTAACATGGCAGTGTAATATATATAGTTGCATGTTGCATATGGTGTCTAGCTTCTATTGCTTCTAATTTGTTAAATTGCATCTCCTTAGCTTACACATTATACATGTGAATATGACACGCCTTCCTGTTTTTGGTACATATTACATCTCCCTATCACACCTTGTTATTACTGTTGGGAAACGTAGCATGCAATTTCAAAAAAAATCTTACGCTCACGCAAGATCTATCTAGGAGATGCATAGCAACGAGAGGGGGAGAGTGTGCCCACGTACCCTCATAGACCGAAAGCGGAAGCGTTTGACAACGCGGTTGATGTAGTCAAATTTCTTCTAGCTCCGACCGATCAAGTACCGAACGTACGACACCTCCGAGTTCTGCACATGTTCAGCTCGGTGACGTCCCTAGACTTCTTGATCTAGCAAGTTGTCGAGGTAGTAGATGAGTTCCGTTAGCACGACGGTGTGGTGACGGTGATGGTGAAGTGATCTGCGCAGGGCTTCTCCTAAGCACTACGAAGATATGACCGTGGGAGTAAATGGTGGAGGGGGGCGCCGCACACGGCTAGGCAATTGTCTGGTGTGTGCTAGGCCACCCCCCCACATATATATATATAGGTGGGGGAGAGGGTAGGCAGCCAAGGAGGCGCCCAAGAAGGCTGAATCCTACTTGGGGCCTTCCTATGGCCGGTGCCCCCCCTTTCCTTAACTGCCGGAGGGGGAACGAAAGAGAGGGGGAGAAGGAAGGAAGGGGGAATCATATTCCCTCCTTTTCCTTTCCATTCCCCTCTTTCCTTCTCCTTCTTGGCCGGCCCATATGGGGGGCGCACCAGCCCCTTGTGGCTGGTGTGTTTCCCCTCTTGGACCATAAGGCCCATATCTTTTGTCGGGGCTGTCCGGAACCCCTCCCGGTGACCCGATATGTACTTGGTACCCTCCGAAACACTTCCGATGCCTGAATACCATCGTCCTATATATCAATCTTTACCTCTCGACCATTTCGAGACTCCTCGTCTTGTCCGTGATCTCATCTAGGACTCCTAACAACATTCGATCACCAAAGCACATAACTCATATAATACTATATCGTCATCGAACGTTAAGCGTGCGGACCCTACGAGTTCGAGAACTATGTAGACATGACCGAGACACCTCTCCTATCAATAACTACTATCGGAACCTGGATGCCCATGTTGGATCCTACATATTCTACGAAGATCTTTATCGGTCGAACCGTTATGACAACATACATAATTCCCTTTGTCCGTCGGTATGTTACTTGCCCGAGATTAGATCGTCGGTATCTCTATACCTAGTTCAATCTCATTACCATCAAGTCTCTTTACTCGTTCTATAATACATCATCCCGTGACTAACTCATTATTCATTTGCTTGGAAGGCTTATGATGATGTGCATTACCAAGAGGGCCCAGAGATACCTCTCCGATACTCGGAGTGACAAATCCTAATCTCGATTCATGCCAACCCAACAAAACACCTTCGGAGATACCTGTAGAGCATCTTTATAATCACCCAGTTATGTTGTGACATTTGATAGCACACAAGGTATTCCTGCAGTATTCGGGAGTTGCATGATCTCATAGTCAAAGGAATATGTATTTGACATACATGAAAGCAGTAGCAATAAACTGTACGATCAAATGCTAAGCTAACGGATGGGTCTTGTCCATCACATCATTCCCCTAATGACGTCATCCCGTTATCAAATGACAACTCGTGTCCATGGTTAGGAAACCTTAACCATCTTTGATCAACGAGCTAGTCTAGTAGAGGCTCACTAGGGACACGGTGTTTGTTTATGTATTCACACATGTATCAAGGTTTCCGATCAATACAATTCTAGCATGAATACTAAACCTTTATCATGAATAAGGAAATATAAAATAACAACTTTATTATTGCCTCTAGGGCATATTTCCTTTAGTCTCCCACTTACGCTAGAGTCAATAATCTAGTTCACATCGTCATGTGATTAACACCCATAGTTCACATCGCCATGTGACCATTACCCAAAGAGTTTACAGAGTCAATAATCTAGTTCACATTGCTATGTGATTAACACCCGAAGAGTACTAAGGTGTGATCATGTTTTGCTTGTGAGAGAGGTTCAGTCAACGGGTCTGCAACATTCAGATACGTATGTATTTCGCAAATTTCTATGTCTACAATGCTCTGCATGGAGCTACTCTAGCTAATTGCTCCCATTTTCAATATGTATCCAGATTGAGACTCGGGGTCATCTGGATCGGTGTAAAAGCTTGCATTGACGTAATTTTTTATGAAGAACTCTTTATCACCTCCATAACCGAGAAATATTTCCTTAGTCCTCTTAGGTAACTAAGGATAACTTTGACCGTTGTTGAGTGATCCACTCCTGGATCACTATCGTACCCCCTTGCCAAACTCATGCCAAGGTACACAATAGGTCTGGTACACAACATAGAATACTTTATAGAACCTATGGCTGAGGCGTAGGGAATGACTATCATTATGTTTCTATTTTCTGCCGTGGTCGGGTTTTGAGTCTTACTCAACTTCACACCTTGCAACACAGGCAAGAACTCCTTCTTTGATTGTTCCATTTTGAACTACTTCAAAATCTTGTCAAGGTATGTACTCATTGAAAAATCTTATCAAGTGTCTTGATCTATCTCTATAGATCTTGTTGCCTAATATGTAAGCAGCTTCACCAAGGTTTTTCATTGAAAAATTCTTATTCATGTATCCTTTTATACTATCTAGAAATTCTATATCATTTCCAATCAGTAATATGTCATCCATATATAATATCAGAAATGCTATAGAGCTCCCACTCACTATCTTGTAAATACAGGCTTCACCATAAGTCTGTATAAAACCATATGCTTTCATCACCTCATCAAAGCATATATTCCAACTCCGAGATGCTTGCACCATTCCATAGAAGGATTGCTGGAGCTTGCACACTTTGTTAGCACCTTTAGGATTGACAAAACTTTCTGGTTGCATCATATAAAACTCTTCTTTGTTATATCCATTAAGGAATGCAGTTTTGACATCCATTTGCCAGATTTCATAATGTGGCAATTGCTAACATGATTTGGACGGACTTAAGCATCGCTATGAGTGAGAAAATCTCATTGTAGTCAACACCTTGAACTTGTCAAAAACCTTTTGCGACAAGTCCAGCTTTGTAGATAGTAACACTACCATCAGTGTACGTCTTCCTCTTGAAGATCCATTTATTCTCAATGGCTTGTCGATCATTGGGCAAGTCCACCAAAGTCCACAATTTGTTCTCATACATGGATCTTATCTCAAATTTCATGGCCTCAAGCCATCTGTCAGAACCTGGGCTCATGATAGCTTCTTCATAGTTTGTAGGTTCGTCACAATCTAGTAACATGACTTCCAGAACAGGGTTGCCGTATCACTCTGGTGCAGATCGTGCTCTGGTTCACCTATGAGGTTCAGTAGTAAATTGATCTGAAGTTTAATGATCATTATCATTAGCTTCCTCTCTAGTTGGTCTAGGCATCATGGGAATAGCTTTCTGTGATGAGCTACCTTCCCATTCGAGAGAAGGTACAATTACCTCATCAAGTTCTACTTTCCTCCCACTCAGTTCTTTCGAGAGAAACTCCTTCTCTAGAAAGTTTCCATTCTTGGCAACAAATATCTTGCCTTCGGATTTGTGGTAGAAGGTGTACCCAATTGTTTCCTTAGGGTATCCTATGAAGACACACTTCTCCGATTTGGGTTTAAGCTTATCAGGCTTAAGCATTTTGACATAAGTGTCGCAACCCCAAACTTTAAGAAATGACGTCTTAGGTTTCTTGCCAAACCATAGTTCATACGATGTCATCTCAACGGATTTAGGTGGTGCCCTATTTAACGTGAATGTAGTTGTCTCTAATGCATAACCACAAAACGATAGTGGTAAATCGGCAAGAGACATCACAGATCGCACCATATCTAATTAAGTACAGTCACGATGTTCGGACACACCATTACACTGTGGTGTTCCAGGTGGCATGACTTGTGAAACTATTCCACATTTTTCTAAATGAAGGCCAAACTCGTAACTCAAATATTCGCCTCCGCGATCAGATCATAGAAACTTTATTTTCTTGTTACGATGATTCTCCACTTCACTCTGAAATTATTTGAACTTTTCAAATGTTTCAGACTTGTGTTCCATTAAGTAGATATACCCATATCTACTCAAATCATCTACAAAGGTTAGAAAATAACGATACCCGCCGCGAGCCTCAACACTCATCGGACCGCATACATCGGTATGTATTATTTCCAATAAGTCACTACCTTGCTCCATTGTTCCAGAAAACGGAGTTTTAGTCATCTTGCACATGAGTCATGGTTCGCAAGTATCAGATGATTCATAATCAAGTGATTCCAAAAGCCCATCTGCACAAAGTTTCTTCATGTGCTTTACACCAATATGACCTAAACGGCAGTGCCACAAATATGTTGCACTGTCATTATCAATTTTGCATCTTTTCGCATCAATATTATGAATATGTATATCACTACAATCGAGATTCAATAAACCATTTACACTGGGTGCATGACCATAGAAGGTTTTATTCATGTAAATAGAACAACAATTATTCTCTGACTTAAATGAATAGTTGTATTGCAATAAACATGATCCAATCATCTTCATGCTCAACGCAAACACCAAATAACATTTATTTAGGTTCAACACTAATCCTGAAGGTAGAGGGAGTGTGTGATGGTGATCTTATCAACCTTAGAATCACTTCCAACACACATTTTCACCTCGCCCTTAACTAGTCTCTGTTCATTCTGTAACTCCTGTTTCGAGTTACTTATCTTAGCAAATGGACTAGTATAAAATACCCAGGTGCTACTTCAATAATTTGTATATCAAATATACTTTGTTCACTTTGCCATCCTTCTTATCCGCCAAATGGTTGGGGCAGTTCCACTTCCAATGACCATTTCCTTCATAGTAGAAGCACTCGGTTTCAGGCTTGGGTCCAGCTTTGGGCTTCCACACGGGAGTGGCAACTTGCTTACCATTCTTATTGAATTTCCCTTTCTTTTCCTTGCCCTTTTTCTTGAAACTAGTGGTCTTGTTAACCATCAACACTTGATGCTCTTTCTTGATTTCTACCTTAGCTGATTTCAGCATCGCGGAGAGCTTGGGAATAATTTTCGTCATCCCTTGTGTATTATAGTTCATCACGAAGTTCTAGTAACTTGGTGATAGTGACTAGAGAATTCTCTCAATCACTATCTTATCTGGAAGATTAAGTCCCACTTGATTCAAGTGATTGTAGTACCCAGACATTCTGAGCACATGCTCACTAGCTGAGCTGTTCTCCTCCATCTTGTAGGCAAAATATTTGTCAGAGGTCTCATACCTCTCGACACGGGCATGAGTCTGCAATACCAATTTTAGCTCTTGGAACATCTCATATGTTCCATGGCGTTCAAAAATGTTTTGCAGCCCCGATTCTAAGTCGTAAAGCATGGCACACTAAACTATCAAGTAGTCATCATAACGAGCTTGCCAAATGTTCATAATGTCTACATCCGCTCTTGCAATAGGTTTGTCACCTAGCGGTGCATCAAGGACATAATTCTTCTATGCAGCATTGAGGATAATCCTTAGATCACGGACCAAGTACGCATCATTGCTACTATCATCTTTCAACTTAGTTTTCTCTAGGAACATATCAAAAACATAGGGGAGCTACAACGCGAGCTATTGATCTACAACATAATTTGCAAATACTATCAGGACTAAGTTCATGATAAATTAAGTTCAATTAATCAAATTACTTAAGAACTCCCACTTAAATAGACATCCCTCAAGTCATCTAAGGGATACATGATCCAAATCAACTAAACCATGTCCGATCATCATGTGAGATGGAGTAGTCATCAATGGTGAACATCTCTATGTTGTTCATATATACTATATGATTCACGTTCGACCTTTCGGTCTCCAGTGTTCCGAGGCCATGTCTGTACATGCCAGGCTCATCACGTTTAACCCAACTATTCCGCATGTACAAAACTGACTTGCACCCATTGTATGTGAACGTAGAGTCTATCACACCCGATCATCACGTGGTGTCTCAACATGATGAACTGTCGCAATGGTGCATACTCGGGTAGAACACTTATACCTTGAATTTTTGTTAAGGGATCATCGTATAATGCTACCATTGTACTAAGCAAAATAAGATGCATAAAAGATAAACATCACATGCAATCAAAATATGTGACATGATATGGCCATCATCATCTTGTGCTTTTGATCTCCATCTCCAAAGCATCGTCATGATCTCCATCGTCACCGGCTCGACACCTTGATCTCCATCGTAGCATCGTCTTCTACAACTATCGCTAACGCATAGTGATAAAGTAAAGCAATTACATGGCGTTTGCATTTCATACAATAAAGAGACAACCACAAGGCTCCTGTCGATTGTCAGATATCTTACAAAACATGATCATCTCATACAATAACGTTCATCACATCATGTCTTGACCATATCACATCACAACAAGCCCTGCAAAAACAAGTTAGATGTCCTCTACTTTGTTGTTGCAAGTTTTACGTGGCTGCTACTGGCTTCTAGCAAGCACAGTTCTTACCTACGCATCAAAACCACAACAGTGATTTATCAAGTTTGTTATTTTAACCTTCAACAAGGACCGGCCGCAGTCAAATTTGATTCAACTAAAGTAGGAGAAACAGACACCCACCAGCCACCTTTATGCAAAACTAGTTGCATGTCTATCGGTGGAACCAGTCTCATGAACGTGGTCATGTAAGGTTGGTCCGGGCCGCTTCATCCAACAATACCGCCGAATCAAAATAAGACATTGGTGGTAAGCAGTATGACGATCACCGCCCACAACTCTTTGTGTTGTATTCGTGCATATAATCTATGCATAGACCTGGCTCGGATGCCACTTTTGGGAAACGTAGCATGCAATTTCAAAAAAAATCGACGCTCATGCAAGATCTATCTAGGAGATGCATAGCAAGTAGAGGGGGAGAATGTGTCCACGTACCCTCGTAGACCGAAAGCGGAAGCGTTTGACAACGTGGTTGATGTAGTCGAACTTCTTCTAGCTCCGACCGATCAAGTACCGAACATACGACACCTCTGAGTTCTGCGCACATTTAGCTCGGTGACATCCCTCGCCTTCTTGATCCAGTAAGTTGTCCAGGTAGTAGATGAGTTCCTTCAGCACGATGGTGTGGTGACGGTGATGGTGAAGTGATCTGCGCAGGGCTTTGCCTAAGCACTATGAAGATATGGCCATGGGAGTAAACGGTGGGGGGCGCACACGGCTAGGCAATTGTCTGGTGTGTGCTAGGGGCTCCCTCCCTGATACGTCTCCAACCTATCTATAATTTTTTATTGTTCCATGCTATTATATTATCAATCTTGGATGTTTTATATGCATGTATATGCTATTTTATATGATTTTTTGGACTAACCTATTAACCTAGAGCCCAGTGCCAGTTTCAGTTTTTTCCTTGTTTTTGAGTTCCGCGGAAAAGGAATATCAAATGGAGTCCAATTGAACTGAAACTTTACGACGATTGTTTTTGGACCAAAAGAAGCCCACAGAGTACCGAAGTTGGGCCAGAAGAGTCCCGAGTCATCCACAAGAGTGGAGGGTGCCCCACCCCCTAGGGCGCGTCCTTTGACCTTGTGGACTCATGGACCCCCCCTGACTTGTTATCGATGCCAACACCTCTTATATATCCCCAAACCTCCAGAACAGAACCTAGATCGGGAGTTCTGCTGCCGCAAGCCTCTGTAGCCACCAAAAACCAATCGCGGCCCTGTTCTGGCACCCTTCTGGAGGGGGAAATCATCACCAGTGGCCATCTTCATCATCCCGGCGCTCTCCATGATGAGGAGGGAGTAGTTCACCCTCGGGGCCGAGGGTATGTACCAGTAGCTATGTGTTTGATCTCTCTCTCTCTCTCTCTCTCTCTCTCTCTCGTGTTCTTGATTTGGCACGATCTTGATGTACCATGAGCTTTGCTATTATAGTTGGATCTTATGATGTTTCTCCCCCTCTACCTTCTTGTAATGGATTGAGTTTTCCCTTTGATGTTATCTTATCGGATTGAGTCTTTAAGGATTTGAGAACACTTAATGTATGTCTTGCATGTGCTTATCTGTGGTGACAATGGGATATTCATGTGACCTACTTGATGTATGTTTTGGTGATCAACTTGCGGGTCGTGTGACCATGTGACCATGTGAACTTATGCATAGGGGTTGGCACACGTTTTTTCTCTTGACTCTCCAGTAGAAATTTGGGGCACTCTTTGAAGTTCTTTGTGTTGGTTTGAATAGATGAATCTGAGATTGTGTGATGCATATCGTATAATCAAACCCGTGGATACTTGTGGTGACATTGGAGTATCTAGGTGACATTAGGGTTTTGATTGATGTGTGTCTTAAGGTGTTATTTTAGTACAAACTCTAGGGTTGTTTGTGACACTTATAGGATAGCCCAATAGATCGATCAAAAAGAATAACTTTGAGGTGGTTTCGTACCCTACAATAATATCTTCGTTTGTTCTCCGCTATTAGTGACTTTGGAGTGACTCTTTGTAGCACGTTGAGGGATAGTTATATATCCAATTATGTTATTATTGTTGAGAGAACTTGCACTAGTGAAAGTATGAACCCTAGGACTTGTTTCCAATCATAGCAATACCATTTTTTCTCTCTTTTACCGCTTGTTACCTTGCTGTTTTTATATTTTCAGATTACAAAAACCTATATCTACCATCCATATTGCACTTGTATCACCATCTCTTTGCCGAACTAGTGCACCTATACAATTTACCATTGTATTGGGTATGTTGGGGACACAAGAGACTCTTTGTTATTTGGTTGCAGGGTTGTTTGAGAGAGACCATCTTCATCCTACGCCTCCCACAGATTAATAAACCTTAGGTCATTGATACGTCTCTAACGTATCTATAATTTTTTCATTGTTCCGTGTTATTACATTATCAACCTTGGATGTTTTAAATGCATTTATATGCTATTTTATATGATTTTTGGGGCTAACCTATTAACCTAGAGCCCAGTGCCAGTTTCTATGTTTTCCTTGTTTTTGAGTATCACAGAAAAGGAAAACCAAACGTAGTCCAATTGACCTGAAATTTCACGGAGATCATTTTTGGAATAGAAGAAGTCCACGGAGTACCGGAGATGAGCCAGAAGAATCCCGAGGCCACCACGAGGGTGGGGGCGCACGATGGGGGATGGGTGATGGTCGTTTCCTACCAATCTATCCCCCTAGGAGCATGCGCGTAGTACTTTGTTTCGATAACTAATAGATTTTTGCAGTAAGTATGTGAGTTCTTTATGACTAATGTTGAGTCCATGGATTATACGCACTATCACCCTTACACCATTGCTAGCCTCTCTAGTACCGCACAACTTTCGCCGGTACCATAAACACACCATATACCTTCCTCAAAACAGCCACATAACCTACCTATTATGGAATTTCCATAGCCATTCCAAGATATATTGCCATGCAACTTTCCACCGTTCCGTTTGCTATGACACGCTTCATCATTGTCATATTACTTTGCATGATCATGTCGTTGACATCGTATTTGTGGCAAAGCCACCGTTCATAATTCTTTCATACATGTCACTCATGAGTCATTGACATCCCGGTACACCACCGGAGGCATTCACATAGAGTCATATTTTGTTCTAAGAATTGACTTGTAAGTAAATAAATTGTAATGATCATCATTATTAGAGCATTGTCCCATGTGAGGAAGGATGATGGAGACTATGATTCCCCCACAAGTCGGGATGAGACTCCGGACGAAAAAAAGAAAAAATAGGCCATAAAAAGGAGAAGGCCCAAAAAACAAAAAAAATGAAATGAGAAAAAAAAAAGAGAAGGGGCAATGCTACTATCCTTTTACCACACTTGTGCTTCAAAGTAGCACCATGATCTTCATGATAGAGAGTCTCCTATGTTGTCACTTTCATATACAAGTGGGAATCTTTCATTATAAAACTTGTCTTGTATATTCCAATGATGGGCTCCCTCAAAATGCCCTAGGTCTTTGTGAGCAAGCGAGTTGGATGCACGCCCACTTAGTTTCTGTTTGAGCTTTCATACACTTATAGCTCTAGTGCATCCGTTGCATGGCAATCCCTACTCACTCACATTGATATCTATTGATGGGCATCTCCATAGCCCGTTGATACACCTAGTTGATGTGAGACTATCTTCTCCTTTTTCTCTTCTCCACAACCACCATTCTATTCCACCTATTCTGCTATGTCCATGGCTCACGCTCATGTATTGTGTGAAGATTGAAAAAGTTTGAGAAGATCAAAAGTATGAAACAATTGCTTGGCTTGTCAACGGGGTTGTGCATGATTTAAATATTTTGTGTGATGAAGATAGAGCATAGCCAGACTATATGATTTTGTAGGGATAGCTTTCTTTGGCCATGTTATTTTGAGAGGACGTGATTACTTTGTTAGTATGCTTGAAGTATTATTATTTTTATGTCAATATTAAATTTTTGTCTTGAATCTTTCCGATCTGAAAATTCATGCCACAATAAAGAAAATTACATTGAAAATTATGTTAGGTAGCATTCCACATCAAAAATTCTGTTTTTATCATTTACCTACTCGAGGACGAGCAGGAATTAAGCTTGGGGATGCTTGATACGTCTCCAACGTATCTATAATATTTTATTGTTCCATGCTATTATTTAATCAACCTTGGATGTTGTATATGCATTTATATGCTATTTTATATGATTTTTGGGACTAACCTATTAACCTAGAGCCCAGTGCCAGTTTCTGTTTTTCCTTGTTTTGAGTATCGCAGAAAAGGAAAACCAAACGGAGTCAAATTGACCTGAAATTTCATGGAGATCATTTTTGGACCAGAAGAAGCCCATGGAGTACCACAGATTGGCCAGAAGAGTCCTGAGGCCACCATGAGGGTGGGGGCGTGCCCTACCCCCCCTGGGCGCGTGTCCCTACCTCGTGGCCGCCTCGGGGACCCCCCTGACTTGTTCCCAACTCCAACACCTCTTATATAACCCCCAAACTTCCAGAAAGAAACCTAGATCGGGAGTTCCGACGCCATAAGCCTCCGTAGCCATCGAAAACCAATCTTGACCCGTTCCGGCACCCTGCCAGAGGGGGGAATCCCTCTCCAGTGGCCATCTTCATCATCCCGGTGCTCTCCATGACGAGGAGGGAGTAGTTCTCCCTCGGGGCTGAGGGTATGTACCAGTAGCTATGTGTTTGATCTCTCTCTCTCTCTCTCGTGTTCTTGATTTGGCACAATCTTGATGTACCGCGAGCATTGCTATTATAGTTGGATGTCATGATGTTTCTCCCCCTCTACCTTCTTGTAATGGATTGAGTTTTCCCTTTCAATTTTTCTTATCGGATTGAGTCTTTAAGGATTTGAGAACACTTGATGCATGTCTTGCATGTGCTTATCTGTGGTGACAATGGGATATCACGTGATCCACTTGATGTATGTTTTGGTGATCAACTTGCGAGTTCTGTGACCTGGTGAACTTATGCATAGTGGTTGGCACAAGTTTTCGTCTTAACTCTCTGGTAGAAACTTTGGGGCACTCTTTGAAGTTCTTTGTGTTGGTTGAATAGATGAATCTGAGATTGTGTGATGCATATCTGATAAGCATACCCACGGATACTTGAGGTGACATTGGAGTGTCTAGGTGACATTAGGGTTTTGGTTGATTTGTGTCTTAAGGTGTTATTCTAGTAAAAACTCTAGGATAGATTGAACGGACATAATAGCTTCGTGTTATTTTACTACGGACTCTTGAATAGATCGATCGGAAAGGATAACTTTGAGGTGGTTTCGTACCCTACAATAATCTCTTCATTTGTTCTCTGCTATTAGTGACTTTGGAGTGACTCTCTGTTGCATGTTGAGGGATAGTTATATGATCCAATTATGTTATTATTGTTGAGAGAACTTGCACTAGTGAAAGTATGAACCCTAGGCCTTGTTTCCTAGCATTGCAATACCGTTTATGCTCACTTTTATCATTAGTTACCTTGCTGTTTTGTATTTTCAGATTACAAAAACCTTTATCTACCATCCATATTACACTTGTATCACCATCTCTTCGCCGAACTAGCGCGCCTATACAATTTACCATTGTATTGGGTTTGTTCGGGACACAAGAGACTCTTTGTTATTTGGTTGCAGGGTTGTTTGAGAGAGACCATCTTCATCCTAGGCCTCCCACGGATTGATAATCCTTAGGTCATCCACTTGAGAGAAATTTGCTACAGTCCTACAAACCTCTGCACTTGGAGGCCCAACAATGTCTACAAGAAGAAGGTTGTGTAGTAGACATCAGTCATCCACTTGAGGGAAATCTGCTGTTGTCCTACAAAACTCTGCACTTGGAGGCCCAACAACGTCTACAAGGATAAATTTGCGTAGTATACATCATCCCCCACATATATATAGGTGGGGGAGAGGGGAGGCACCCAAGTAGGCTGAATTCTACTTGGGGCCTTCCTATGGCCGGCTGTCGGTGTCAAAACCGGCGGATCTCGGGTAGGGCGTCCCGAACTGTGAGTCTAGGATCGATGGTAATAGGAGACGGGGGACACGATGTTTACCCAGGTTTAGGACCTCTCTATGGAGGTAATACCCTACTTCCTGCTTGATTGATCTTGATGAATATGAGTATTACAAGATTTGATCTACCACGAGATCGTATGGCCAAACCCTAGAAGTCTAGCCTATGTGGGTATGGTAATGAGTATATGTCTTGTCCTTTTCGGACTATCCCCTTCGGTTTGTATGGACACCGAGGGGATCTAGGGTTTACACGGGGTTGGTTACATAAGAAGGAATCTTCGGTCGTCAAGCTTGCCTTCCATGCCAAGTAGAGTCCAATCCGGACACGGTGCAGTCTTCGGTCTTCATAGCCCATCAGTCCGGCCCATAGATAACAGGCCTGATGTCCGAGGACCCCTTAGTCCAGGACTCCCTCAGTAGCCCCTGAACCTGGCTTCAATGATGAGGAGTCCGGCGCGCAGATTTGTCTTCGGCATTGCAAGGCGGGTTCCCTCCTTTCGAACTCCAGAATAGTCTTCGGACAAAATAAGTGCATCTGGACCTGTTACGCACACCATACACAACCGCAAAGAGAATATGATATTTGCATGAATCCAATCTGTTGACAGCGTCTCTCCAACACAGCATCATGTCTGTCCAGTTATAATTTCGAACCGTTTTTCTTCTGACATCCCATGTTTCGAGACACGGTTGCTATTGGGACGTCTTGTCGAAACAGAGATCGTGTCTCCTTATCGTGGGATTCCCATCAATGCAGTCATGGGTAACTCAACCGTGCCGTTCATGCAACCCTAGGGAACAGGTGAATCCTAAGGCGAGTGAGGAGGCGCTTAATATTTGCTGCCTTTATAAGGGGATAAGGATTCCCCCTTCCTCTCCTCACGCCTTCTCCCTATCTTCGCCCTTCCGATCTCAAGCTCCAGCGCCCAAGTTCCCATCTTCTTTCCACTCAAGCAACCATGTCCGGATTTAGTGGTCAGGGCAAGTGTGACAGCCTGGTTTTTGCCCTCTCTTATTTGTTTGAGTTTTCATTTGAATTTTTTTGAAACTTGGAGTTTTTGAGTCTTTTCATTTGGACTTAAGCACTTGGGCATCCTTGGCTTTCACCCAAGTGTTTCACTTTTCTCCCAAACCATCATTTCACTTCTGATCCACCTCAAAATAATCTTTGGATTATTTTTCTTAAATGAAAAATATTCATTTTCTCTCTAAAACCCTAAGCCAAATCTGTTTGCTCCAAAGCAACCCTATTTTTTATGGCTCGGAAAATTCTAAGAAAATTCACAAATATTCTAGGGACCCTAGGGCACCTCCCTGAGAAAAATATTTCATCACTTTTTGGAATATTTTTGCTACAGAAAATCTTTTCTGTTCTGGACAGAAATGGGGGTTTCTACAGCAACTACCATTTTACTTGCTCCATTTGACCTGGTCTTTCTTGTGCTTATTTACCTTAGTAACTCTAAGCTAGCCTCCAAAGCACAGCTTCAAACTCCCAGCCATTTGACCATAGTAACATCAAAAAGTTACTGTCCAGAAACTTACCAGACTTGTAAAACTTTCTCTACTGCACCTGGATCCAAACCAAACCATGGTAAACTTCAAAACCACCGCAAACAATATGCCAGACATGAATTTTGGACGAAGGCTGGCCTGTGGAGAGAGTTTGCGCGGTGACCACGTGTGTCCACGATGCCAGGCAAGCGTGTCGACACGCTCTGGGAGCCGCCGAGCGCTCTGTTCGCGCGTGCTCGCTTCCCCCGACTGCCAAACCTAGCCAAAACTTGCCACCATCATCGTATCGACAACCTTAACTCCACCCTAGCACTCGCCGACATCGGAGCTCGCCGCAGCGAGCATGGGCAGGATCCGGCCAGCCCAACAGTGCGGGCGCACTGTGCTCGTTGTCAGCCCCTTGATCCTGTGCTCGTCTCTGCTCGCCCACAGTGGCTGTGTGACCTCCGTCGCCTTCTCCCCCTCTCACTGACGCGGCTCGTCGCCGGGCGCCGTGGACAGGTGTCCACCAGTGGAGCCCGAAGCACCCTCACCGCTTGCCTATATATAGAGACCTCCCCAACCTCTCCGAGCATCCTCCAGCACTCACACACACTCCACGGTCGAGTAGGAAGCCGTATCCCGGGCGGGCAGGCCTCGGGCCACCGCCCCCGAGCTCGAGCTCACCGGCGATCCCCTCCGGTAGCCGCTGTAGCTCTAGCCCCTCCCAGGCCTGGGCGACCTCTCCAGGGCCTCCGCCTCTCTCCGGTGAGGTCGTCTCGCCTGCTTGGAGCCCCTGGAGCGGCCTCTGCTCGTCGTATTCTTCAACTCCGGCGACCTCCTCGTTCTGCCTCCGCTCGCGAGCTCGATTCCGACGCCGTCCGACCACCCCTATCCACACTACGGGTACGGGCAGGTGCGCCTCGACCTCCTCTTGCCATCCCTCCCTCTCGTTTTGGCCAAAGAGCCCTCGTCGCCGGCGAAAGCTCCGGCGAAGCCGCGGCCATCTCTGTCTCTCTCTCCCTCTTCCCCCACCTGACTAGCGGGGCCCGCTAGTCAGCCACTTAGTACGTGCGTGAAGCGGTACGAGTGGTGGCGCCCCTGGGCTTTACGCCTTCGACGTCACCCCCAGCCTTTTTCTTTTATTCAAATTCATTTGAATTTACAGAACACTTTAGACTGTTATAACTTTTTAACCATAAGTCCAAATGAATTGATTCTTTTTGCATTATGTTCTTTGAAAGGAAATCTAACAGCTCACCAAAGATGAGATTTTTCTGAGCTGTTTAGAATTTCTGGTGAATTTTAGAAGTGTTCTTGATATTTTCTTTTTGTGTTCAAAATTATTTTTAGAGGGTGAGGCTTGTCTTGAGGATCACCAGGAGGCTTGTGAACCTCATCTGCACTAAGGCAAGCCACAATAACATTTTTATGATGACATTGCAATATTTGTAATTTTCCCACTTGAATGAAATGATTAATCCATGCATTTAAATAATTATTGAGTTATTTGTATTCTGTTAAATGTTGAATAGTTGTTTTATTTACAGAATAGTTGAAACTAGTTTAGTGAATAAAGCAAGCTAAGATTTATTTGAGGTGATGTTAGAAATAATTTTTATGCATGGTAGTTATATTGTTACCTTCCTGAAGTTGATAAAATTTGTTAGAGGATATTCTGTTAAATATTCTGTTAGATCATATTACTTTTTTTACAGAAAGTTTGAACTTAATTTAGTGATAAAGAAAGTAAGGATTGTTGATAGAAAAATCTTTTGCTATGCATATGAAAAAGTTATCGGGATTGCTTTCTTGCGTCAGAAATTAATGAAACTTGTTACGAAACTATTTTGGTTAAGTTATGAGTCATTTGAGCTAGTAAAGTAACGTGAGTTGTTGACGGTCATGCTTGGTGTATAGATGACATCGGTCATTTTCATCATGCATGTGTTGTTTTGCTTTTCATGGCATGCTATGACACCGGTCATTGTTAGTTAAAGTTGAAACTGAAAATAACTCAACTTGAATACACCGTTGACTGGGTAATGGTGCCGCTGAATCGAGTTCTTTCTAGTGCAACCACATTTGCCTTTATGGGGGGCCTTGATTCGGTCCATTGTAATGGCCTCTGGTCGGTGCCTCCATCTAGGGAAGGTTATGTCGTGTTTGCCCTGGCCCGGCAAGCAGGCATAATCTTGTGTGCTCGTTAATGAGATTATGGTACTGATTTCCCCAAGTGGGAGTTTCCCCGAGTGGGAGTTTGGCCACGACGGTGGTCGGGGTGTCTTTGGTAGACACGGGGCCACCCAGGACCAGCCCGTTGGGGCTTTGGGTCAGAGTGGCCGGGAGAGTGCTGTGGCAATGGAGGGGTTTCGTCGGAATGTCGTTGGTCCACCCGAATGGGAGTGCGAGGCCATGGGTTCCGTGGTGTGGGTACAATGTGCTACCTCTGCAGAGTGTATAATCTATCGATGGCCGCATCCACGGTTAAGGACACCTCGTAGTAGGTCCCACCATGAGTCAACGAATAATAAAAATTGCACACTAAGCTATAAACTTTGCATTGTCAAGGATGGCAGAAAGGCCATCGAGGGATTTGGGACCAGATATTGGTCGTGGTTGTGATCGCTGTAAGGATCACGAGTCATTGTGTTTACCATGTTGGATGTGTGTTTTACCATGTTGGTGGTGTGTTTTACCACGTTGGTGGTGGTTGTGATCTGAGGATGATCACGGTTGGTAAGTTGTCCTGAGGGACGTTCGAGCATGATCACAGCATGTTGAAATATAGTGTTGCATCATTAATAATTGGCTAAATCTCATGATATTGTTTGTCATTATGATTATGCTTGTTGTGAGCTTGCAAGTACATTCAATGTACTGACCTGGCATGTCATGCCAGATTTCAGGAAAGTCTCGTTGTAGAGGAGCGCTGTTCAAGTCTAGATCGTGTCCACATCGGTGTCCCTGTGAGATGGAGCTTCCGCTACGATGTTATTCCGCTGCCACATAGTTGTTTGGGTCGAGGCCCACTTTATGTTCACTAAATAATGTACATATTGATCAACCGCACCGAGTGTGCCGCTTGGCCTCGACCGCTGTTGTAATATGAACTCTATTCCGCTAGCATCAATAAAGCGATTGTTTTCTATACCAATATGTGTGTGTTGCCAAAAGCATGGTATCTGGGCTGGCAATGCAGGGTAAACCGATCGCTCTGAGCCGGGGTGCCACAACGATTGGTATCAAAGCCGCGCTGACTATAGGCCACACTAGACTACGATGTGTTAACTGGACGCTAGGCGCGAATAAATTTGAGTGCCGGTAGAAGTTGTCGGTGTTATGGGAACAGGGTCCCCAGACTTGCCTGCCTGCGGCCTGCGGCGTGGCTCAAGCGGGGGCCCAGCGCGGCCCATCTTCATCAGCTCAAGCTCAAGACCCTCGCGAGGGGCCAAGCCTCGCGGGGCGGATGACAGGAAGCTTCCTCAGAGGCAGCCTCATCAGGCAGGCTCGCGAGGAGGTGGAGAGATCAAGGCAGGGCTACCTCATGAGGAACCCGTGACGCAAGCCATGACGATCGAGACCAGGCGGGCGCCAGGAGGGCGCCAGCCTGCGCAGTGTCCTTGTTTCCCCTTTGGTGCAAAGGGGGCAAGCACAGGACAAGGCATCAGGCAAAGGTTACCATTTCGGTGCAACGAGACCAAGACCAGCCGGACGGCTGGATGGAGGTCACCGTGGAGCCCATGACGGCGTCATCGCCAGCGCTTTTGGCAGCCGAAGACCACCTGTGGTCAGGATAACTTGTACTAGATGTTCCCCTTCAAAATGGCCAATTGTTGGAGCCCTTCCCGCTCATTATTTGGGGAGAGGCCCAGGGCCTCTAAAAATAGAGCTAGCGACCACAGAAGGAGGGGATGGCTGGAAATCTGGTAGAACCATAGCAGAGAGAGAGAGGCGACTGAACTCACCCTAGCAGTTCATCGCACCAGCTCAAGAACACCTCTCACGAGGCTGTTCTTCCCTTGTACTGTCCATCATCAGCCCAGAGGCAATCCACCACACCACACACTAGAGTAGGGTATTACACCACAACGGTGGCCCGAACCAGTATAAACATCGTGTCTCTTGTGTTGTTCATCATTTTCATCTTAGTTCGCACGAGAGGATCGGACGTAGATCGGTAGGGGAGAGATCTCCGTGCGCACCCCAGTGTTTGAACCTCAAGGGTCTGCCGGAACCCGAAACCCGACATTTGGCGCGCCAGGTAGGGGTGCGCCGGAGTCCTCCCTCCTGACGACCCGCTCTCCCCCGACATCGCATCCCGCCCTCATGGAGGACAACGCGCCGCCCGCTCCAGCAACGGATGCCCACACTGGGGCCAGGGGGCTCCAGGCCTTGGCCCCCGCCTTGGGCAAGTGCGGTGGCCGCGCAAGTTCAGGGCCGAGATGCCGCCGTGCTACGATGGCGTGATGGACCCGATGATTTTCCTGCTGGCGTACGAGGAGGCCGTCCTCGGAGCCGGGGGCAACGATCGGGTGATGGCCAACTGGTTACCCATGGCCCTCACCGGCATCCCGCGCGCGTGGCTCCTCCACCTGCCGACGGCCTCTATCACCTCCTGGGAGGAGCTGCGCGACCTCTTCCTCGCCCGTTTTGCCGCACCAGTGCCGCCCATCGTTGCAGCTCTCCTGGGTGGCTCCCAGGCACCACCCTCGAGTCATCACGTCAAGCCATTCGCCCGCCGGATCAGCACCGCCTCCAGGTGCCAAGAACTCCCCTGGGCTGGGTGGCGCGCGAGGCCGATCTAACCTTCGACTCGGAGGACCACCCCTTCAACCCCATTGGTTCGGGCACGCTCCCGATGTTGTGCACCCCCACCATCTGCCAGGTAGCCATCACCAGGACCCTCATCGACGGTCGTGCCGACCTCAACGTGCTCTCGGTGGAGGCCTTCAGCCTACTCCACGTGCCGCCGGAGCGGCTCCAACCCAGCAGGCCTTTCTCGGGCGTCGGAGCCGGTTCCACCGCCTCCTTGGGACAGATCCGCCTCCCAGTGACCTTTGGCACCTACGACAACTTCCGCACGGAGCTGATCGACTTTGACATCACCCCTATCGGCCTCCCCTACAACGCCATCTTGGGCTATCCGGCCTTGGCCCGGTTCATGGCAGCAACTCACCCGGCGTACAACCTCATGAAGATGCCCGGGAGCACCGGCGCCCTCACCATGTCAGGAGACACAAGGGATGCACTGCAGGTGCTCCGGCTTGTTTTCAGGGCGGCCGCGGTGGCGCAGCCCACTAGCACCGACGCCCTTGAACCCAAGGGGGCTGCGCCGGCTAAAAATAAGCAGTTGTTCACCCAAGACAAGGCGGAAACCAAGCAGGTACCAGTCAACGAGGACAGGTCCACTGGCGCCACCTTCACCATAGGGGCCAACCTCAAGCCTGAGCAGGAGAAGGCCCTAATCAGGTTCCTGCATGCGAACAAGAAGGTGTTCGCGTGGGAACCAGATCACTTAGCGGGGGTCCCAAGGGAAGTGATTGAGCATCACCTCAACGTGTGCCCCAATGTACGCCCTGTGAAGCAGAAGGCAAGGCGGCAATCTACTGAGAAATAGGCTTTCATCGTTCAAGAGACCCGGAAGCTAGAGGTGGCAGGGGTCATCCGCGAGGTCCGCTACCCCGATTGGCTGGCTAATCCTGTTGTTGTGCCAAAGAAGGGGGGAAAGAGCGCATGTGCATCGACTTCACCAACCTCAACAAGGCCTGCCCGCAGGATCCATTTCCGCTCCCCCGCATCGACCAGATAGTCGACTCCACCGTAGAGTGTGACCTATTGTGCTTCCTGTATGCCTTCTCGGGATATCACCAGATCAAGATGGCAGTAGAAGACGTGGAGAAGACGGCTTTCCTGACCCCGTGTGGAGTGTACTGCTATACGTGCATGCCATTTGGGCTGCGCAACGCAGGCGCGACCTTTCAGCGGCTGATGCACATCGCCTTAGGCTGGCAGCTCGGGAGGAACACTGAAGCTTACATTGTTGGCGTTCTGGGAACGGGGGTCCCCAGACTTGCCTGCCTGCGGCCTACGGCGTGGCTGAAAAGGGGGCCCAACACGGCCCGTCTTCATCAACACAGACCCAAGACCCTCGCGAGGGGCCAAGCCTCGCGGGGCAGACGACACGGAGCTTCCTCAGGCACAGCCTCATCAGGCTGGCTCGCGAGGAGGCGGAGAGATCAAGGTGGGGTACCTCACGAGGTGCCCGTGATGTAAGCCATGACGACCAAAGGCGCCAGGCGGGCGCCAGCCGCGCAGTGTCCTCCTTTCCTCTTTGGTGCAAAGGGAGCAAGCACAGGCGAGAGCATCAAGCAAAGGCACCCGTTTCGGTGCAACGAGACCAAGACCAGTCCAACGGCAGGGAGGAAGTCATTGTGGAGCCCAAGCCAGCGTCACCACCAGAGCCTTTGGTAGGCGAGGACCAACTTTAGTCAAGATAAGTGTACCAGATGTTCCCCTTCAAAATGGCCAATTGTTGGCGCCCTTCCCACTCAATATTTGGGAAGAGGCCCAGGGCCTTTGCCTATAAATAGGACTAGCCACCCCCAGGGTAGGGGGGATCTAGAATCAGCCAACCCAGAAACAAGCTGGGATCGAGATCGGATCGGAGAGAGAATCGAGAAGAGAGAGAGAGAGAGAGAGAGAGAGAGAGAGAGAGAGAGAAGGGTGACTGAACTCCTCCTAGCAGTTCGTCGCCCCAGCCAAGAACAGGCCCTCGCGAGGCTGTTCTTCCTTGTATTGCTCATCATCATCAGCCCAAGAGGCAATCCACCACACCACACACTGGAGTAGGGTATTAAACCACAACGGTGGCCCGAACCAGTATAAACACTGTGTCTCTTGTGCTGTTCTTTTTCCACAGCTTAGATCTTAGCGAGGCGGAGGGGTGCAGGTAGGTAGAAGGCGAAATCTCCGCGCGCACCCCAGTATTCGAACCTCAAGGGTCTGCCGGAACCCGAAATCCAACATTTGGCGCACCAGGTAGGGGTGCGCCGGAATTCGTCTTCCACCACCCTGTTCTCCTCCGACCATTGCCTCCATGTCTGACGCTCGTCGGGCCCATGTCGAGCGCCGGGCCGCTCTCGCCTCCCGCGTCGCCCAAACGGCTCTTGTCGACGGGCGTCCTCGCCGTTCCCCGTCACCTGCCGTCAACGCCGCTACCGGCCCGGCAGGGGACGAGCAGCAAGCATCATCTCAGCATCCGTCCATGCGGCAAGACGGCTGCTCCGCTACTCCCTCGCTCACCCCAGCTGGTTCTTCGTCCCGCGTGCTCCGCGCACCCATGGAGGCTTGAGCTGCACTCATCGCGGCAAACGAGCTCCTGTGCTACCGTCCCATCGACGACGTCTACGAAGAATGGCTCGACCGTGTCGCCGAGCTCGTCCGCGCCGCAGGGGGCTCTCCTGTGCCGTCCGTTCCGTTGCACCGCACCCCGCCCCGCGTGGGCGACGGAGCTCCGGGGGCGCCCCAGCCGCCTCCTCCTCAAGAAGGCGCCATGGCTCCAAGGCGCGTGGCCCCTGGGCGGAACCCGCTCCGTCAGGTGCCAGCGCGGCAAGAGCAGAGCTGCCAAGAAGTCCCTCGCCCGCAAGAAGCTGCGGTCGCTCCCTGCTGCGGCACGCCGCGACCATGCTCCTGCTCCCGCACGTCAAGACCCCGCGTTGCTCCCAGCTGCAGCGCGTGGGGACATGCAAGACCAAGCTCTCCGTCACCCAAGGCCTCCCGTGGCCACAGCAGGCTGTCGTGCCTTCACCACCGAGCTACGCAGCGTCGCGTGGCCCGGCAAGTTCAAGCCAGACCTGCCTCCTCGTTACGATGGCACGGCCGACACTGCGGAGTTCCTCCAGCTCTATGAGCTGGGCATCGAAGCTGCCAACGGAGATGAGAAGGTCATGGCGAACTAGTTTCCCATGGCGCTCAAGGACGGGGCCCGCACCTGGCTCCTGAACCTGGCTCCAGGCACGATCTCCTCCTGGGACGAGATGCGCACCCGCTTCATCGCCAACTTCCAAGGTACTCGTGACCGGTCACCCGCCGTGAGCGACATGCGCCGCATCAAGCAACAACCCGGAGAGACCCTGCAGAAGTACATCCAGCGCTTCAACAACGCACGCCTCAAGATTCCCAAGGTGACCGAGGAGGCCATCATCTTAGCCTTCTCCAACGGCGTGCGCGATGTCAAGATGAAGGATGAGCTGGCGATGCATGAAGACCTATGCACTTCCTTGGAGTTGTTCAACTTGGCAACCAAGTGCGCCAGGGATGAAGAAGGGCGTCTCTCCCTCCTCGAGCTGCCTGCCGCAGACCCAGAAGAGAAGAAGCCCAAGGCCGAGGATGTGAAGCGCAAGGGGGCTGTCGTGCTCGCGGCAGAACCAGACACCAAGCGGGGCAGAGATCAGCCCGAATCTTCCAAGGGCAGTCGGTAATGTGTGTACCACGACCTCCACACCCACAACACCAACGAATGTCAAGAGCTCCGAGCCGTGCAAGAAGGAAGGATCGGCCGTCGCCCCGACCGCGGTGACCGGGGCTACGACCGAGGAGGAGGAAGGAACGCAGGACGCTGGGAAGATCGCTGCCCGCGCCAAGGGTGGCGCGATCGACCTCGTGAGGATCGCTGGCAAGACCCGCCTCACGAGGGAGACTAGAGGGATCAGCCTCGCGAGGATCGCCTGCAAGGCAACGCAGGCCTCCCTCTGCTGCCGCCGCAGCCAAGGAGAAACGAGGACCACCATCAGGACGAGGGGGCTGGGGGCTTCCATGAGCCGCGCGCGATCGCCTGCATCCTGGGCGGGGCTCAAGCCCCAGCCTCTCAACGCATCTTCAAGCAGTTCGCCCGCGAAGTGAATGCAGTCCTCCCCAAGCTCGAAGCCACGCGCCCTCTCAGGTGGTCGGCGTGCGCCATCACGTTCAGCTCAGCAGATCAGCTCAAGTGCGCGGCCACGGGTGGAGTCCTCCCGATGCTTTGTTCCCTAATAATCAGCAACGTGGTGGTCACCAGGACCCTCATCGATGGCGGGGCAGGGCTCAACGTCCTGTCCATGGAAACATTCAACAATCTCCAAGTGCCCTACAACCAGCTCCAGCCGACCAAGCCTTTCTCCGGAGTCACCGACGGCTCCACGGTCCTGATTGGGCAGGTTCGCCTCCCTGTCACCTTCGGGGCACGCGACAACTACCGCACCGAGCTCATCGACTTCGATGTCGCCCACATTCGCCTGCCGTATAACGCCATCCTTGGGTACTCAGCGCTGGCCAAGTTCATGGCCGTAACTCACCATGGCTACAACGTCCTCAAGATGCCAGGGAGTGGTGGAGTCATCACGGTGCCCTGTGAAGAGAAGGACGCGGTGTGTTCCCTGGAACGAGCCTTTCAGGCCGCATCACTGGAAGACCCGGATCGCAGAAGCAGGAGGCTTGTAACGGCCCGAACACACCCGCCGATGGTCGTTACTCCTGGCGGGATCTAGACTGGCCTCACAGATCAATACTAGTCTTTTCTGCGCACTTTGTCCTCACTCGTGCGCACCCAGGAGCAACTTCCCGGTCGGTCATCCATCTTGACACTACTCCAAGCTGAGCACGCTTAACTTTGGAGTTATGTTCGAATGGGATCCCAGAAATGAAGGAATTCCTTATTGATATGAGTAGTCTATCATCCCTAATAAGCCAGGTCATCACATACACCCCCACTCAGAAGAACCGACGTCCTCATCGGGCTACAGGAACGTTCCCTCTTGGCACATACGTCTGTGCTTCCAGTCCAGTACATGTGACATGTTGTGTGCCACGACGGGTCACAAACGTCATGAACAACATGACCACGCACCTTTCCGCAACCATCCGTGTAACCGCGAGGGTCGGCTCTGATACCAACTTGTAACGCCCCGGACACACCCGCCGATGGTCGTTACTCCTGGCGGGATCTAGACTGGCCTCACAGATCAATACTAGTCTTTTCTGCGCACTTTGTCCTCACTCGTGCGCACCCGGGAGCAACTTCCCAGTCGGTCACCCATCTTGACACTACTCCAAGCTAAGCACGCTTAACTTTGGAGTTCTGTCCGAATGGGATCCCAGAAAAGAAGGAATTCCTTATTGATATGAGTAGTCTATCATCCCTAATAAGCCAGGCCATCACAAGGCTTCTCGAGACCGGCCCCAAGAAGAAGAATACATCGTCCGGCCCGGCCCCTCAAGAGGCAGGCCCCTCAGGGCCCGCGCCTGCCCAGGGGGAGCCTCCTTCCATCGCATAGGAAAGCGTGCCCGACGCCCTCCTCGGGCAGGGCTCGGGGGTTCTCCCCTGGAGGGCCACCGACCTGGCTAAGGTCACGAGGGAGGTGCTTGGGCACCACATGGAGGCGTGTTTCGAAGCACGTTTCCCTCAAGAAGGAGTAAGGCAAGGAGAGCCAGACCCTCAGGAGTTCGTCAGCAAGGCCATTCAGGAGCTACAGGAGTCAAGAGTCATGAAAGGCAGCCGCCGCCTACCAGCTGTGGCTCCCCATCCAGGCGAGGATGGTGGGCTGCGCATCTGCATCGACATACCAGGGCTCAATCGAGTCGCCTCTCTGGAGCGCCTCTGGCCCTCGCGAGTGGGGCGCTGCGAAGGTCCACCCCACAGCTATGTTCGCATGCCTTACGGCTTGCCGAACGCGGCTGCCACGTACCAGCGCCTCATGAGGGGTATCATGGAGGCTCAAGAGGCCAGGCGTTCCGCAGCCCAGGCGGAGATGGAGATGGTCCGCGAGGAGCCACCAGCACCTCCGGAGCCTCTCGAGGCCCCTGGGCCCGGGGGCTCGTGAGGATCGGCTTCTGCAGCCCACCGAGTCTGCTACACCAACACTCCTTCATCCTCAACATCATCAGGTGACATCTTTCAAGTTTCATTCTAGCTGGGAGCGCCCCCCAGGGCTGCATTATTCCCAGGCCGCGTGGGTCCGTCCCTGCGGCATGTATCCCTTTTATTTCATGTTGTTAGCTTACTTTGTTGGGGGTGCCCCACGGGCTGCATCATCCCCAAGTCGCTCGGGCTTGACTCAGTGATGTCCGCCTTCCCAGCATCTATTTGAATGAATCCACTCCTTCACGGCTAATGTGTTTGACCTAGATGCCCGCTCAACTGACGCCAGCTGACGGAGCTGCTCCCAAACGGCACGACACTTGCGCATGGGTCCGTCCCTGCAACGCCGACAAACCTAAATGGCTGAGGTCTGGCCGCAGCAGCCCCACATGGCGCCACCTCGTCAAGCCTTCAGTGCCTCATCGCCCCTCGGAAGCAACCAACGGCCGACTGTCAATTGTCATGGCAACCCCTCGTTCTTTCTATGATGGGTCTACAGGGTCTCCTAAAGGAGCTGCGTCAGGCGAGGCCCTTGCGGAGTCTCCTTCAATCTCATCCACGCGAACCGTTTGCACGTTAAAGGGGGGGTGCCTGAGCATCGCGACTCAGGGCTCCCACTGGCTCTCCAGCCCTCACCCTCTGGCCTTGTCCACGGCATCGCGACCTAGCATACCAGCGACGGCTGAGACTCGCTCGTGGGCCGGGACCCGAGGATGTAGAGCAGAAAGGGGAGCAAAGGCGAGAGGGGAGGGACACGCGAGGACCTCGCCGAGCAACCTCACGCTTGCCGATGCACAGACCCGGCGACACACCAGAGAGCGGCCCCTGATTCTCGAGATAAGTCACCACCCGGAAGCACCAGCTACCGTGGCACCATCCCCGCACCTAATGCAATCCCGTGTTAGCGACGCCGCTCTCCTTTCTCACCGAACGACAGCTGCTTGAGCGCCAAAGGGGACCTCCTGAGCATCGCGACTCAGGGGCTCTTACTGGACCCCGGGTCGCTCACCTCCTGGCCTTGACCACGGCATCGCGACCTGGCATACCAGCGACGGCTGAAGCCGCCTTGGGACTGGGACCTGTCGGCGCAGAGCACCAAGCTCTCGTGAGGTTCGAAAGGGAGAACTGAGCTAAGACGGAATGAGCAACTCACATAATTCTACAACAAGGGTTATATTAAAAAAACAGGATCACATGCACCTTACAAGCCCCCACGGGACGCGTCTTTGATTCCTCGCAGGGAACAGATCCTAAAAGGACGCTAACTACATGCGCCCCTGCAAAAGACGCCATCATCAACAGTGGGTCGTCAAGCACCGGCGCCAACCCCATCCATATCAGAGTCGGCGACGGCCTGACGAGGCTGCCCTGCTCCAGGAGCGGCGCCGGCTCGGGGGCTCGTAGCTGTCGTCGCTCGTCTCCGGAGTCGCGAAGAGCTCGCCGGAGTCGCTGGAACCTCCGACGCCTCCGCCGCCTGAGGAGCCGCCAAGGGAGTGGTCGGCGGGCCCAGTCCTTGCCGTAGCAGGGTCCCGACCACCTCTCCCGGGGCAGCACTCCAGTCGGCGCCTGTTCGCATCGAAGACCTTGAAGAACATCACCGAAGCACCATCATACTCCAAGTGGATCGCGAAGGCGCATCTTGTCCTGCAGACCCGGGCGATTTCGCTCCAGCCTCGAGTCATGAAGACCTCGCCCGGGGCAACGACCGCGACCTCTGCCTCGGTCGCGAGAGTGCTGCAGCCAAAGCTCCAGGAGTTCTTCCTGTGGGATGATGGAGGCGAAGAAGGGAGGAAGGCGAATCCAAGACTGAGGAGGCATGGCGGCGTGGAGGACGAACTCTCGGGAGGAGCCCTCGGTGTGGACCCCAAGGGGACGACCCACACCTTCGTGACCCATCGGCGCCGACGGAGGCGCCGCCCGTGGCAATCGACATCGACTCCTTTAGAGCCCTCGATGTGGGCGTACAAGGGAAGCGGGAACCCCGGCGGTGGCCGCTCGCACCAGGGCCTCGACACCACCTGATGGGCCCCCTCGTCCCGGCCGCGGAGGGTGAGCCGTTTCTTCGGCGGGAGCGGGTCTGGTTCCTCTCGAGGAGCCTTTCCCTTCTCTGCCATCGAGAACCGGTGGATCGGAGCCATCGCGGCAAGACGGAGCAAGGACCGGGAAGAAGGAGAAGCAAGAAGGGATGGTCTGGAAGGGCGCGCGCCGTTCCGTACTTATGGTCGGCGAAGGCCAAGCGCCGACCTCCACGATCGCAGGTAATCATGATCTGCTTTGCATGCAGGGACTTGTCCAATCCGTGTAGTTGCCGAGGCGCCGTGGGGAAGTGGAGACGCCCACGTCCAATCAACCGCCATGCGGCGCCCAAGGCCGTAGGCTGTTAGGGCCCGCGGCGCTTCGCTCTTTCCCTTTCGCCTCCCTGCATGGCCAAGTCCGGGCGCGCCTTGGGCCCGGGGGCTATTGTCGGAGTTCTGGGAACGGGGGTCCCCAGACTTGCCTGCCTACGACCTGCGGCATGGCTCAAAAGGAGGCCCAGCACGGCCCGTCTTCATCAACACAGACCCAAGACCCTCGCAAGGGGCCAAGCCTCGCGGGGCGGACGACACGGAGCTTCCTCAGGCACGGCCTCATCAGGCTGGCTCGCGAGGAGGCGGAGAGATCAAGGCGGGGTACCTCACGAGGTGCCCGTGACGCAAGCCATGATGACCAAAGGCTCCAGCCGCGCAGTGTGCTCCTTTCCTCTTTGGTGCAAAGGGAGCAAGCGCAGGCGAGAGCATCAAGCAAAGGCACCCGTTTCGGTGCAACGAGACCAAGACCAGTCCAACGGCAGGGAGGAAGTCATTGTGGAGCCCAAGCCAGCGTCACCACCAGAGTCTTTGGCAGGCGAGGACCAACTTTAGTCAGGATAAGTGTACCAGATGTTCCCCTTCAAAATGGCCAATTGTTGGCGCCCTTCCCGCTCAATATTTGGGAAGAGGCCCAGGGCCTTTGCCTATAAATAGGACTAGCCACCCCCAGGGTAGGGGGGATCTAGAATCGGCCAACCCAGAAACAAGCTGGGATCGAGATCGGATCGGAGAGAGAATCGAGAAGAGAGAGAGAGAGAGAGAGAGAGAGAGAGAGAGAGAGAGAGAGAGAGAGAAGGGTGACTGAACTCCTCCTAGCAGTTCGTCGCCCCAGCCAAGAACAGACCCCCGCGAGGTTGTTCTTCCTTGTATTGCTCATCATCATCAGTCCAAGAGGCAATCCACCACAACACACACTGGAGTAGGGTATTACACCACAACGGTGGCCCGAACCAGTATAAACCCTGTGTCTCTTGTGATGTTCTTTCCATAGCTTAGATCTTAGCGAGGCGGAGGGGTGCAGGTAGGTAGAAGGTGAAATCTCCGCGCGCACCCCAGTGTTCGAACCTCAAGGGTCTGCCGGAACCCGAAATCCGACATACATCGATGACATTGTGGTGAAGTCTTGTGAGGCAAGAACCCTGATACAGGACCTGGAAGAAACCTTTGCCAGCCTCAACAAAGTGGACCTACAGCTCAACCTGGAGAAGTGCGTATTTGGAGTCCCCTCGGGCAAGCTCCTGGGTTTCCTCGTATCCCACAGGGGCATCGAGGCCAACCCGGAGAAGGTTAAGGCAGTCGAAGATATGAGCCCGCCGAGGACCCTCAGAGAAATGCAGAAGCTCACGGGCGTGTGACTGCGTTGGGGCGCTTCATCTCCCAGCTGGGGGAACGAGCCCTGCCCTTCTTCAAGCTAATGAAGAAAAAGGGGCCCTTCGAATGGACTGAAGAGGCCAACAAGGCATTCCAAGACCTCAAGAGGTACCTTACCAGTCCGCCAGTGATGGTAGCTCCACGTCCTCGAGAGCCCCTAGTGCTCTACCTTGCGGCCACCCCCTACTCCGCCAGCGCAGCCCTGGTGGCAGTCAGGGAGGAGAGTTGTGCCAAGCCCGCATCGACCGTCCGAACTGAAGCAAAGCAGAGCCAGGAGGGCCTCGTGAAGGCCGCAACCACAGTCGGAAAGGGACAGCCACAGCAGGAGAACGTACCCGGAGCAGGAGAGGCCTCTTCAGGTGACCAAGCCTAGGGGGCTCCATCGTCTCCAGAGACGCCTTGACCTCTGGAGGACGCAAGCAGCGCCAACACCCTCAACCTCGTCAAGCATCCCGTGTACTTCGTCAGCATGGTGCTACGGGACACAAGGGCACGGTATCCCATGCCTCAAAAACTCCTCCTCGCGCTACTAGGGGCCTCGCGCAAGCTGTGCCACTACTTCCAAGGACATCCCATCAAGGTCGTCTCAGCATACCCCTTGGAAAGAGTGCTCATGAGCCCCAACTCAGCTAGAAGGGTCACCAAATGGAACATTGAGCTGCAGGCATTTCAGCTAGAATTCAGCACGACCAGAGTTATCAAGGGAGCCGCACTTGCAGATTTCGTGGCAGAATGGGCAGAAGCGCCGGGTCTCGAGGCAGGCGAAGACCGATCACTTTCCCCAGGAAGTGAAGCACCGGACGGCTGGGTCATGTACTTCGATGGGGCATTCTCCCGACACGGTGCAGGAGCTGGCGCAGTGCTTGTGTCCCCTACCTAGGACAAACTCTATTACGTCGTGCAACTCTGCTTCCAGCACGGAGAGAAGGTCTCCAACAACATAGCAGAATAAGAAGGCCGGATAGCAGGCTTGAGAGCCGCGATCGCCTTAGGGATAAAGCGCCTCACCATCAAGGGCTATTCATAGCTCCTCGTCAACTTCTCCAACAACATATACGAGCCGAAGGACGAGCACATGGAAGCTTACCTCGCTGAAGTCCGCAGGATGGAGAAACAGTTCTAGGGGTTGGAGCTGCAGCATGTGCCTCACGGCACCAATCAGGAGGCTGACGACATTGCCAAGAGGACATCTAGGCGGCTGCCGCAGGAACTTGGCATCTTCGAGGAGCGGCTCTTCAAGCCCTCAGTGGTGCCGTTGCTATCAGGAGCGGCGCAACCAAGGGAGGAGCCTCCTCAGCCACCTGCCTCGGGAGCTCCGCTTTGCCGGCATCAGGGGCACGCCTGCTCCTAGCGTTGGAGCCTCATGTAGGATGTTGGATCCCAGAGATCAAGGACTACCTGATGCAAGGGATTCTGCCGGAGAACGAGGAGGAGGCAGAGCATGTGGCACGGCAGGCCACGGCTTATTGCATCCAGGATGGCGAGCTCTACAGGAAGCGGCCAAATGACGTGTCCCTACGTTGCATTTCCAGGGAGCAAGGAAAGGAACTGCTGGCGGACATTCACAGCGGAGACTGCGGGCACCACTCGTCGTCACGAACCCTCATCGGCAAGGCGTTCCGCAGCGGGTTCTACTGGCCCACAGCACTCAGCGACGCCATTGAGCTGGTGAAGGCTTGCGAGGCCTGCCAGTTTCACGCTAAACAAATCCATCAGCATGCGGGGGGGGGGGTCTGCAGACCATACCCCTCTCCTGGCCGTTCGCAGTTTGGGGGTTGGACATTCTGGATCCGTTCCCTCGGGCGCCAGGGGGCTATCGCTACCTCTACGTCGTTGTGGACAAGTTCACCAAGTGGGCCAAGGTGGAAGCTGTCCACACAATCCCGGCAGGCTCGGTAGTCAAGTTCATCAAGGGCCTTGTGAGCCGGTTTGGGGTGCCTAACCGCATCATCACTGACAACGGTTCGCAATTCACCAGTAATCTCTTCAAAACGTACTGTGCTAACCTTGGAAGACAGATATGCTACGCTTCGGTAGCACACCCCCGGAGCAATGGCCAGGCTGAACGAGCCAACGCGGAGGTCCTGAGGGGCCTCAAGGCCAGGACCTTCAAGAAGAAGCTGGAGGCCTGTGGCAGGGGCTGGCACGATGAGCTCCAGTCCGTGCTATGGTCAATCCGCATGATAGCGACCAAGCCGACTGGCGAGACCCCGTTCTTCCTCGTCTATGGAGTGGAGGTTGTTCTCCCTCACGAGGTCAGACATTGCTCCGCACGGGTCCTGGCATTCGACGAGGCTCAGCAAGACGCCATGCGGGGGATGGATCTCGTGCTGGGGGAGGAACGCCGTCGGGAAGCCGCACTACGAGCGGCAAGGTATCAATAGGCGCTACGACGATACCACAGCCACAACATCCGCCCCAGGACCCTTGAGGTAGGGGATCTCGTGCTCAGAAGGGTTCTCTCCAAGGAGGGGCTACACAAGCTCTCTCCCATTTGGGAGGGCCCGTTCAAGGTTGTTCATGTTTCCAGGCCTGGCTCCGCGCGCTTGGAGACTCTGGAGGGAGTACCCATCTAGAACCCATGGGACATTCAACATCTCCGGAGGTTCTACCCCTGAGTGAAGCCGCTGCATTTTGGAAAAGGCCCGGTGCCTGTGAAGAAGGCGAACACCTGTGAAGCCGCTATGCTTTGGAAAAGGCCCGGTGCCTGTGAAGAAGGCGAATGCCTGTGAAGCCACTGCATTTTGGAAAAGGTCCGGTGCCTGTGAAGAAGGCGAATGCCTGTGAAGCCGCTGCGTTTTGGAAAAGGCCCGGTGCCTGTGAAGAAGGCGAATGCTTGTGAAGCAGCTGCGTTTTGGGAAAGGCCCGGAGCCTGTGAAGAAGGCGAATGCCTGTGAAGCAGCCGCATTTCAAGAAAGGCCCGATGCCTGTGAAGAAGGCCAATGCCTATGAAGCTCTCCACCCGTGACACTCTCACGTAATAATGAGTGGGGCTGTACACGCCCCGGAGTCTCCGGAGTGCCGCCCACGGGCCTCGGGGGCTCCCGCCCACACACAGTGGCAGCACTTAGCTCCGCGCTGGTGAGAATACGTCGAAGACTAGAATAGGCGCCGTCGCGGCTTTCCCATTTGCTTTCTGCTGTTGACGTTCCTGGCTTGTAAGTCTTTGTCTTTTTCACTCGCTTGCCTCATTTTCTCTCGCACAAGTCTCGCGAGGGAGGTTCGCGGGCGCCCTCGCGAGTGTTTTCTGCCCTGATCATTTGGAGCTTTCCTATCTGAGTCCTTTGCGGGAGCACCAGTCCCAGTCCGTGCCCCACGGGCATTGCGACACAAGCGCAGGACCTGGGCCGATCGCCCCCACAGCTAAGACCATAAGTTACCCCTCCTACTGATCCTTGCAGGGCATGAAGCGCACGAGGAGACCACGGCCTCGAGAGGCGAGGACCGCGCCAAGCCCGACCGAGCTAAAATAGTTCCCGCACATGGGAGCGCGGCGCGAAAACAAGGCGCGGAAATAGCGGAAACAACGCGATGGTTAAACAGCAACAGTTCTAATACGCCCCCGCAGGGCCCTACATTACTTACTATTTTTGCGCAGGATAAGAAAGAAAACAAAACGGGCGTGATTCGTCCTGCGCCAACCCACAGCGAAGGCTCGAGCTGCTCCGGGGGCTCAGGCGGATCCCTCCTCTCGCTTCACCAGGGCGCAACGGCGGGCTGACCCGCTACCTTCACCCAAGCGGGCGCGACGGCGAGGAGGCTGGTCGCGGCCACTGCTAGAGGAGCTGTTGCCTGAGAGGGGGTTGCCAAAGCTCGGCGAACCCCGAGCACCGCCGCCTGTACGCCAGTCGACATCTTCATCCTGGTCAGAGCCAGGGCTGGGCAGGCGGCCTCGGTCGTCATCTTCAGGGCAACACCCGGCACGGCGACCGTCTTCCTCGAACACCCTCACGTACAGGGTGGCGTCGCCATCAAACTTGAAGTACAGGGTGCACCACCGGCTCAGGCCACGCGCGCGGGCAAACGTTTGCCAGCCGCGTGTCAGAGCCCCATTCCCAGAAACGGAGACCTCCAGCGACACCCAGGAGGCCCTGCTGCAGCATCCGTCTGCCTGGAGCCAGAAGCCGCACCGGGCGCTGGTCGGCAGTTCATCTACGAAGAAACGGGGGAGCTGGAGCCTGGTGCTGGATGGGTCTGCCGACCACACGACAAACTCCTGCAGCACCTCCGCAGAGCGAAAGCGTGGCCTAGGGGGGCGCACACCCATGGCGTGCCCCCCATCGGCAACCTGGCGCCCACCACCGCGCCGGGAACCGCCTCCATGGCCGCGGGAGGCCACCACGGGGACCGTGGTATACTTGCCAGGGCGGCCTCGGCCACGCTTGGCCAGGGGGAGTCAGGCCCAGCCTGGGGGGCCTTTCCTTTCTCCGTGCCCGAGAATCTCTTTGGAGACATGGGAGCGACGAGTAATCGAGAAGAAGGAAAGGAGCAGCAAGGAGGGACGGGCCGAAGGGGGTCGCCCAGCCCCGTACTTATAGCTGGAGGAGGCCAACCGCCGTGCACCACGATCGCAGGTAATCATGACCGGTTTCTCTGCATGCAGGGACTTATCAAGTCATGCGGTCGTTGAGGCGTCGTGGGGAAGCGCAGTCGCCCACGTCCAATCAACCGCCACGCGGCGCCCAAGGCCGCAGGCTGATAGGGCCCGCGGCGCTTCGCGCTTGCCCTTTCGTTTTCCTACTAGGCCAAGCCCGGGCGCGCCTTGGGCCCGGGGGCTACTGTTGGCGTTCTAGGAACAGGGGTCCCCAGACTTGCCTGCCTGCGGCCTGCGGCGTGGCTCCAGCGGGGGCCCAGCGCGGCCCATCTTCATCAGCTCAAGCTCAAGACCCTCGCAAGGGCCCAAGCCTCGCGGGGCGGACGACAGGAAGCTTCCTCAGAGGCAGCCTCATCAGGCAGGCTCGCGAGGAGGCGGAGAGATCAAGGCAGGGGTACCTCGCGAGGAACCCGTGACGCAAGCCATGATGATCGAGACCAGGCGGGCGCCAGCCTGCGCAGTGTCCTTGTTTCCCGTTTGGTGCAGAGGGGGCAAGCACAGGCCAAGGCATCAGGCAAAGGTTACCAGTCCGGTGCAACGAGACCCAGATCAGCCGGACGGCAGGACGGAGGTCACCGTGGAGCCCAAGACAGCGTCATCACCAGTGCTTTTGGCAGCCGAAGACCACCTTTGGTCAGGATAACTTGCACTAGATGTTCCCCTTCAAAATGGCCAATTGTTGGCGCCCTTCCCGCTCATTATTTGGGGAGAGGCCTAGGGCCTCTAAAAATAGAGCTAGCCACCACAGAAGGAGGGGACGGCTGGAAATCTAGTAGAACCATAGCAGAGAGAGAGGCGACTGAACTCACCCTAGCAGTTCATCGCACCAGCTCAAGAACACCTCTAGCGAGGCTGTTCTTCCCTTGTACTGTCCATCATCAGCCCCAGAGGCAATCCACCACACCACACACTGGAGTAGGGTATTACACCACAACGATGGCCTGAACCAGTATAAACATCGTGTCTCTTGTGTTGTTCATCATTTTCATCTTAGTTCGCACGAGAGGATCGGACGTCGATCGGTAGGGGAGAGATCTCCGCGCCCACCCTAGTGTTCGAACCTCAAGGGTCTGGCGGAACCCGAAACCTGACAGAAGTCAAAGCTGGTTGTTGCATTCTAGTAATTTGATTATTATTATGCTAACATGCTAATGGTTGTGAGTGTAGATGGCTCGGGTGTCGTATCCGTGCCGGCTGTAGCTGATGCCGTACACGTCACCACACCTTCTCCGCAACGTGTGGCATCAGATGTACACTCACGAAGACGAACCAGTCTATCGTGTGTACTGGGAGCGTCTAGCAGACTCAGTGTATGAGTATCATGCAGTGGTTACTCTGCGCACCAGTTCCGATTCCGGCTCTTACACTCACACTTCTCGAAGCGGTTACGCCTCCACTGCTTCTCAGGCTATCCAGTTTGCCGCATTTGAGGTCCTTGTCGAGCTTCGTTATACGAGGTTCAAATGCAGCACCACCCCGATTTCTATTATTACCCATCTCTGCACGACAACGGTCGTGTCCGTTTTCCTCTCATTGATCTGGAGTCTGATAGTGTTGCTAGCAATCTTGCTCGTTATATCACCGCTAGCTATCTGATGATCCATGAGCTGGCTCGAGAGCTGACTCGTGCCTGTACTGCTTTAGCCACTACCTTGGTCACTACTAGATCCACCACTACTCCGTCCTCACTGGGATTTACCCCGTATGTCCTAGTTAGTTATAGCTCCCCTATTTCACCGGTTACTCCCCCGAGTAGCATAGGCACCTCTGCCGTGAACCCTCTCAGTGCTCCTGCCGAGTGGGTCTCACTTCTTGCTACCCCTGCGGCCCCGATGCTTCATCCTACCCCTGCCCCGGAGGGAGAGCCCTTGAGGCAGCGGCATCGCGTTACCTTTGACCCGGAGGTTTCCGTTAACCACGTCAGTTCGGGATCTGAGACCGCTTCAGGGAGGACACCGCAGCACCAGCAGAGCAGTAGTGTCTTTGAGTATTCGCAGTCATCTAGATGGCGTACGGATGTAGTTGTATGAGTCACGATGCTTCATGTATGAGAGTAGTGGAACCAGTCATGTTGTTTAATTTTCATGTATGAGTCTATGTATAATTATGTTGGGACTTTAATCGTCGTATTTTCTTCGCTCTTTTTGGTCTTTTTTGAGAGTTGTTGCTGGCTTTTCCCCAATTTTATTCTTGGATGTCTCTCATCCCGATTGCGTTGCCTTGGGAAAAATACTCAATAGGATGATGCAGGGAGGCAGCAGTAGCAACGTTCGCGAGAGAACTCATGTTCATCGTTCCGCACGACAGGCAGGATATTCTCCTGAGCCGGATGTTCCGCCACCACCTCCACCGCCTGATCCTCCCTCCACCGAGCAAGTTATGTGTATGTTTGAAGAGAAAAGGAACAATGATCTGATTGAAATACCGAGAAGTGTGCAAGCTATGGTTGGACAGAATGGAAATCAGAATGGTCACCACTCAAAGCTGTCAGATTTTCAGAGAAACAATCCACCCAGTTTCAGTCAGGTTGTTGACCCATTGGATGCAGAAAATTGGTTGCGCACCATGGAGAAAAAGCTTGAGATCGCCCGTACTGAAGGAAATGATAAAGTCCCATTTGCAACCCATTACCTTGAAGGCGCAGCTGCCATATGGTGGGAAAATACAAAAGCAATGTGGCCGATTGATGAGGAAGTCACCTGGGAAAAATTCAAGGATAAGTTCCGCAAGTATCACATCTCTACTGGAGTTATGAAGGCCAAGCAGCGTGAATTTATCACGCTCGTCCAAGGAAATCAGTCTGTGGCTGAGTATCTGCAAAAATTCAATCATTTGTCCCGTTACTCTCTGTATGACGTGGCCACTGAAGAAAGAAAGATTGACAGATTTCTTGGAGGTTTAAATCCACAACTTTGGTGTTCTCTCAGTATGTTTGATTTCACCGATTTCCAAACTCTGGTGGACAAGGCGTTCATTGCTGAACGGGAGCACAAGCTTATATTGGATAATAGGCCTGCTAACAACGACAACAAGCACATGTTTGAGCCAAAGAAGGATGGACAACCTGTGCAAAAAGCTCATACCTGGCAGCCGACTCAGGTGGAATACAGGCCAAATTGGCAGCAGAATGCTAATAGGACCACCACTCAAGTCAAGAATATTGTAACCAGTCCAACACATGAGGAGCGCCAGCGCAATAATACTTGTTTCATTTGCGGGCAGCCCAGACATTATGCCAAACAATGCCCCAAGAACAACAAGGTGAATGCTTTGAGCAGACCACAAGTCAACTTTATGGAGTCAGGGCCAACCCAGCAAAACTTCATTGGGCACGTAAATCATATCTTCGCCGATGAAACCCAAGAGAAGCCAGAAGTCATCATTGGTATGTTTTCTGTTAATGACGTACCTGCAGTAATTTTATTTGACTCTGGGGCTTCACATTCTTTTATTTCTCAGAGTTTTGCCGCCCAAAACAATTTTCCTTGCACCATTTTGGGCAAAAAATATGCTGGTACAAATCCCGGGATCTATAATCAAGAGCAATCTAGTCTGCCATGATTTGGAGATCAATATCAATGGGATCCACTTTCCAACATCTCTGATAATCATTGAGTCTGAACAGTTGGATATTATATTGGGGATGAATTGGCTGACCAAATATCAAGTCTGTATAAACTGCGCAACCCGAGAAGTCAGTTTGACCAGTCTGGATTGGCAGCTCATCAAATTCTATGCTCGCAAGCATGTACCCGAGACAGAACTAGTTTGCACCGCTGTGGTTGAGTTGGAATTTATTCCTGTGGTGAGTGAGTACCCTGATGTGTTTCCAGAAGAACTGCCAGGCATGCCACCAGATCGGGAACTGGAATTTGCCATAGATCTTGTGCCCTGAACCGCACCAATATACAAGAAGTATTACCGGATGCCCTCATCAGAATGAGTGGAACTAAAGAAACAGCTTGATGAATTACTCCAGAAAGGTTATATTCGTCCCATCTCTTCACCGTGGGGGTCACCTGCAATTTTTGTGGGCAAAAAGGATGGCAGTCTCCGTATGTGCATAGATTACCGTCAGCTGAATGAGGTCACCATCAAAAATAAATACCCACTGCCAAGGATTGATGATCTGTTTGATCAGCTCAGTGGGGCTAAAGTATTCTCAAAAATCGATTTACGGACCGGATATCATCAGCTCAAGATTAAAAAGAAAGATATTCCTAAGACCGCATTCACTACACAATACGGTCTTTACGAATATACTGTGATGTCCTTTGGTCTCACCAATGCCCCTGCCTTCTTCATGCATATGATGAACAAAGTATTCATGGACTTCCTCGACAAATTCGTGGTAGTCTTTATCGACGATATCCTCATTTACTCCAAGAGTGAAGAAGAGCATAAGGATCACCTCCGAGCATTGCTACAACGGCTCCGCAACCATCAGTTATACGCCAAGTTCAGTAAGTGCGAATTTTGGCTCAAGCAAGTCGGGTTTCTCGGACATGTACTATCCACCGAAGGTATAGCCGTGGACCCAAGCAAAGTAAAGAATGTGCTCGATTGGGTACCGCCCACGACCGTAACACAGATCCGGAGTTTTCTCGGATTAGCTGGATACTATCGTCATTTCATTGAAGGGTTTTCCAAAGTTGCTAAACCTATGACGGAACTTCTCAAAAAGGGTACAAAGTTTGAGTGGACAAAGGAATGTGATAAGAATTTTAATGAGCTAAAGATACGACTGACAACCGCACCGGTATTGACTCTTCCAGACATTTATCGCAGCTTTGATGTGTACTGTGATGCCTCCAGACAAGGTATTGGTTGCATGCTGATGCAAGACAGCAAGGTAGTAGCATATGCATCACGACAGCTACGACCACATGAGGGAAATTATCCCACTCATGATTTGTAATTGGCTGAAGTGGTTCATGCATTAAAAATTTTGAAACACTATCTCATTGGAAAAAGGTGCCAAATTTTTACCGACCACAAAAGCCTCAAGTACATCTTCACTCAGCCAGATTTAAATCTCCGACAGCGAAGATGGTTAGAGTTGGTCAAGGATTATGACCTTGGAATAAACTACCATCCAGGCAAGGCCAACGTCGTTGCTGATGCGCTCGGTCAAAAGCCCGTCAGCTTAAATGTCGTGTTAACATCATTGCCTACCGAACTTCAAGAGGAGATTGCTCAGCTCAACTTGGTCATCATGGACGCTGGTCTCACTAATATTTTGGAAGTTACCCCCACACTTGAGATGGAAATCCGCAAGGCCCAGCCAGATGATGCCGAGCTACAAAAACATGCAAGGCAACTCCCAGATTTCTTCAAGGACAACTTCGGTACCCTCCGATTCCGTGGACGAATTTGTGTACCAAATCAACCGGACTTGAAGAAGAAAATCTTGTCAGAAGCACACGAATCCTCGTATTCCATTCATTCGGGAGGTACGAAAATGTATGAAGACCTTAAGCAAATATTCTGGTGGGATGAGATGAAGAAAGACATTGCCTATTTTGTGGCCTATTGCGACATATGCAACAAGGTGAAAGTAGGTCATCAAAAGCCAAAGGAACTTCTCCAACCGATGCCAGTTTCACAATGGAAATGGGATGATGTTTGCATGGATTTCATCACCGGATTGCCTAGGACTCAGCAAGGCAAAGACGCAATCTGGGTTATAGTGGACACCCTCACCAAGGTTGCTCACTTCATCCCGATCAGCACCAGATACAGAGCAAATGAACTTGCACAACTATATGTATCCAGAATCGTCAGTCTGCGTGGAGTACCCCGGACAATCACTTCCGACCAAGATTCTGTGTTTACCTCCGCTTTTTGGTCCCGTCTCCATCAAGCCTTGGGGACAGCACTAAAATATAGTACTGCTTATCACCCTCAAACGGATGGTCAGACAGAGCGAGTAAATCAAATACTCGAAGATATGTTGCGAGCCTGTGTGGTGGCCAACAGAGCTAAATGGGAAGATTGCTTGCCATACGCCGAGTTCTCGTATAACAATAGTTTTCAGACCAGTCTAAAGATGTCACCATATGAAGCTCTATACGGTCGTAAGTGTCGCACTCCTCTAAATTGGTCTCAAGCTAGAGATAGCCGTATCTTCGGAACCGATCTCATGATGGAAGTTGAGAGACACGTCAAGGAAATCAGAGACCGACTGCAATTGGCCAAATCCCGTTAGAAGAGTTATTATGATGCAAAACATCGGCAGGTCAGTTTTGAACCCGGAGGAAACGTGTACCTCCGAGTCACTCCTATGAGAGGAGTTAAGCGATTTCAGACTCGTGGAAAGCTGGCACCCAGATTCATTGGTCCATTCCCAATTATGTCTCGAGTGGGTACGGTTGCATACCAACTGGAACTACCCCCGGAGTTGTCAGATATACACAATGTATTCCATGTCTCGCAATTGAGACGACGCATATCCCCGCTTGAGAAAAAGACTGCAATGACTGAGATAGAATTGGCAAAGGATTTAACTTATGAAGAAAGACCGTTCAAAATTTTGGATCAATTGGAAAGGGTCACTCGCAACAAAGTCAGAAAAATTTTCAAAGTTCAGTGGGAGCATCACACAGAGTCAGAAGCAACTTGGGAGCAGGAGGATCCTTAAGAGTCAGTATCTAGAGTGGTTTTCCTAAGCAACCGAATCTCGAGGACGAGATTCATTCTAAGTGGGCGAGGTTTGTGATAGCCTGGTTTTTGCCCTCTCTTATTTGTTTGAGTTTTCATTTGAAATTTTTTGTAACTTGGAATTTTTGAGTCTTTTCATTTGGACTTAAGCACTTGGGCATCCTTGGCTTGAACCCAAGTGTTTCACTTTTCTCCCAAACCATCATTTCACTTCTGATCCGCCTCAAAATAATCTTTGGAATATTTTTCTTAAATGGAAAATATTCATTTTCTCTCTAAAACCCTAAGCCAAATCTGTTTGCTCCAAAGCAACCCTAATTTTTATGGCTCAGAAAATTCTAAGAAAATTCCCAAATATTCTAGGGACCCTAGGGCACCTCCCTAAGCAAAAATATTTCATCACTTTTTGGAATATTTTTGCTACAGAAAATCTTTTTTGTTCTGGACAGAAATGGGGGTTTCTACAGCAACTACCATTTTACTTGCTCCATTTGACCTGATCTTTCTTGTGCTTATTTACCTTAGTAACTCTAAGCTATCCTCCAAAGCACAGCTTCAAAATCCCAGCCATTTGACCATAGTAACATCACAAAGTTATTGTCCAGAAACTTACCAGACTTGTAAAACTTTCTCTACTGCACCTGGATCCAAACCAAACCATGGTAAACTTCAAAATCACCGCGAACAACATGCCAGACATGAATTTTGGACGAAGGCTGGCCTGTGGAGAGAGTTCGCGCGGTGACCACGCATGTCCACGATGTCAGGCATGCATGTCGATGCGCTCTGGGAGCCGCCGAGCGCTCTGTTCGCGCGTGCTCGCTTCCCCCGACTGCCAAACCTAGCCAAAACTCGCCACCATCATCGTCTCGACACCCTTAACTCCACCCTGGCACTCGCCGACGCCGGAGCTCGCCGTAGCGAGCACGGGCAGGGTCTGGCCAGCCCAACAGTGCGGGCGCACTATGCTCGTCGTCACCCCCCTTGATCCTGTGCTCGTCTCTGCTCGCCCACAGTGGTCGCATGACCTCCGTCGCCTTCTCCCCCTCTCACTGACGCTGCTCGTCGTCGGGCGCCATGGACAGGTGTCCACCGGCGGAGCCCGAAGCACCCTCTCCGCTCGCCTATATATAGAGCCCTCCCCAACCTCTCCGAGCATCCTCCAGCACTCACACACACTCCACGGTCAAGTAGGAAGCCGTAGCCCGGGCGGGCAGGCCTCGGGCCTCCGCCCCCGAGCTCGAGCTCGCCGACGATCCCCTCTGGTAGCTGCACCAGCTCCAGCCCCTCCCAGGCCTGGGCGACCTCTCCAGGGCCTCCGCCTCTCTCCGGTGAGGCCGTCTCGCCCGCTTGCAGCCGCTGGAGCAGCCTCTGCTCGCCGTCTTCTTCAACTCCGGCGACCTCCTCGTTCTGCCTCCACTCGCGAGCTCGATTCTGACACCGTCTGACCACCCCTAGCCACACTACGGGTATGGGCAGGTGCGTCTCGACGTCCTCTTGCCATCCCTCCCTCTCGTTTTGGCCAAAGAGCCGTCGTCACCGGCGAGAGCTCCTGCGAAGCCACGGCCATCTCTGTCTCTCTCTCCCTGTTCCCCCACCTGACTAGCGGGGCCTGCTAGTCAGCCACTCAGTACGCGCGCGAAGCGGTACGAGTGGTGGTGCCCCTGGGATTTACGCCTGTGGCGTCCCCCCAACCTTTTTCTTTTATTCAAATTCATTTGAATTTACAGAACACTTCAAACTGTTATAACTTTTTAACCATAAGTCCAAATGAATTGATTCTTTTTGCATTGTATTCTTTGAAAGGAAATCTAACAGCTCACCAAAGATGAGATTTTTCTGAGCTGTTTAGAATTTCTGGTGAATTTCAGAAGTGTTCTTGATATTTTCTTTTTGTGTTTAAAATTATTTTCAGAGGGTGAGGCTTGTCTTCAGGATCACCAGGAGGCTTGTGAGCCTCATCTGCACTAAGGCAAGCCACAGCAACATTTTTATGATGCCATTGCAATATTTGTGGTTTTCCCACTTGAATGAAATGATTAATCCATGCATTTAAAGAATTATTGAGTTATTTGTATTCTGTTAAATGTTGAATAGTTGTTTGATTTACAGAATAGTTGAAACTAGTTTAGTGAACAAAGCAAGCTAAGATTTATTTGAGGTGATGTTAGAAATAATTTTTATGCATGGTAGTTATATTGTTGCCTTCCTGAAATTGATAAAAATTGTTAGAGAATATTCTGTTAAATATTCTGTTAGATCATATTACTTGTTTTACAGAAAGTTTGAACTTAATTTAGTGATAAAGAAAGTAAGGATTGTTGATAGAAAATCTTTTGTGATGCAGATGAAAAAGTTATCGGGATTGCTTTCTTGCGTCAGAAATTAATGAAACTTGTTACGAAACTATTTTGGTTAAGTTATGAGTCATTTGAGCTAGTAAAGTAATGTGAGGTGTTGACGGTCATGCTTGGTGTATAGATGACATCGGTCATTTTCATGATGCATGTGTTGTTTTGCTTTTCATGGCATGCTATGACACCTGTCATTGTTAGTTGAAGTTGAAACTGAAAATAACTCAACTTGAATACACCGTTGACCTGGTCGTGGTGCCGCTGAATAAAGTTCTTTCTAGTGCAACCACATTTGCCTTTATGGGGGCCTTGATTCGGTCCATTGACACGGCCTCTGCTCGGTGCCTCGATCTAGGGAAGGTTATGTCGTGTTTGCCCTGGCCCGGCAAGCAGGCATAATCTTGTGTGCTCCTTAATGAGATTATGGTACCGATTTCCCCAAGTGGGAGTTTCCCCAAGTGCGAGTTTCCCCAAGTGGGAGTTTCCCCAAGTGGGAGTTTCCCCGACTGGGAGGTTGGCCACAATGGTGGTCGGGGTGTCTTTGGTAGACACGGGGCCACCCAGGACCAGCCTGTTGGGGATTTGGGTCGGAGTGGCCGGGAGAGTGATGTGGCATTGGAGGGGTTTCGTCGGAATGTCGTTGGTCCACCCGAATGGGAGTGCGAGGCCATGGGTTCTGTGGTGTGGGTACAGTGTGCTACCTCTGCAGAGTGTATAATCTATCGATAGCCGCATCCACGATTAAGGACACCTCGTAGTAGGTCCCACCGTGAGTCAACGAATAATAAAAATTACACACTAAGCTGTAAACTTTGCATTGTCAAGGATGGCAGAAAGGCCATCGAGGGATTTGGGACCAGATATTGGTCGTAGTTGTGATCGCCGTAAGGATCACGAGTCATTGTGTTTACCATGTTGGTGGTGTGTTTTACCACGTTGGTGGTGTGTTTTACCATGTTGGTGGTGGTTGTGATCTGAGGATGATCACGGTTGGTAAGTTGTCCCGAGGGACGTTCGAGCATGATCACAGCATGTTGACATATAGTGTTGCATCATTAATAATTGGCTAAATATCATGATATTGTTTGTCATTATGATTATGCTTGTTGTGAGCTTGCAAGTACATTCAATGTACTGACCTGGCGTGTCATGCCAGATTTCAGGAAAGTCTCGTTGGAGAGGAGCGCTGTTCAAGTCTAGATCGTGTCCACATTGGTGTCCCTGTGAGATGGAGCTTCCGCTATGACGTTATTCCGCTGCCACGTAGTTGTTCGGGTCGAGGCCCCCTTTATGTTCACTAAATAATGTACATATTGATCAGCCACACCGAGTGTGCCGCTTGGCCTCGACCGCTGTTGTAATATGAACTCTGTTCCACTAGCATCAATAAAACGGTTGTTTTCTGTACCAATATGTTGTGTGTTGCCAGAAGACATGGTCTCTGGGCTGGCAATGCAGGGTAAACTGGTTGCTCTGAGCCGGGGTGCCACAGCAAGTGGATGGTATCCTCTGTCAAGGAGGAGGACATTACTGAGCTCTGGGCGGCCGGATATTTGGCAAAGGAGATCGCCCATCGTCTGCCAGCCGGGGGACAAGTCGTACCCACGCCGGAGCCCACAGAGAGAGTAGTCTTCATCCCCCATTTCCTCCACGGGCTAGGGTTTCCACTCCACCCTTTCGTCCGTGGGCTGTTGTACTATTATGGGATAGATTTCCATGATCTGTCCCCGAATTCCTTCCTCAACATCTCGGCGTTTATCGTCGTGTGCGAGGCCTTCCTCCGCATCTATCCCCACTTTGTGCTGTGGCTCAAAGTCTTCAACGTGAACCCGAAGGTGGTGGATGGTCAGCACGCGGAGTGCGGAGGGGCCATGGTGAGCAAGTTATCCAATGTCTCCTGGCCCAAAGGAACCTTTATAGAGATAGTAAAGAAATGGCAAAAGCAGTGGTTCTACATCACAGAACCTTGTGGCACCACCTGGGCCGCAGCTACCGAATTCCGCTCTAGTGCTCCCATGCGACTCACCTCCTGGGTCGAGAAGAGTCCAGACTGGTGTTCTCCTGACGAGCTGATAGCGCTGCAGACACGTGTTCAAAGCATGGTGACCAAGGACGTCAAGCTCGTCGATGTTATCCAGGTGATGCTGGTCTGTCGGATTCTTCCGTGCCAGCGCTGAAGCCGCCCTTTATGGGAGTTCAATTCGAAGAAGCACCAGGCCCTGAGAAGGCTCTTCGACACATCTCATGAAGGGGCCTGGAAGTCTCTCTTTAAGGGCAACGAGAAGCCACCGGCCACAGACTCGGACCGAGGTCACAATTGTAAATGCCCCACCAACGAGGTATGTTTGTCTTGACGTATTCCCAACTTGAATGTTTCGAGGATGATGTCTGAGATTTAGTATTGCTCCTTCAGGACTGGGTGGAGAAGGCGCAGCGGATCCAGTGTCCGGCGCCGCTACCCGAGGAACCGGTCATCCCGCGCCTGGCGAGGATGCTGGTGCTGGTGCCATATACGGCGTTGGAGAAGAAGGCCAAGAAGAAGGCCAAGGGGGCCAAGAGTGGCCCCCGTCGCAAGGGCACTTCGGACGCGACGTCCGAAGACGACAAGGCCCATTGCTCCGTCCCCGAGGACAATGACGAGGAAGAGGATGAGGAGGAGGAAAACAACCCTCCTCCCGAGGAGGATAAGAAGAATAAGAGGGTGGCCCCAACACATCCGGAGGCGAAAGCGCCCAAAAAGGGGAAGGGTGCCCTAGTGGTCAACACCGCATGGGACATTGACAGTAGTCCGGAACGATGCCCCCTCACTAGGCCTCAGTATGCATCGTATGCGACATGGCTCATTTACGCGCATATCCAGCCCTTTCTTTTTATTATGCTGACATGGTTAATCCACACTTTTGTAGACCGGCCCGTGACCTTATCCAGTGTTCCTCATCTGGAGGTTCGCTGGCTCCATCGGAGATGGCGAGCATGTCGTCACCTGTAACACCCCGAGACCTTTGCGCCAGGTGTCTTCCAGTTATGCGCTGTTGTTGCCTTGTCTTTCGCTTGCCTGTTGCATTTCATCATGTCATCATGTGCATTGCATCATCATGTTTTCAAAACTTGCATTCGTTCGGGTTCCCCTAGTTCCGTCCATTGCCCGTTATGATCCCAGACACACTTGCACGCACCCGCGACATGTCCGAAATATTATTCTATAAGTGGCCGGAAAATGTTCTCGGAATGGGTTGAAAGTTGGCATGTGGTGTTTTTATGTTGTCAGTAGGTCGTCTGCCAAATTTCATCGCATTCGGAGTCCGTTTGATGCCCCAACGGATAACTATAGCGGCAGTATAGCCGGTCTAACGTCGGACGTTTTCGGTCTCCGAAAACAGTCGCCGGGTCTCTCTCTCTTCTCTTCTCTCAGTCCAGAGCTTTCTTCACAGTCCGCTATCAACCGCCAGGCCTCAAAGCCCCTCCTTGCATAGTGCATCGACCCCCCTCACGTGTGCGTCCGAAAGCTGTCCCGAACACC
>NC_041392.1:420328196-420337253 GCF_002162155.2 Triticum dicoccoides | reverse complement strand
GTCACCGTTGGACTCAGAACATCCCCAAACATCTACAAAACGTCTCCATTTTTCTTTTTGGGCCACCTAACCTATTTTTCCCGTCCGTCCAATTACGATCGGAGGGACCTAACCACCCTAAACCGTTTTCATCTGCTAAATATAAGGCCCAACCCTAGATCCTAGGGGTCTTGTCCCGTCGATCCCACCGCGCCACCACTCCACCTGGTTTCCTCGGGATCCCTCCCGGACCAACCAGCAGCTTCCTCCCTGATCCGAAAAATCATCTCTCGTGCTCCACCAACCAACTGATTCATCCAATCCCGTAGCCATTTCCTCCTTTCTCCCCTGCCTTGACCGGAGCAAGGTTCCCCCTAATCATGGCGCCCGAGCTCCACCTTGTGTGCCCGCCTCCTCGTCCTCCCAACCGCAGCATATGAAAAGGAGGCCTCGCGGCTGCCTCCTCGCACTTCTCGTTGACCCAAGGAGTCGAATGCCTCCCTTCGGCGCCAACCGCGCTGCCGGCGGAGCTCACCGGAGCAGCCAGCCCTCAGGCGTTCTGGCTCCTTCCCGTCTCCCCTGCAGCTTCCTCTCCCTTCCTTCTCTCTCTCATGATCTCTCTCTCTCTCTCTCATGCTGTTCACAGGAAGCGCCTCCTCCTCCCTGCACCAAGCCACAGTGTCGCTGCCCATGGAGCTCCACCACCCACCGGATCTGGTGCCCCAAGGCCCAATCCGTCCATTCCAGCCGCCGTTGAACCGGCAAGCCTTCCGCCGGAGCCCTACAGTCAGGTTGTCGCCGTTGCCAAGCCCATGCCTCTGCTTCTTTCGAACCAGGGAAGAGGACGAGCGACGCCGGGCTGCGTTGACCTTTCGATCGAGCCAAATAGGCCGGCCCAGCGCGCCCCTGCTAGCCTCCTCCTCTCCACAGTTCTGGGCCGAGGCCCGTGGTGAGCAGCACCCGAGCCCCCCTGTACTATTGGGCTGCCCAGTTTTGGCCCATGCGTATTTTTTTCCTGTTGTGTTTTTTTCTTTTTATCCCAGAGTTTGCAGTTTTACAGAAAAGCCCCTAGACAACATGCATATAATAACTCACACACGGTGCATAATATTAAAACAAACTTAATATGAAACTTGCTTAGAATTTCATCTAGTTTAATAATATGTCATTTTCGTCCATGTTTAAAATGTTTAAACACGCTGTTTGGTTAAATTTGTCCCTATGCCATGTTAAAATGATTTAATTCATAACTAAATAACCGTAACTTAGATTTTAATAAACTTTACATGTAAATGGGGTGGAAAATGCCTAGTTTAACATGGTGGTATCACTTTGCATGTTTAACAACTATAAAATTGTGTTTAGGACAGAACAGTACCAAACCTAATATATGCATATGGGGATTTACCAGAATTGTAGTTCGTTGCTTCCGGCCTCATTTAAACTTGACTAGATAGGTAGTTTTATTTTGCTTCACCCTCTTTCCATGTTAATCAACATTCAATATTGTTGGGTACACAAATGGGAGAGAACTAAATAATTGTTGTGGTGTTTCATCAATATGAAACTCGTTGCATATTGATCTCCACTTAACTTGTAGTTTGGCTTGTGCACTTTGCCATGCCATGCGTAATTAAACCGGACATGCATCATACTTGGTTGTGCATCATTCCATGTTGATGTGATGGTTGTTTACTATGTTGTTTGCTTCTTCACGGTGTTGCTTCTTCGGGTTAGTTCCGATAACGTCGCGTTTGTGAGGATTCGTCCGACTTCGTCCGCTTGTCTTCTTCATGGACTCGTTCTTCTTCCTTGCGGGATTTCAGGCAAGATGACCATACCCTTGAAATCATTTCTATCTTTGCTTGCTAGTTGCTCGCTCTTTTGCTATGCCTATGCTGCGATACCTACCACTTTCTATATCATGCCTCCCATTTTGCTAAGCCAAGCCTCTAACCCACCTTGTCCTAGCAAACTGTTGTTTGGCTATGTTACCGCTTTGCTCAGCCCCTCTTATAGCGTTGTTAGTTGCAGGTGAAGATTGGAGCTTGTTCCATGTTTGAAACATGGTTATTTTGTTGGGATATCACAATATCTCTTATTTAATTAATGCATCTATATACTTGGTAAAGGGTGGAAGGCTCGACCTTATGCCTGGTGTTTTGTTCCACTCTTGCCGCCCTAGTTTCCGTCATATCGGTGTTATGTTCCCGAATTTTGCGTTCCTTACACGGTTGGGTTATAATGGGAACCCCTTAACAGTTCGCCTTGAATAAAACTCCTCCAGCAAGGCCCAACCTTGGTTTTACCATTCGCCATCTAGCCTCTTTTCCCCTTGGGTTAGGCCAGCCCAAGGGTCATCTTTATTTGAACCCCCCCCCAGGCCAGTGCTTGTCTAAGTGTTGGTCCGAAACAGAGCCACTTGCGGCGCCACCTCGGGGAAACTTGAGGGCTGGTTTTAGCTGTACATAGTGTTCATCTGGTGTTCCCCTGAGAACGAGATATGTGCAGCTCCCATCAGGATGTCGGCGCATCGGGCGGTCTTGCTGGACTTGTTTTACCATTGTCGAGGATGTCTTGTAACCGGGATGCCGAGTCTGATCGGATTGTCTTGGGAGAAGGAATATCCTTCGTTGACCGTGAGAGTTTGTGATGGGCTAAGTTGGGACACCCCTGCAGGGATTTGAACTTTCGAAAGCCGTGCCCGCGGTTATAGGCAGATGGGAATTTGTTAATGTCCGGTTGCAGAAAACTTGAAGTTGATCTTAGTTAAAATACATCAACCGCTTGTGTAACCGTGATGGTCTCTTCTCGGCGGAGTCTGGGAAGTGAACACGGTGTTGGAGTTATGCTTGACGTAGGTTGTTCTAGGATCACTTCTTGATCATAGTTTTATCGACTGTGCCTTGCCTTCTCTTCTCGCTCTCATTTGCGTATGTTTAGCCACCATATATGCTAGTTGCTTGTTGCAGCTCCACCTCATACCTTTTCCCTACCTATAAGCTTAAATAGTCTTGATCGCGAGGGTGTGAGATTGTTAAGTCCCCGTGACTCACAGATACTTCCAAAACCAGTTTGCAGGTGCCGATGATACCGTGCAGGTGACGCAACCGGGCTCAAGGAGGAGCTCAATGAAGATCTTGTCCTTTGTGTTGTTTCGTTCTAGTTGATTAGTAGTGGAGCCCAGTTGGGATGATCGGGGATCTGTGTAGCATTTGGGGTAGTCTTCTTTTATTTTGGTTCCGTAGTCGGACCTTGATTGTATATGGATGATGTAATGCTTTATTCATGTTTTGTGTGAAGTGGTGATTGTAAGCCAACTATGTATCTTTTTCCCTTATGTATTACATGGGTTGTGTGAAGGTTACCTCACTTGCGACATTGCTTTCAATGCGGTTATGCCTCTAAGTCGTGCTTCGACACGTGGGAGATATAGCCGCATCGAGGGCCTTACAAGTTGGTATCAGAGCCCTCCCCGACTTTAGGAGCCCCCTGCTTGATCGAATCGCTGGTGTTGTTGAGTCTAGAAAAATGTTTTGGGTCATTTAGGATTATATATATCGGAGAGTAGGATTCTTTTTACTCCTCAGTCCCTTCGTCGCTCTGGTGAGGCATCCTAACGTAGAGTTTTGACTCTTTTCTTCTCAAATTTCACTAAAAAAAATTTAGGATCACGCGGGTATCTTGGAATCGTTCCGATGGTTTTGTGACGAGAACATTGTTCTTGGTGCCTCCTGACATTTAGGGGTTGTGGCAGTGTCCCGGGGACTTGAGCTTTGAGGTGTTGTCGTCACAATTTTATCGTTGCAGTTCAGGAATACCTGACTTTGCCAACATCGAAAATCTCTTTTATGCAGTTGTTGGTGAGATAACCTCGATGCCATCCAGTACTGGGGCGGGAGTTCGGGAGTATTTCCGTAACTCGTATAACGGATGCTTTTCGAAGGTTGAGGTAAACGATTTCCGAAGGTTTCTTGGTTATGTGTTGAAGGATGGATACAGCTGGATGTAGGATTTGTTAGTTTTGGGTGAGATATTATGCTTCCCCTGTATCCCCCACACCTGATTGCATAACGGGAGAATTTCGAGAGTTTATAAGTGGGAATTCAAGTAGCTCTTAGGATATCTTTCCGACAAATGTATGATATGAAATTGGGGTTCGACGTCTAGTGGTACGCCTATCCACGGTTGGTCTTACAGTAGTCTCGTTGTGTCTTAAAGAGTCCTTGGCTATGCCGACTCGGGGATGCTTCGTATGTCATGTGCACTGCCTTGTACATGATGGTGATGTATGATTGAGCCCGTGTAGGCCCCATCACGAAAACTTCGGACGAAATCTCTATCATATGTTTGTTCTGGCTTATTCTGCAAACCAATCCTTGTTTTTGTGTTGAGTTGTGGTATTCGAGTTGCTTCAATGTCAAGTGTTGATTCCATACCTTTCTTAAACGATGTTCTCATACTCCGATGTGAATACCAACCCTTCATGATAACCGAGATTGTCATGTCAATCCTTTTCACCGGTGTGTTTTCTCTTCAAGTGGATCCGATCATTTCAACATCCGCAAGATCAATTATCAATTCTTCTCAACGGTGTTTGTTTTTCATCCATCTCCAAGTTGTCTTTGTTTTCCCACCCTCCCACCCTTATTTCTTCAAGGACTCGGATTTCTTAATCAAGTATCATCTTGTTGATATGAAGTCTCCCCATTCTTTTCCGTCAATGTTCTTACCCAGTGATGCTCATGAAGATTCTAACGGAGCCTCAAGTTCGTCATTCTTCATTCCTTTCATCTCCGGTGGTTTCAATTCAAGATTTGGTATTGAGCATAGTCTTTTCTTTTTGTCGAATGCTTTTCTTATGCCGGTGCACCTCATAATCATTCCCCGCTTGCTGTTCAATTGTTCCGGAGTGCTCAAGATATCTCGAAGATTCATGTTTCCACTCTACTTTCGTTCAAACTCTTTCGAGGATGTTATCTCATTCAAGCCTTTTAATTCAACCGGCGCAATCTATCTTTTAAATCGTTCAACGGTGTTTCTTTTGAGTGGGCCCTAACCCACAAGTCTTTTCCCAGGATCTTACCTGACTCTTCTAATTTTCCCGGAGCTTCTCAAATTCTTTTACAAGTTTGACGTAAGAATGATTCATCATCAGTCATATGTTTTTCTCCAAGATCTTTCAAATTTTTTCATCGTTGGCTAAACCTTTCCATTCTTCATTCCGGTGTGCCCAATAATTATTGGTGGTTTTTCTCGTCATCATTCTCAGATTTTGAAGACCGAAGAAGAGTTTCTCTTAAATCTTGCTCCATTCTCTTCAAGATTCGTGATTCTATCTTGTTGCCATCCTCTCATAATTGTATTCGATTGTGGGAATTCTTTTCACCTAGCTGGAGCAATCAAGAGTCTTCTCAGTTTTATTTTACGAAGTCCATCAATTCAGGTTTATTCATTATCAGCTTTCAGTTATCATTCTCCAATCTTACCGGTGCTTCGTTCAAGTGATCTCTAATCAGCTCGTGATCTCTTCATTCTCATGGATCTAAATTCACTCAAGCATCTTCGTTCATTTGCTAATTCTTCCCAGTGTTTCTTTATCTTTACTTCGTTCATTTCCAATTCTTACGGTGGTTCGTTCAAGAGTTCTCTTCCTTGGTTATCATATCAATTTATTCGTTCTTCCAAATCCTAATGGTGGTTCATGGAAGACATTCTCAAGTTTATGTTATATCTCTCTTAATCTTTTTACCAGAATAAGTAATATGTCAAATCCGTTGATTGTCATCAATTTAATTGGTGAAGGATAAGCATAATGTAATTATTATTCTTATTTCATCGAGTGAACTCAATTCCCTATTCCGGAGGCTCATCAAATTCCTGATTTCAATTGTTTCATCTTCTTTTTTTCCCGGAGTTCCAACCTTTTTAATTATTTCACCACGGAGATTCATCTAAATCGGTACAAGGATTCACCTTGTGTTTTCAACTTCTCTTTCTTTCCATTTGATCATTCTTTTGTTTACCGGAGTTCTTCATCAAGGTTATACATTATGGTTCATCAAGGATTTATTTCCTTCTAGAAGTGGTCATCAACATTCTTTTCAAAGGAGCTCAAGTTTCTTCATCTTACAATCCAGAGTGCAATTCTTTCTTCCATATCATCGGAGGTGGTATTATGTCATTCTTGATAATTTCCCTTCGTGTTTCATGGATCACAAGTTTTTCAAGAGTGACATATCTAAATCCATCATTTTCTCTTCGCTCAAGACATCTTTTCAACAAATCAACCTCTTCATTGGATTTATCTTGGGTTATACTTCACCTAAAACTTTCCCTCGGGATTGTTGCTAATTATGGTGCTTATAAATGACTCAAGTTCTTCATTTATCCTTCTAGTGAGATAAGCTTCTCATCTCCTTGTTTATATCAATCCAATCTATTATTTTTCGTTAGTGGCAGAATTTCACCTCATAGTTTTGAGATGTTTTCCATAAGCCCACAACAAGCTTATCCTTTTCGTTGTTGTTAATCCAACAAATCCGCTCTAGCATTTGTGGTAAGAGTGATCTTACAAAGATCTTGTTTCCTTTTGATCATTCCATCCATTCTTTCTATTCTTCCGGTGGCATTGTGATGTTTCTCTCTTCTCTCATCATCTCAAGTTGTGAGGATCGTCTTCTTATCGTGCCTATCCATTTAACCGGAGTGTTATCATAATTGATCCTTATCGTTCCTTGTTACATCTCTTTTCAACCGGAGTGCTGTCTGAATTTGTTCTTCCTTGTTCCTCTTTTTCTAACGGAGGTTTTCAACTTTGCTCATCTTCGTTGTATTCTTTCTTTCAAATTTTCTCAACCTTGCAAGGTTCTTTGGTTTCACTTGTTTGTCAAAGAAGCAACTTAGTTTTACCTCTTCTCTTTCTCTTCCGTTTTCCCTCTGGTGCCATTCTAGATCTCGGGACGAGATCCTCTCGTGGTGGTGGAGTGTTGTAACGCCCCGAGACCGTTGCGCCAGGTGTCTTCCAGTTATGCGCCGTCATTGCCATGTCTTTTTCTTGTGTGTTGCATTTCATCATTTCATCATGTGCATTGCATCATCATGTTTTCAAAACTTACAATCGTTCAGGTTCCCCCAGTTCCGCCCGTTGTCCGTTCTAAGCCCAGACACACTTGCACGCGCCCGCGACACGTCTGAAATATTATTTTATAAGTGGCCGGAAAATGTTCTCGGAAAGGGTTGAAAGTTGGCATGCGATGTTTTTATGTTGTCAGTAGGTCTCCTGCCAAATTTCATCGCATTCGGAGTCCGTTTGGCACCCCCAACGGATAACTATAGCGGCAGTATAGCCGGTCTAACGTCGGACGTTTTCGGTCTCCGAAAACAGTCGCCAGGTCTCTCTCTCTTCTCTTCTCTTAGTCCAGAGCTTTCTGCACAGTTCGCTATCAACCGCCACGCCCCGAAACCCCTCCTTGCACAGACCCCCCTCACGTGTGCGTCCGAAAGCTGTCCCGAACCCCCCTCGGGCAGTTGTCACCGTTGGACTCAGAACATCCCCAAACATCTACAAAACGTCTCCATTTTTTTGGGCCACCTAAACTATTTTCCCGTCCGTTCGATTATGATCGGAGGGACCTAACCGCCCTAAACCGTTTTCATCTGCTAAAAATAAGGCCCAACCCTAGATCCTAGGGGTCTTGTCCCATCGATCCCACCGCGCCGCCACTCCACCTGGTTTCCTCGGGATCCCTCCCGGACCAACCAGCAGCTTCCTCCCTGATCCAAAAAATCCTCTCTCGATCTCCGCCAACCAACTGATTCATCCAATCCCGTAGCCATCTCCTCGTTTCTCCTCTGCCTCGACCGGAGCAAGGCTCCCCCTGATCATGGCGCCCGAGCTCCACCTTGCGTGCCCGCCTCCTCGTCCTCCCGGCCACAGCAGATGAACGGGAGGCCTCGCACCTGCCTCCTCGCACTTCTCGTTGACCCAAGGAGTCGAATGCCTCCCTTCAGCGCCAACCGCGCTGCCGGCGGAGCTCGCCGGAGCAGCCAGCCCTCAGGCGTTCTGGCTCCTTCCCGTCTCCCCCGTAGCTTCCTCTCCCTTCCTTCTCTCTCTCACGATCTCTCTCTCATGCTGTTCACAGGAAGCGCCTCCTCCTCCCTGCACCAAGCCGTAGTGTCGTCGCCCATGGAGCTCCACCACCCACCGGATCCGGTGCCCCAAGGCCCGATCCGTCCATTCCAGCCGCCGCCGGACCAGCAAGCCTTCCGCTGGAGCCCTGCAGTCCTGTTGTCGTCATTGCCAAGCCCCTGCCTCTGCTTCTTTCGAACCAGAGAAGAGGACAAGCGACGCCAAGCTGCGTTGACCTTTTGATCGAGCCAAACAGGCCGGCCCAGCCTAGGGATGGCACCCGCAGGGTTTGGGTACGGGTTGAGCCACCCCATACCTTTACCCATCCCCTCTAAGCTTACCCATCACCCTTACTCATACCTGTCAATGGGTATACTTTTTTCCCATGCCTGTTACCCGACAGGGTAGATGGGTACCCGTGGATAAAATTACCCATGTTTGCAAAGCATCGCTTTGAACAACTCATTGTCATAAAAAACAATATATAATTATAATCTATAAATAACAATAGATTATAACAACAACGCACATTTTTAAACAGCAACACATCATAAACAACAATATATTTAATAAACAACATCACTTTCTTGTAAACAACAACACATCAAAACATCAGCATATTGTCATATATTTTGAGTTCACAAATTCATGACAAAGTGAAGAGATAATTTCGAGTTCATATGAATTTTATATGGGTACATGGGTACGTGGTATGGGTTATATGATCCCATACCCGTACCCGCTCTACCCGATGGGTTTAACATTTCCCTATTTATATATCCATGGATATTTTTTGTCCCATACCCTTACCCTAATAGGGTTTTACCCGCAGGGTACGTGGGTAATGGGTACCCATTGCCATCCCTAGGCCCAGCGCGCCCCAGCCGACCTCCTCCTCTCCACAGTTTTGGGCCAAGGCCCGTGGTGAGCAGCACCCGAGCCCCCCC
>NC_041392.1:420326622-420327991 GCF_002162155.2 Triticum dicoccoides | reverse complement strand
CGGCCCATGCCTGTTTTTTTCCTGTTGTGTTTTTTTCCTTTTATCCCAGAGTTTGCAGTTTTACAGAAAAGCCCCTAGATAACATGCATATAATAACTCACATACGGTGCATCATATTAAAACAAACTTAATATGAAACTTGCTTAGAACTTCATCTAGTTTAATAATATGTCATTTTCATCCATGTCTAAAATGTTTAAACATGCTGTTTGGTTAAATTTGTCCCTATGCCATGTTAAAATGATTTAATTCATAACTAAATAACCGTAACTCGGATTTTAATAAACTTTATATGTAAATGGGGTGGAAAATGCCTAGTTTAACATGGTGGCATCACTGTGCATGTTTAACAACTATAAAATTGTGTTTAGGACAAAACAGTACCAAACCTAATATAAGCATATGGGGATTTACCAGGATTGTTGTTCGTTGCTTCCGGCCTCATTTAAACTTGACTAGATAGGTAGTTTTATTTTGCTTCACCCTCTTGCCGTGTTAATCAACATTTAATATTGTTGGGTACACAAATGGGAGAGAACTAAATAATTGTTATGGTGTTTCGTCAATATGCAACTCATTGCATATTGAGCTCCACTTAACTTGTAGTTTTGCTTGTGCACTTTGCCATGCCATGCATAATTAAACTAGACATGCATCATACTTGGTTGTGCATCATGCCATGTTGATGTGATGGTTGTTGACTATGTTGTTTGCTTCTTTCCGGTGTTGCTTCTTCGAGTTACTTCTGATAACATCGCGTTTGTGAGGATTCGTTTGACTTTGTCCGCTTGTCTTCTTCATGGACTCGTTCTTCTTCCTTGCGGGATTTCAGGCAAGATGACCATACCCTCGAAATCATTTCTATCTTTGCTTGCTAGTTGCTCGATCTTTTGTTATGCCTATGTTGCGATACCTACCACTTGCTATATCATGCCTACCATTTTGCTAAGCTGAGCCTCTAACCCACCTTGTCCGAGCAAACCGTTGTTTGGCTATGTTACTGCTTTGCTCAGTCCCTCTTATAGCGTTGTTACTTGCAGGTGAAGATTGGAGCTTGTTCCATGTTTGAAACATGGTTATTTTGTTGGGATATCACAATATCTCTTATTTAATTAATGCATCTATATACTTGGTAAAGGGTGGAAGGCTCGTCCTTATGCCTGGTGTTTTGTTCCACTCTTGCCGCCCTAGTTTCTGTCATATCGGTGTTATGTTCCCGGATTTTGCGTTCCTTACACGGTTCGGTTTTAATGGGAACCCCTTGACAATTCGCCTTGAATAAAACTCCTCCAGCAAGGCTCAACCTTGGTTTTACCATTCGCCACCTAGCCTCTTTTTCCCTTGGGTTAGGCCAGCCCAAGGGTCATCT
>NC_041392.1:420285799-420326399 GCF_002162155.2 Triticum dicoccoides | reverse complement strand
AGGGCCAGTGCTTGTCTAAGTGTTGGTCCGAAACAAAGCCACTTGCGGCGCCACCTCGGGGAAACTTGAGGGCTGCTTTTAGGTGTACGTAGTGTTCATCCAGTGTTGCCCTGAGAACGAGATATGTGCAGCTCCCATCAGGATGCTGGCGCATTGGGCGGTCTTGCTGGACTTGTTTTACCATTATCGAGGATGCCTTGTAACCGGGATGCCGAGTCTGATCGGATTGTCTTGGGAGAAGGAATATCCTTCGTTGACCGTGAGAGCTTGTGATGGGCTAAGTTGGGACACCCCTGCAGGGATTTGAACTTCCGAAAGCCGTGCCCGTGGTTATGGGCAGATGGGAATTTTTTAATGTCCGGTTGTAGAAAACCTGAACTTGATCTGAATTAAAATACATCAACCGCGTGTGTAACCGTGATGATCTCTTTTCGGCGGAGTCCAGGAAGTGAACACGGTGTTGGAGTTATGCTTGACGTAGGTTGTTCTAGGATCACTTCTTGATCATAGTTTTATCGACCGTGCCTTGCCTTCTCTTCTCGCTCTCATTTGCGTATCTTTAGCCACCATATATGCAAGTCGCTTGCTGCAGCTCCACCTCATACCTTTTCCCTACCTATAAGCTTAAATAGTCTTGATCGCGAGGGTGTGAGATTGCTGAGTCCCCGTGACTCACAGATACTTCCAAAACCAGTTTGCAGGTGCCGATGATACCGTGCAGGTGACGCAACCGAGCTCAAGGAGGAGCTCGATGAAGATCTTGTCCTTTGTGTTGTTTTTTTCTAGTTGATCAGTAGTGGAGCCCAGTTGGGACGATCGGGGATCTGTGTAGCATTTGGGGTAGTCTTCTTTATTTTGGTTCCGTAGTCGGACCTTGATTGTATATGGATGATGTAATGATTTATTCATGTTTTGTGTGAAGTGGCGATTGTAAGCTAACTATGTATCTTTTTCCCTTATGTATTACATGGGTTGTGTGAATATTACCTCACTTGCGACATTGATTTCAATGCGGTTATGCCTCTAAGTCGTGCTTCGGCATGTGGGAGATATAGCCGCATCGAGGGCGTTACATCACCGCCTGCTTGCTCCCCCAGGGCCAGTGACAACACCGAAGTGTTATCCCGGAGGACCGTTCCGAAGGGAGGAGCTCAAGACATTGTCCGGGGGTGCCACAAGGCGGGACCTCCGCTGCCGGACAGGTGGGGGAGCAGATCCCCAAGGAGACCAGGAAGAGGACCGTATTCAATTCAGCCCTCAGCCGGATACGATTCCGGAGATCCATATGGCTCCGGAATCAGGCGAGCACCCTCCTTCGAAGGAGGAGGGTGTGCCAATTCCACCGGTGGCCCCTGTCCACCTAGGGGTGCCGGATGACCTGATGGAGGCGCTACAAGGCGCCTCCGTTGTGGACGAGCACCGCGTCCTTATGGGTGCGGTGATCGAGAAGGTTCAGTCCGCCAAGAGTGGACTAGACGAAGCCTGCAGCAATCTATTGATGGGTTTCGAGGTAAGTGACATAGAAAGAGGAAAACCCCATGTATTCAGTAGCCCCTGAGACACTATCTAGAGTTCGGCAAGAAGAACTAGACAAAGGATCAACCTCTTATTGTAGGAGACTAACAGAATATGTACAAATAAGCAGGCGTCGCTGTTGGCCGCGAATCACATACTGCTGAGGTCTCCGAGCTGAAGCAGAAGCTGGAGCGGACCGAGAACGATCTCGGCAAGATTACGGTTCGGCTCCAAGAGAAGCAAGGTGAGGAACGACTTGCTATATGTTCGGGAAAGGATAAGCGATGTGTAGTGACAGTGGCATCATTATATGTGCAGAAGCCGCGACCGAGGTCGAGGCCCTGAAGAAGGCCCTAGGTGAGATCGAGGAGAAGGCTATCCAGCAGCGAGCCGCCCGTAAGAAGCTCAAGGCCCAGGCCAAAGAAGTCCAGCAGGAGCTCTAGGATGCGGTGAAAAATGTGAGGCCTTGGAGCATGATGCGTCGGTTCAAGGGACCAAACTTGCCAAGGCTCGTCAAAGCACGGAGACTTCCCGGAATGAGGCCCAGGCCGCCCTCCAGGAGATCCAGGAGGCCAAGAAGATCACGGCGGGTAAGGCATTTAAGATGCAAAGCAAGTATGCGGAGGAGCAGTACCTTTTACTAACTCGAGTTCGGAGTTCCCCGGGGGCCTTTGCAGATTTGCCATGCAGTGTATCCGATGCCGCGGAGTTCTATCGAGCCGAAGGAGGGGGTTCCACGGATAGGCTATTCTGGTCGCATTATGCGGCGCCGGAGCATCCCGTGTCCTTCACCGATCAGCTGAAACAGCTGGTGGAGCTGCATAGGGTGGCCGAACTAGCCATTAAGGATTTGATAATCCGGCTATGGCCAGCCGAAGCTATGCCAAGCAGCTACTTCGGACTCGTGAGGCGGGTGGTTAACGTCTGTCCTCGGCTGGACATCGTGAAGCGCTCGGCCTGTATTGAAGGTGCGCGCATGGACTTCGCCCGTTGCAAGATGTGGTGGGCGAAGGTGGACGTCGTCGAGGTGACCAGGGGGCCACCGGAGGGCATGGAGCTCCGTACACCGGAACGGTATTTTGCGGATGTCCTGGAGGGGTCTCGCCTTGCGGCAGCACAATGTTCACAGGACATTGTGTTTGAATGAATGTATTCATGTTGCATTTGCCTTGTATTATGAGAAACAAAGCCTGTTTTGTTAATGCAATTTTATTATGCTTTGATTGTTTCCTCCTGTGCGGCCGTGTTATATGTAATCTGAGGGTTGGCCAGTCATCGGCTTCTGCCCTCATGTAGATAGTACGGAGGTGTTCAAGATGGAATCTAAACAATCTTGATCCAATTACATGGTCCTTGAAGGAGTTGTTTAGCGCAACAAACAAGGCAATCGGACTATTCGGCTTAAACGCCCTCACTTAGCTATAGGAGTTTTACAATAAAGCATGGGTGCAGCCCCTGGTTCAAGCCAGAGTGTTGTCATCATCTGATCGGGAAGTGCCGATCTTTCTCATAATGCGAATAAAATCTCCGACGATGTAACCCTCGAGTAGCTAATCGGCTCTCACCGTATCATGACAGTCAGTTTTCGGCTTTCTCTACTGAGGTGCTCGTCCGGTCCAAGCTAGGGCACAATCGCAGTAGTTCTCCCTTTACTACCCTAGCCGATGGAGCGGAACGTAGGGTAGCAAGCACAGGAGCCGGGCAACCCAACTATTGACCAAAGACATGATTTGGAGCCAATGCATATAATGCTAAAATTCGGGGTGCCGAGCTTATGTATAAGAATTGTTCGGACTGTGCTGCCATATTGTGGGGCGATAGGCAACCCCTGGCGAATATGAAACGTAAGAGTGTTGATGCAGCAGATAGGCAGATCAAAATAAAACAAAGTAAGAAGCGAAAAACACAGAGACTAGGCCACGAACCATTTTTATTATAACTGGATGGATAAGTCAAGGCGTATCTTGTACAGATGGTGCTAGAAGTATCCGGCCATTTAACGTGCCGGAATCAGTATGGCGCAGCGTGCGGGTCCTGAGAAAGAAGTGTGAATACCGTCAAGAAGAACGTATAAAGGTTACCCTACACACCTGTGTTGCTCGCCTCTGTTGCATTCCAGTCCTTCTAGAGGACTTGATATCAGGCCTGCAAGAAAAGGTGCCTGTAATGAGAAAAATAAGTAAAAGTATGTGTTTTCGGGATCGGTTTTGCCGAATTGCAGCCCCCGGGTTATCTCGTGCCTCTGTCGATGTCCTTGGAATTTTGAGTGCATAATTGTGTATGCGTGGTACGAATGCCACTGCCTCACTGGGGCTGGGACGGAGGCCGAATTGCTAGTCGAGCTCTTGACGAGCCATGCTGTCCTATTGCAGTGTAGTCCGGACCCTCTTGATGGTGTCCAGGGGCTCGGCAGCTGGATTACAATGCTGCTTGAGAAGGCCGCTCTGTACTTCTGCTGCCAGGGCGGCGGTTTGCACCTCTGTTCGGAGGGAGCGTTCTGTATTGCCATTGACTGTTATGATGCCGTGTGGACCGGGCGTCTTGAGCTTGAGATAAGCATGGTGTGGCACTGCGTTAAATCTAGCAAACGCGGTTCGTCCGAGCAGTGCGTGGTAGCCGCTGCGGAAGGGGACGATATCGAAGATTAACTCTTCGCTTCGGAAGTTGTCCAGAGAATCGAAGACCACCTCCAGCGTGATTGAGCCCGTACAGCGGGCCTCTACACCTGGTATGAATCCTTTAAAGGTAGTCTTTGTTGGTTTGATTCGTGAGGGATTAATGCCCATCTTCCGTACTGTATCCTGGTATAGCAGATTGAGGCTGCTTCCGCCATCCATCAGGACTCGTGTGAGGTGGAATCCGTCGATGATTGGTCCAAGGACCAGTGCGGCCGAACCGCCATGGCGGATACTAGTCGGATGATCCCGTCGATCGAAGGTGATCGGAAATGACGACCATGGATTGAACTTGGGGGCGACTGCCTCTACCGCGTAGACGTCCCTTAGTGCTCTTTTGCGCTCCTTTCTAGGGATGTGTCTGGCGTATATCATGTTCATCATTTTAACTTGGGGGGGGGGGGTTCTTCTGTCCCACGGTGTTCAGCTGTCGGGGCTCTTCGTCATCGTCCTCACTTTGTGATCCCTTTTCTTTGTTTTCGGCATTTAACTTGCCAGCCTGCTTGAAGACCCAACAATCCCTGTTGGTATGATTGGCTTGCTTATCCGGGGTGCCGTGAATTTGGCGTTGTTTCTTTTGTAGGGCTTCTTCCGTTGGCCGGACTTGGAGCCACTGAATCCGGCGTTGATTGTGGTGTCCTCGGTGTTGTCGCCATTGCTTCAGCGTTTGTGTCTATTGCGCCGGAGCTTGCCGGTGTTGTTCTTGGCCTCGGTGGGGCCTGCCTCGCTGGCTGTGTTTTTGCTACGAGCCAGCCAACTGTCCTCGCTTGTGCAAAAGCGGGTCATGAGTGTCGTAAGGGCTGCCATTGACTTCGGTTTTTCTTGTCCGAGGTGGTGTGCTAGCCATTCGTCATGGATGTTGTGTTTGAAGGCTGCTAGGGCCTCGGCATCCGGACAATCAACGATCTAGTTTTTCTTGGTTAGGAACCTAGTCCAGAATTTTCTGGCTGATTCTCCAGGTTGTTGGAGTATGTGGCTTAGGTCATCGGCGTCTGGTGGTCGGACATAAGTTCCTTGGAAGTTGTCGAGGAAAGCCTCTTCCAAGTCTTCCCAGCTGCCGATGGAGTTCTCAGGCAGGCTATTTAACCAGTGCCAAGCTAGTCCTTTGAGCTTTAATGGGAGGTATTTGATGGCGTGGAGGTCGTTTCCTCGGGCCATGTGGATGTGGAGGATGAAATCCTCAATCCATACTGCAAGATCGGTTGTGCCATCATATGATTTGATATTGACGGGCTTGAACCCCTTAGGGAATTCATGATCCAATACTTCATCTGTGAAGCAAAGCAGGTGTGCGGCGCCTCTGTATCAGGCCGCATCATGGCGGACCTCCGAGGGAGTCCGTCTGCGGTATTCGGCCCGAGCGTGGTTAGGTTTGTCACGTCTGAATAGGTGGACGTCGTCGTGCTCGAAGCACGTCCTCGTGATCCATAGATCGACCTTGTGTGTCCTGCTCTACTGTCTAGTGTCTGTCGGAGGTCGTACATGTGACTCCAGACTTTTCCGTCTTTAATATGGCGGGGTGGTGGGGCGGTCTGTTGTTCGGCCTGAGTTGCCGCTTTATCCCGACCGTGGGGTGGCCGTTCGGCCGCCCTATCCCGACCACGTGGTGGTCGGTCCGCATTACGCGAGGAAGATATGTGCTCCGGCGCCTCCTCATCGAATTGAGGTAGCAGTCTGCATTTCAGGTAGCTCTTGGCTGGGCGGTTGAGGCCGTATTCCTCGGCTGTCAGGACATCAGTCCATCTGTCGACGAGCAGGTCCTGTTCGGCTTGAAGCTGTTGTTGTTTCTTTTTGAGGCTCCTTGCGGTGGCTATGAGCTGAAGCTTAAAGCGCTCCTACTCGAGAGGATCCTCAGGCACGATGAAGTCTTTGTTGCCAAGGCTTGTCTCCTCCTCGGAGGGTGGACGGTAACTATCATCCTTCGAGTCATCTTCTATGGAATGTTCATCAGGGTTGTCTTGCCTGCCGTCATGATCCTGTTCGGATGTAGCCCCGATAGGGTCTTCGCTGTTTTTGGCGTCGCCCGGGGTACTATTTTCTCTGGTGCCAGTGTTGCCGTCCTTTGAGCGGCGGGGCATGGGGCGGCATTTGGGCCGCCGACGCTTGGACTGTGTCTCAGAGGCTTTATTCACATCTGGCTCTTCTTTGTCGTCGCCAGATCCTTTAGGTGTATCAACCATGTACACGTTGTATGAAGAGGTAGCCGTCCAACGTCCAGTGAATGGCGGGTCTTAGCCCTGCTCCTTGTCAGCATCGTCGTCCATATCGTCGATGTTTTCGGAGCCATAGTCAAGCATGTTAGTTAAATCATCCACGATGGCTATGAGGTGGGTAGCGGGTGGGAAGCAAAATCCTCATCATCCGTTTCTAGCTCGAACCGGACATAGTTCGGCTGTGAGTCCTTCTCCAAGGACAAATTCTTAAAAGATTTTAGCACGTCGCCCAAAGGCGAGTACTGGAAGACGTCAGCGGCGCTAAACTCGAAGATCGATAACCGATCTAGCTCGGTGTCTGCGGGCGTACACAGTCCAGAACTTATAGCCGGAGACGAGTCTGAAGTTCCGTTAGAGCGAATGTTGCAGGGCGTCGAGTCCATGTGCGGCTCCAACTCCGCGGACTCTGAGGCCTCAGATGGCTCGATCTGCTTTGGCTCTAAGGTCGCTGCAGCCGTAGGAACCATCTCCTGGGTGTGATCCAATGACAGATTTAAGTCACGTTCATCGGGATGAGGGGGAGTGATCGCCGCAGGCTCAAATCCCTTGAAGATCCGACCTGACGGCCGGGGGCGTAGCTGTCGATGATCTGCTCCAGATGGCCAAGCGAGTTGGCCCGCGGTACGAAGCCGCCGAATATGAAGATCTGTCCGGGGAGGAGGGTTCCTCTTTGGACAGCGTCATTATTGACGATTGAAGGGGCCATCGAGCCTCTTGTCGACGGCACAATGGAACTCTCAATGAAAGCACCAATGTCGGTGTCAAAACCGGCGGATCTCAGGTAGGGGGTCCTGAACTATGCATCTAGGATCGATGGTAACAGGAGACGGGGGACACGATGTTTACCCAGGTTCGGGCCCTCTCTATGGAGTTAATACCCTACTTCCTGCTTGATTGATCTTGATGAATATGAGTATTACAAGAGTTGATCTACCACAAGATCGTATGGCTAAACCCTGGAAGTCTAGCCTATGTGGGTATGGTAATGAGTATATGTGTTGTCCTTTCCAGACTATCCCCTTCGGTTTATATAGACACCGAGGGGATATAGGGTTTACACGGAGTCAGTTACATAAGAAGGAATCTTCAGTCGTCATGCTTGTCTTCCACGCCAAGTAGAGTCCAATCCGGACACGGTGCAGTCTTCGGTCTTTATAGCCCATCTGTCCGGCCCATAGATAACAGGCCGGACGTCCGAGGACCCCTTAGTCTAGGACTCCCTCACCGGCGCCCACCCCCTTTCGTTAACTGTGGAGGGGAAGGAAAGAGAGGGGAGAGGGAAGGATGGGGGAATCCTATTCCCTCTTTTTCCTTTCCCTTCCCCTCTTTCCTTCCCCTTCTTGGCCAGCCCATATGGGGGACGCACCAGTCCATTGTGGCTGGTGTGTTTCCCCTCTTGGCCCATAAGGCCCATATCTTTTGTCGGGGGTGTCCGGAACCCCTTCCGGTGACCCGATAAGTACCTGGTACCCTCCGAAACACTTCCAGTGTCCGAATACCATTGTCCTGAACGAAATATGCCCTACAGGCAATAATAAAGTTGTTATTTATATTTCCTTATATCATGATTAATGTTTATTATTCCTGCTAGAATTGTATTAACTGGAAACTTAGTACATGTGTGAATACATGGACAAACAGAGTGTCCCTAGTATGCCTCTACTAGACTAGCTCGTTAATCAAAGATGGTTAAGTTTCCTAGCCATAGACATGTGTTGTCATTTGATGAACGGGATCACATCATTAGAGAATGATGTGATGGACAAGACCCATCCATTAGCTTAGCACTGTGATCGTTTAGTTTATTGTTATTGCTTTCTTCATGACTTATACATGTTCCTATGACTATGAGATTATGCAACTCCCGAATACCGAAGGAACACTTAGTGCGCTATCAAATGTCACAACGTAACTGAGTGATTATAAAGATGCTCTATAGGTGTCTCCGATCGTGTTTGTTGAGTTGGCATAGATCGAGATTAGGATTTGTCACTCCGATTGTCGGAGAGGTATCTCTGGGCTCTCTCGGTAATGCTCATCACCATAAGCCTTGCAAGCAATGTGACTAATGGTTTAGTTGTAGGATGATGCATTACGGAATGAGTAAAGAGACTTGCCGGTAACGAGATTGAACTAGTTATGATGATACCGACGATCGAATCTTGGGCAAGTAACATACCGATGACAAAGGGAACAACGTATGTTGTTATGCGGTTTGACCGATAAAGATCTTCATAGAATATGTGGGAGCTAATATGAGCATCCAGGTTCCGTTATTGGTTATTGACCGGAGATGTGTCTCGGTCATGTCTACATAGTTCTCTAACCAATAGGGTCCTCACGCTTAACGTTCGATGACAATTTGTATTATGAGTTATGTGATTTGATGTACCGAAGTTTGTTCGGAGTCCCGTATGAGATCACGGACATGACGAGGAGTATCGAAATGGTCGAGACATAAAGATTCATATATTGGAAGGTTACATTCCGACACCGGAATGGTTCGGGTCATTTCGGATGAGTTTCAGAGTACCGGGGGTTACCGGACCCCCCCCGGATGTTATTGGGCCTCATGGGCCAACTTGTGGAAGAGAGGAGCCAGGCCAAGGAGTGGCGCGCGCCCCCTAGCCCAAACCGAATTGGACTAGGGTTGGGGGCGGCCCCCCTTTCCTTCTCTTCTCCTCCTCCTTCCCCCCTTCTCCTTATGGGAATAGGAAAGGGGTGAATCTTACTTGGAGTAGGACTCCCCCCCCCCTCCCTTGGGCGCGCCACACCTTGTCCGGCCTCCTCCCTCCATCCCCCCTTTATATATGTGAGAGGGGGGCACCCCAAAGGCACACCAAAGTTTCTCTTAGCCATGTGCGGTTCCCCCCTCCACAGTTACACACCTCGGTCATATCGTCAAAGTGCTTAGGCAAAGCCCTGCGCCGGTGAACTTCATCATCACCGTCACCACGCCGTCATGCTGACGAAACTCTCCCTCGGCCTCAACTGGATCAAGAGTTTGAGGGACATCATCGAGTTGAACGTGTGCAGATCGCGGAGGTGTCGTACGTTCGGTACTTGGATCGGTTGGGTCGCGAAGACGTTTGACTACATCAACCGTGTTACTAAACGCTTCCGCTTTCGGTCTACAAGGGTACGTGGACACACTCTCCCCGCTCGTTGCTATGCTTCTCCTAGATAGATCTTGCGTGATCATAGGCAAATTTTTTGAAATACTACGTCCCTCAACAGTGGCATCTGAGCCAGGTCTATGCGTAGATGTTATATGCATGAGTAGAACACAAAGAGTTGTGGGCGATAATAGTCATATTGCTTACTAGCATGTCATACTTTGATTCGGCGGTATTGTTGGATGAAGCGGCCCAAACCGACATTACATGACTGCGTTCATGAGACTGGTTCTACCGTCGTACTTCGCACACAGGTGGCTAGCTGGTGTCAATTTCTCCAGCTTTAGTTGAATCAAGTTTGACTATGTCTGGTCCTTGTTGAAGGTTAAAACAGCACACTTGACGAAAAAATGTTGTGGTTTTCATGCATAGGTAAGAACAGTTCTTGCAAGAAGCCCGTAGCAGCCACGTAAATTTGCAACAACAAAGTACAGGATGTCTAACTTGTTTTTGCAGGGCTTGCTGTTATGTGATATGGTCAAGACGTGATGATATATAAATTGTTGTATGAGATGATCATGTTTTGTACCAGTTATCGGCAACTGGCAGGAGCCATATGGTTGTCGTTTTATTATATGAAATGCAATTGCCATGTAATTGATTTACTTTATCACTAAGCGGTAGCGATAGTCGTAGTAGCAATAGTTGGCGAGATGACAACAATGCTTCGATGGAGATCAAGGTGTCAAGCCGATGACGATGGTGATCATGACGATGCTTTGGATATGGAGGTCAAAGGCACAAGATGATGATGGCCGTATCATATCACTTATTTGATTGCATGTGATGTTTATCCTTTATGCATCTTATTTTCCTTAGTTCAACGGTAGCATTATAAGATGATCTCTCACTAAATTTCAAGGTATAAGTGTTCTCCCTGAGTATGGACCGTTGCTACAGTTCGTCATGCCGAGACACCACGTGATGATCGGGTGTGATAAGCTCTATGTTCACATACAATGGGTGCAAGCTAGTTTTGCACACGCGGAATACTCGGGTTAAACTTGACGAGCCTAGCATACGCAGATTTGGCCTCGGAATACTGAGACCGAAAGGTCAAGCGTGAATCATATAGTAGATATGATCAACATAGTGATGTTCACCATTAAAAACTACTCCATCTCACGTGATGATCGGACATGGTTTAATTGATTTGGATCACGTGATCACTTAGATGATTAGAGGGATGTCTATCTAAGTGGGAGTTCTTTAGTAATATGATTAATTGAACTTTAATTTATCATGAACTTAGTACTTAATAGTATTTTGCATGTCTATGTTGTTGTAGATAAATGGCCCCTGCTACTGTTCCTTCGAATTTTAATGTGTTCCTAGAGAAAGCTAAGTTGAAAGATGATGGTAGCAACTACACGGATTAGGTCCATAACTTGAGGATTATCCTCATTGCTGCACAGAAGAATTACGTCCTGGAAGCACCGCTAGGTGCCAAACCCGCTGCAGGAGCAACTCCGGACGTTATGAACATCTGGCAAAGCAAAGATGATGACTACTCGATAGTTCAGTGTGCCATGCTTTACGGCTTAGAACCGGGACTTCAACGTCGCTTTGAATGTCATGGAGCATATGAGATGTTCCAGGAGTTGAAGTTAATATTTCAAGAAAATTCCTGGATTGGGAGACATGAAGTCTCCAATAAGTTCTATAGCTGCAAAATGGAGGAGAATAGTTCTGTCAGTGAAAATATACTCAGAATGTCTAGGTACCACAATCACTTGACTCAACTGGGAGTTAATCTTCCTATTGATAGTGTCATTGACAGAGTTCTTCAATCACTACCACCAAGCTACAAAAGCTTCGTGATGAACTATAATATGCAAGGGATGGATAAGACGATTCTTGAGCTCTTCGCGATGCTAAAGGCTGCAGAGGTAAAAATCAAGAAGGAGCATCAAGTGTTGATGGTTAACAAGACCACTAGTTTCAAGAAGAAGGGTAAAGGGAAGAAGGGGAACTTCAAGAAGAACGGCAAGCAAGTTGCTGCTCAAGTGAAGAAGCCCAAGTCTGGACCTAAGCCTGAGACTGAGTGCTTCTATTGCAAAGAGACTGGTCACTCGAAACAGAACTGCCCCAAGTATTTGGTGGATAAGAAGGATGGCAAAGTGAAAGGTATATTTTATATACATGTTATTGATGTGTACCTTACTAATGCTGGTAGTAGCGCCTGGGTATTTGATACTGGTTCTGTTGCTCATATTTGCCACTTGAAACAGGGGCTACGAATTAAGCGAAGATTGGCTAAGGACGAGGTGACAATGCGCGTGGGAAATGGTTCCAAAGTCGATGTGATCGCCGTCGGCACGCTACCTCTACATCTACCTTCGGGATTAGTTTTAGACCTGAATAATTGTTACTCCCTCCATTTTTGTATACAAGGCCACAAACTCGGATTATAGGTACCAATGCAAAATTTAATGCCTGCTTTATGAGTCAACTTTTTTTTCTTGTTTACTCGGATCATTAATACTCCACATGCATGCAAAGAAACTGAGTGGAGAAAGTAGCTGACTATCATTATGACTGCATGCATGCAAGTATTAAACAGGTTGTTAGTACGAGAAAATATCATTAACTTTGCCTCGATTACTGTTGGTTGCCTTGTATAGATGCAAAATGTATATTCCATAGTGGCCTTGTATATAAAAAAGGAGGGAGTATTTGGTGCCAGCGTTAAGCATGAATATTATATCTGGATCTTGTTTGATGGGAGACGGTTATTCATTTAAATCAGAGAATAATGGTTGTTCTATTTATATGAGTAATATCTTTTATGGTCATGCACCCTTGAAGAGTGGTCTATTTTTATTGAATCTCGATAGTAGTGATACACATATTCATAGTATTGAAGCCAAAATATATAAGTTTAATAATGATAGTGCAACTTATTTGTGGCACTGCCGTTTAGGTCATATTGGTGTAAAGTGCATGAAGAAACTCCATGCTGATGGGCTTTTGGAATCACTTGATGCTTGCAAACCATGCCTCATGGGCAAGATGACTAAGACTCCGTTCTCCGGAACAATGGAGCGAGCAACAGACTTATTGGAAATAATCATACTAATGTATGCGGTCTGATGAGTGTTGATGCTCGCGGCGGGTATCGTTATTTTTTGACCTTCACATATGATTTGAGCAGATATGGGTATATCTACTTGATGAAACATAAGTCTGAAACACTTGAAAATTTCATAGAATTTCAGAGTGAAGTAGAAAATCATCGTAACAAGAAAATAAAGTTTCTACAATCTGATCGTGGAGGAGAATATTTGAGTTATGAGTTTGGTCTTCATTTGAAACAATGCGGAATAGTTTCGCAACTCACGCCACCTAGAACACCACAGTGTAATGGTGTGTTCGAACATCGTAACCGCACTTTATTCGATATGGTACAATCTATGTTGTCTCTTACTAATTTACCGCTATCGTTTTGGGGTTATGCTTAAGAGACGGCTGCATTCACGTTAAATAGGGCACCATCTAAATCCATTGAGACGACACCATATGAAATGTGGTTTGGCAAAAAACCCAACTTGTCGTTTCTTAAAGTTTGGGGCTATGATGCTTATATTAAAAAGCTTCAACCTGATAAGCTTGAACCCAAATCGAAGAAATGTGCCTTCATAGGATACCCAAAAGAAACTGTTGGGTACACCTTCTATCACAGATCCGAAGGCAAGATATTCGTTGCTAAGAATGGATCTTTTCTAGAGAAGGAGTTTCTCTCGAAAGAAGTGAGTGGGAGGAAAGTAGAACTTGATGAGGTAATTGTACCAGCTCCCTTATTGGGAAGTAGTTCATCACAGAAATCAGTTCCAGTGATTCCTACACCAATTAGTGAGGAAGCTAATGATGATGATCACGAAACTTCTGATCAAGTTACTACCGAACCTCGTAGGTCAACCAAAGTAAGATCCTCACCAGAGTGGTATGGTAATCCTGTTCTGGAGGTCATGTTACTTGACCATGACGAACCTACGAAGTATGAGGAAGCGATGATGAGCCCAGATTCCGCAAAATGGCTTGAGGCCATGAAATCTGAGATGGGATCCATGTATGAGAACAAAGTGTGGACTTTGGTTGACTTGCCCGATGATCGGCAAGCCATAGAGAATAAATGGATCTTCAAGAAGAAGACTGACACTGACAGTAATGTTACTATCTACAAAGCTCGACTTGTTGCAAAAGGTTTTTGACAAGTTCAAGGAGTTGACTACGATGGGACCTTATCACCCGTAGCGATGCTTAAGTCCGTCCGAATCATGTTAGAAATTGCCACATTTTATGATTATGAGATTTGGCAAATGGATGTCAAAACTGCTTTCCTTAATGGATACCTAAAAGAAGAGTTGTATATGATGCAACCAGAAGGTTTTGTCAATCCAAATGGTGCTAACAAAGTGTGCAAGCTCCAGCGATCCATTTATGGACTGGTGCAAGCCTCTCGGAGTTGGAATATACGCTTTGATAGTGTGATCAAAGCATATGGTTTTATACAAACTTTTGGAGAAGCCTGTATTTACAAGAAAGTGAGTGGGAGCTCTGTAGCATTTCTAATATTATATGTAGATGACATATTGCTGATCGAAAATGATGCTGAATTTCTGAATAGCATAAAAGGATACTTGAATAAGAATTTTTTCAATGAAAGACCACTGTGAAGCTGCTTATATATTGGGCATCAAGATCTATAGAGATAGATCCAGACGCATAATTGGACTTTCACAAAGCACATACCTTGATAAAGTTTTGAAGAAGTTCAAAATGGATCAAACAAAGAAAGGGTTCATGCATGTGTAACAAGGTGTGAAGTTGAGTCAGACTCAATGCCCGACCACTGCAGAAGATAGAGAGAAAATGAAAGTCATTCCCTATGCTTCAGCCATAGGTTCTATCATGTATGCAATGTTGTGTACTAGACCTGATGTGTGCCTTGCTATTAGTTTAGCAGGGAGGTACCAAAGTAATCCAGGAGTGGATCACTGGACAGCAGTCAAGAACATCCTGAAATACCTAAAAAGGACTAAGGATATGTTTCTCGTTTATGGAGGTGACAAAGAGCTCGTCGTAAACGGTTACGTCGATGCAAGCTTTGACACTGATCCAGATGAATCTAAGTCACAAACCATACGTATTTATATGGAATGGTGGAGCTATAAGTTGCTGCAGTTCCAAGAAGAGCGTCGTGGCGGATTCTACGTGTGAAGCGGAGTACATAGCTACTTCAGAAGCAGCAAATGAAGGAGTCTGGATGAAGGAGTTCATATCCGATCTAGGTGTCATACCTAGTGCATCGGGTCCAATGAAAACCTTTTGTGACAATACTGGTGCAATTGCCTTGGCGAAGGAATCCAGATTTCACAAGAGAACCAAACACATCAAGAGACGCTTCAATTCCATCCGCAATCAAGTCAAGGAGGGAGACATAGAGATTTGCAAGATACATACGGATCTGAATGTTGCAGACCCGTTGACTAAGCCTCTCTCATGAGCAAAACATGATCAGCACCAAGACTCCATGGGTGTTATAATCATTACTATTGGGGGTATAACTATTTGGTATGACCCGCCCAGGACGGGCCGGGTTATACTAACAACGGTTCATCAAGACGAAGCCCGTGAAGATGTTGAAGATGGCGGTTCATGAAGCAGACTTGCTAAGGGCCCGAAGCCTAAAGGTGACTTAAGGCCCATAGGTGTAAACCGCCATATATGTATGACTTGGATGGTAAGGCAAGTATAATTAATCATCGAGCTAGACACATTGATGATGAGCCGGCCGGGACTCTGTAAGTCACCGGGTGTCAACCTATGTATAAAAAGGGATGACCCGGCAATGGCTTAGGACAAGAAACAAGAGAGATCGAAAGCTAGTTTAAGCATATTCGCTCCCTGGTAATCGAAACCCAAGAAACACCACCTCAACCGGAGTAGGCTTTTACCTTCATAGTAAGGGGTCGAACTAGTATAAACTCCCCTACTTTGTCCTGTTTAACCTCATCAAGCTAACCTAGTTGCAATGGCTCCACGACTAAGTCCTTCCGCTAGGACATCTGCCGTGACAATTCCATGACAGTTGGCGCCCACCGTGGGGTTCGCACATGATGGTTTTGAGTTCTTGAAGGGCAGCTTCGAAGGTATCAAGGGATACGTGATACGTCTCCATCGTATCTATAATTTTTTATTGTTCCATGCCAATATTCTACAACTTTCATATACTTTTGGCAACTTTCTATACTATTTTTGGGACTAACATATTGATCTAGTGCCCAGTGCCAGTTCCTGTTTGTTGCATGTTTTTTGTTTCGCTGAATATCCATATCAAACGGAATCCAAACGGGATAAAAATTGACGGAGATTTTTTTGGAATATATATGATTTTTGGGAAGAAAAATCCACGCGAGACAGTGCCCGAGGTGGCCATGAGGCAGGGGGCGCGCCTGCCCCCCCTAGGCGCGCCCCTGACCCTCGTGGGCCACCCATAAGGCAGTTGACGCCCTTCTTTCACTGCAAGAAAGGTAATATCCGGATAGAGATCGTGTTAAAATTTCAGCCTAATCAGAGTTACGGATCTCAGGGAATATAAGAAACGGTGAAAGGGAAGAATCTGAGAACGCGGAAACAGAGAGAGACAGAGAGACAGATCCAATCTCGGAGGGGCTCTCGACCCTTCCATGCCATGGAGGCCATGGACCAGAGGGGAAACCCTTCTCCCATCTAGGGAGGATGTCAAGGAAGAAGAAGAAGTAGGGGGCTCTCTCCCCCTCGCTTCCGGTGGCACTGGAGTGCCACCGGGGGCCATCATCATCACCACAATCTACACCAACACCTCCGCCATCTTCACCAACATCTCCATCACCTTCCCCCCTCTATCTATAGCGGTCCACTCTCCCGCAACCCACTGTACCCTCTACTTGAACATGGTGCTTTATGCTTCATATTATTATCCAATGATGTGTTGCCATCCTATGATGTCTGAGTAGATTTTTGTTGTCCTATCGGTGGTTGATGAATTGTTGTGATTGATTTAATTTGCTTGTGGTTATGTTGTTGTCCTTTGGTGCCCATCATATGATTGCGCGTGTGTATCACACCTTAGGGTTAGTTGTATGTTGATAGGACTATGTATTGGAGGGCAAGAGTGACAGAAGCTTCAACATAGCATAGAAATTGATGCATACCGGATTGAAGGGGGACCAATATATCTTAATGCTATGGTTTGGTTTTACCTTAATGAACGTTAGTAGTTGCGGATGCTTGCTAATAGTTCCAATCATAAGTGCATGGAATTCCAAGTCAGGGATGACATGCTAGCAGTGGCCTCTCCCACATAATACTTGCTATCGGTCTAGTAAAGTAGTCAATTGCTTAGGGGCAATTTCGCAACTCCTACCACCACTTTTCCACACTCGCTATATTTACTTTTATTTACTTGCTCTTTATTATCTTGCAAACCTATCCGAAAACACCTACAAAGTACTTCTAGTTTCATACTTGTTCTAGGTAAAGCGAACGTCAAGCGTGCGTAGAGTTGTATCAGTGGTCGATAGAACTTGAGGGAATATGTGTTCTACATTTAGCTCCTCATTGGGTTCGACGCTCTTACTTGTCGAAAACTGTTGCGATCCCCTATACTTGTGGGTTATCAAGACCTTTTTTTGGCGCCGTTGCCGGGGAGCAATAGTGTGGGGTGAATATTCTCGTGTGTGCTTGTTTGCTTTATCACTAAGTAATTTTTACTACTGAAGCTTATTACTTGGATCATCTTCGATCCCTAGGTGCTCGTGCTGAAACCCCAACTAGCTTAGTTGAGGGAAAATCTTTAGATGAGCATGCATGTTATGTGCGACACCGAATATCTGAAAAAGGGAAACTTTTACTGGATCAAATTCATCGTTTGCAATGCTATGCTTGGAATTTATGTGAAATATATGATTTTACTTGTTGTTCTGAAAACCCTAAGAAGCACCTTCCCTATCAATGTGAGTTTAGTGATAATGGAATCGTATCTTCATATGCTAAGGGTGTTCATAATTACTATGATGTTCAACAAATTAAAGAATTTGTTGCTTTTATGGGCGCTTACGAAATTGCTTCTTTGATTGAAAAGTATGATGCTACTCTTTACAAATCTGAAAGTTTTGCCGTACTTAAATATTGCTATGATAATTATGCTTCTAATGCCTATGTTGAACCATATATTGAGGACTACTCCGCTGTCCAAGAAGAGACTAATATTTTGCAGGAGTCTATGGAAGAAGAAATTGATGAAACTGTGAGCTCATTGGATGAAAAAGATGAGGAGGAGAGCGAAGAACAAAAGGAGGAAGAGCGGATTAGCTACCCGTGCCCACCTTCTAATGAGAGTAACTCTTCAACTCATACATTTCTTAATTTCCCTTCGTGCTTACCGAAGGATGATTGCTATGATGATTGTTATGATCCCATTGATTCTCTTGAAATATCCCTTTTTGATGATGCTTGTTATGCTTGTGGCCAAGATGCCAATATGAATTATGCTTATGGAGATGAACTTGCTATAGTTCCTTATGTTAAACATGAAATTGTTGCTATTGCACCCACGCATGATAGTCCTATTATCTTTTTGAATTCTCCCGACTACACTATATCGGAGAAGTTTGCACTTATTAAGGATTATATTGATGGGTTGCCTTTTACCGTTGCACATGATGATTTTGATGAATATAATATGCATGTGCTTGCTGCTCCTACTTGCAATTATTATGAGATAGGAACTATATCTCCACCTCTCTATGTTTCCAATACAACAAAATTGCAAGAAACTGTTTATACTATGCATTGGCCTTTACTTTGTGTGCATGAATTGTTCTTTTATGACATGCTGATGCATAGGAAGAGAGCTAGACTTCGTCGTTACATGATATATGTTACCTTCTGCTCACCACTAAATTACAAATCATTGTTAATTAAAATTGGCATTGGTATACCTTGGGATCCGGGTGGATCCATTACTTGAGCACTATATGCCTAGCTTAATGGCTTTAAAGAAAGCGCTGCCAGGGCGACAACCCGGAAGTTTTAGAGAGTCATTTATTTCTGTTGTGTGCTTTTATAAAGTTTATAAATAAAAATAATGTGCCAAGGTTTGCCTTTATGATGTTTACATTTGCTTGATGGTTTGTACGGTGCAGGACAGAAACTTTGGCTGTAGTGCGCGATTTTACATTTTTAGCTGGAACATCAAATGGTTCTGATTATTTTTGCACTGTATTCCTATAAAAAAAATTATTTTTCCTAATTTTGTTAGAACTTTTCAAGTATCATAATTATGGTGAATGTTCAGATTATTACAGACTATTCTGTTTTAGACAGATTCTGTTTTTGATGCATAGTTTACTTGCTTTGATGAAACTATCAATTTATATTAGTGGATTAAGCCATGAAAAAGTTATATTACAGTAGACACAATGCAAAAACAAAATATGAATTCGTTTGCAACAGTATTTAGAGTAGTGATTTGCTTTATTATACTAACGGATCTTACCGAGTTTTCTGTTGAAGTTTTGTGTGGATGAAGTGTTCGATGATTGAGAAGGTCTCGATGTGAGAAGAAGGAAGAGAGGCAAGAGCTCAAGCTTGGGGATGCCCGAGGCACCCCAAGTAAATATTCAAGTAGACTCAAGCGTCTAAGCTTGGGGATGTCCCGGAAGGCATCCCCTCTTTCTTCAACAAGTATTGGTATGTTTTCGGATTCGTTTCGTTCATGCGATATGTGCAATCTTGGAGCGTCTTTTGCATTTAGTTTTCATTTTTATTTTATGCACCATGCTGGTATGAGATAGTCCTTGGTTGATCTATAGAATTCTCTTTGCACTTCACTTATATCTTTTGAGTATGTCTTTATAGAATGCTTCATGTGCTTCACTTATATCATTTGAAGTTTGGATTGCCTGTTTCTCTTTACATAGAAAACCGTCATTTGTAGAATGCTCTTTTGCTTCACTTATATTTGTTAGAGCGTGGGCATATCTTTTGTAGAAAGAATTAAACTCTCTTGCTTCACTTATATCTATTTAGAGAGATGACAGGAATTGGTCATTCACTTAGTCATAAAATCCTACATAAAAACTTGTAGATCACTAAATATGATATGTTAGATTCCTTGCAATAGTTTTGCAATATAAAGATGGTGATATTAGAGTCATGCTAGTGGGTAGTTGTGGATTGTAGAAATACTTGTGTTGAGGTTTGTGATTCCCATAGCATGCACGTATGGTGAACCGTTATGTAACGAAGCCGGAGCATGATTTATTTATTAATTGTCTTCCTTATGAGTGGCGGTCGGGGATGAGCGATGGTCTTTTCCTACCAATATATCCCCCTAGGAGCATGCGCGTAGTACTTTGTTTCGATGACTAATAGATTTTTGCAATAAGTATGTGAGTTCTTTATGACTAATGTTGAGTCCATGGATTATACGCACTCTCACCCTTCCATCATTGCTAGCCTCTCTAGTACCGCGCAACTTTCGCCGGTACCATAAACCCACCATATACCTTCCTCAAAACAGCCACCATACCTACCTATCATGGCATTTCCATAGCCATTTCGAGATATATTGCCATGCAAATTCCATCATCATCATATACATGACTTGAGCATTCATTATCATATTGCTTTGCATGATCGTAAGATAGCTAGCATGATGTTTTCATGGCCTGTCCGTTTTTTTATGTCATTGCTATGCTAGATCGTTGCACATCCCAGTACAGTGCCGAAGGCATTCATATAGAGTCATATCCTTGTTCTAGATATCGAGTTGTAAGTAAATAAAAGTGTGATGATCATCATTATTAGAACATTGTCCCATGTAAGGTTATCAAAATAAAAGTGGCCAAAGAAGCCCCACAAAGAGAGAGAGAGAGAGTCCAAAGAAGCCTACAAAAAAAGAAAAAAAAGAAAAAAATGAGAGAAAAAGAGAGAAGGGGCAATGTTACTATCCTTTTACCACACTTGTGTTTCAGAGTAGCACCATGTTCTTCATATAGAGAGTCTCTTGAGTTATCACTTTCATATACTAGTGGGAATTTTCATTATAGAACTTGGCATGTATATTCTAATGATGGGCTTCCTCAAATGCCCTAGGTCTTCATGAGCAAGCAAGTTGGATGCACACCCACTTAGTTTCAGTTAGAGCTTTCATACACTTATAGCTCTAGTGCATCCGTTGCATGGCAATCCCTACTCACTCACATTCATATCTATTGATGGGCATCTCCATAGCCCGTTGATACGCCTAGTTGATGTGAGACTATCTTCTCCTTTTTGTCTTCTCCACAACCATCATTCTATTCCACCCATAGTGCTATATCCATGGCTCACGCTCATGTATTGTGTGAAAGTTGAAAAGGTTTGAGAACGTCAAAAGTATGAAACAATTGCTTGGCTTGTCATCGGGGTTGTGCATGATGTGAATATTTTGTGTGGTGAAGATGGAGCATAGCCAGACTATATGATTTTGTAGGGATAACTTTCTTTGGCCATGTTATTTGAAAAGACATGATTGCTTTATTAGTAAGCTTGAAATATTATTGTTTTTATGTCAAATGATAGGCTATTGATTTGAATCACTCGTGTCTTAATATTCATGCCATGATTAGATTACATGATCAAGATTATGCTAGGTAGCATTCCACATCAAAAATTATCTTTTTTATCATTGACCTACTCGAGGACGAGCAGGAATTAAGCTTGGGGATGCTGATACATCTCCGTCGTATCTATAATTTTTTATTGTTCCATGCCAATATTCTACAACTTTCATATACTTTTGGCAACTTTCTATACTATTTTTGGGACTAACATATTGATCCAGTGCCCAGTGCCAGTTCCTGTTTGTTGCATGTTTTTGTTTTGCAGAATATCCATATCAAACGGAGTCCAAACAGGATAAAAACTGACGGGGATTTTTTTGGAATATATATGATTTTTGGGAAGAAAAATCCACGCGAGACGGTGCCCGAGGTGGCCACGAGGCAGGGGCGCACCTACCCCCTGGGTGCGCCCCTGACCCTCGTGGGCCACCCGTAAGGCGATTGATGCCCTTCTATCGCCGCAAGAAAGCTAATATCTGGATAGTGATCGTGTTAAAATTTCAGCCCAATCGGAGTTATGGATCTCTAGGAATATAAGAAACGGTGAAAGGGAAGAATCTGAGAACGCAGAAACAGAGAGAGACAGAGAGACAGATCCAATCTCGGAGGGGCTCTCGCCCCTCCCGTGCCATGGAGGCCATGTACCAGAGGGGAAACCCTTCTCCCATCTAGGGAGGAGGTCAAGGAAGAAGAAGAAGGAGGGGGGCTCTCTCCCCCTCGCTTCCGATGGCACCGGAGTGCCACCGGGGGCCATCGTCATCACCGCAATCTACACCAACACCTCCGCCATCTTCACCAACATCTCCATCACCTTCCCCCCTCTATATACAGCGGTCCACTCTCCCGCAACCCGCTGTACCCTCTACTTGAACATGGTGCTTTATGCTTCATATTATTATCCAATGATGTGTTGCCATCCTATGATGTCTGAGTAGATTTTCGTTGTCCTATCGGTGGTTGATGAATTGCTATGATTGATTTAATTTGCTTGTGGTTATGTTGCTATCCTTTGGTGCCCATCATATGATTGCGCGTGTGGATCACACCTTAGGGTTAGTTGTATGTTGATAGGACTATGTATTGGAGGGCAAGAGTGACAGAAGCTTCAACCTAGCATAGAAATTGATGCATACGGGATTGAAGGGGGACCAATATATCTTAATGCTATGGTTGGGTTTTACCTTAATGAACGTTAGTAGTTGCAGATGCTTGCTAATAGTTCCAATCATAAGTGCATGGGATTCCAAGTCAGGGATGACATGCTAGCAGTGGCCTCTCCCACATAATACTTGCTATCGGTCTAGTAAAGTAGTCAATTGCTTAGGGGCAATTTCGCAACTCCTACCACCACTTTTCCACACTCGATATATTTACTTTATTGCTTCTTTACTTACAACAACCCTTAGATTTTATTTACTTGCTCTTTATTATGTTGCAAACCTATCCGAAAACACCTACAAAGTACTTCTAGTTTCATACTTGTTCTAGGTAAAGCGAACGTCAAGCGTGCATAGAGTTGTATCGGTGGTCGATAGAACTTGAGGGAATATTGGTTCTACCTTTAGCTCCTCGTTGGGTTCGACACTCTTACTTATCGAAAACTATTGCGATCCCCTATGCTTGTGGGTTATCAATACGTTGTGGGCCAGATGACTAAGAGTCATCGAGGCAAGCTCTACATTGACAATGCAGGTTGGGGCCCCGAGGCTGGCTCAATCGAGTACGGGTACCGGGTCCCCTTCGGTGGAATCCACGACTTCATTAGCAAGGTTGGTGAACAGGGCCCTGAGCCGGACATCTGCACCGACATCATCGAGATGGCTCAGCGTGCATGGCCCGCTCGGGTTCAACCCGCCATGAAGCGTGCCTTTGTTGGTTTTATCCATGGGGCAGAAATTGAAGATGGATCTGTACCTGGCGGTGAGACGGCCATCTATTCTGATGGTGGATCGTCCACAGGAGAGACCAACTCATTGTATCAACTTCAAGACAGCCGGCTTGGGGGCTGTTCCGATGGTGACAATATTCCGGACCCTGCAAGCCGCCGAACAGAGTTGCGGTTTTCATGGCTGGTACGCAACCGGTGCTCGGTTCATCAACCACCGCGGCCATGACCTCTAGCTCCATGGCCACGGCGGCGGCTGGTGCTGGTGGCTCTGTGCGCCCGCCGGCTCAAGTTCTCACCAAGTTGTTGGAGGCATTAGCAACTTTGATGGGGTGGAGGTAACCCCGGACAGCCAAGATCAGCATAAGGCGGATGTGGCTAAGTTGCGAGATGAGATAGCTCAAGCCAAGGAGGAGTTGGCAGTTGAGAACACTAGGATGTCTGTAGAATGGGCCATTTTGGACGCACAGGCACATCAAATCCAAGCCGACTCCTTTCGGCTCACGTTGGATCAGAATGCTTCAAATGAGGTCATGAGAAGGAGACACCGGAGTCATCTACCCCCGGTTTATGAGCCAAGAAACCTCTTTAACATGCCTGGAGTAGGGACCAGTGACCCGCCGGTGGTAAACCGGACGGCTGAAGCGCCTAGGGGTGGAGCGCCGGTTTAGCCATGAGTGATGGTCTCTCCATGTGTGAACAATTCCCCGCCTCAACATGTTCTGACGCTGCCGGGTCATTATTCCAACCCTTTGGACAATATGATTGATGCAGCAACATGATTGGCGGCTCTGCCAGTTGAAGGCGAGTCTCCGACGGTGGTTGAAACTCGGAGGGCCAGAGAACTTCTTCAGACAACGTTGGAGCAGCAAGCGACTTATTCTTATAGTCGTGAGCGGATTCACTCAACCCCTCGTCCAAGCCGGAGTTACAGCAGGCACATTGACTCACCAGCGGTTTCAAGTGCTGAACAGCGTCGTAACCAGCCCCGTGAACATGACCCGTCGCGCGATGATGCCAAAGCCCAGGCTCTGGTGGATCAGGGCAGGGCGCGTCGGGAAGCCGAGCTGGCGGCTCAGCAAACGGCTCACCAACAGTCTCCTGTTTACCCAACAACTTCAGTGGAAATAGGTGTGGCCTCTAAGACCTTGGGTGTGCTTTGTTTAGTGTCGGCTCTGCGTAATGAGCATTTGTCCAAGGACTTCAAGGGTCCTCACAAGGTGCCTAATTACACAGCAGATCAACCTCCTGAAGCTTGGGTTGAAAGTTATGAGGTGGCCATGGAGATGCTGCATGTTAGTGAAGTTGTGTGTGCTAAGTATTTCACCATGATGTTAGAAGGGTCGGCTTGTACTTGGTTGGAGGGACTGCCCGCCAATTCTATCAGGTCGTGGGCGGAGTTGAAGGCCCGGTTTATTCAAAACTTAAAGGATACATGCAAGCAGCCTATGTCGATCGTGGATTTGGTGTCTTGTGTTCAGGGTGAAGGCGAGTCAACAACCATCTGGGTGCGCCGGGTCTCAACTATCATACACTCGTCATATAATATCAACGTCGGCTTAGCAGTTTTAATGTTGGAGAAAAATTGCAGTTTCCTCCCTCTTAAACAGAAGCTTGGGCGACTTAAGCACCATTGTGGTGACATGGGGGAACTCATGGCAGCCCTTGTCAAGTATGCCAGCTCTGATAGTACCAAGGACCCCGAGTCTGATGACGGAAGACGGGCAAGGGAAAGAAGAGTAGCGGCATGAAGGGACAGCAGTATAACCCAGCCAGTCAGAGTGGAAACGGTAAGCGCAGAGCTGATGGAAATTTAGACTTCATGGCCAACACCGGTGCGCGGAATAATTACCAACATCGCAATGGGAGGTCGGCTTAGTCTGGAGGTGGAGAACTCAACCTCGAGGCAGTAATGAATCAGCCGTGTCCGAGGCACAGAACACAGGAGAGTCCATCTAAACATCTGTGGAAGGATTGTTTTATCATGAAGGAGTTCAAGAAATCCCATCTTTTCTAGAGTAATCATGGCCCGAATGGCGGCTCGGGATCCAGTTCTCATGGTATGGGTCATGGAGGTGGAGGTTCAAATTCCGGTTTTCAAGGCCAAGGCAATCAGGGTGGTTACAACCAATAGAATAATCAGAGGAATCAGCAGCAATCTGGTTATCAGAGTAACCTGAAGCAATTGAATAGTGGGCAGTACCATGTTTTCACCACGAGTTTATGTAAGCGGGATCAGAAGCTCCATAAAAGGGCAGTGAATGCCATGGAGCCGGTGGTGCCCCGTTATTTGCGATGGTCTGAACACTCTATTCTCTGGAGCCATGAGGATCACCTACCCCGGGTTGATAATCTGGGTCATTTGGCACTGGTGGTGGCACCGCAGGTTGGAGGATACAAGTTCACTAAGGTACTCATGGATGGAGGCAGCAGCATTAATATCCTTTATTATGAAACTTTTCGTCGCATGGGATTGACAGAGAAAAATCTTAAGCTGTTGAACACTATTTTTCATGGTGTGGTGCCTGATAAGTCAACATATCCAGTGGGTAAAATATCTTTGGAGGTTGCCTTTGGAGATGAGTACGAGTCCAGATCTGATATGTTGACCTTTGAAGTGGTTAAGATCAAAAGCACTTATCATCCTCTGTTTGGGCGGCCGGCTTATGCTAAATTCATGGCAAGGCCTTGTTATATTTATTTACAGCTGAAGATTCCGGGTCACAAGGGCACCATCACAGTGCATGGGAGTTGCAAGATAGCCTTGGAGTGTGAAGAGGGCGACGCGGCTTATGCTGAGTTTGTCTGCACCACGGAGGAGCTGAAATTTTATAAAGATAATGTTGACCCAGCAGATATGACGTCCTTGAAGAAGCCAACCACAGAGCATGATCCTTTATTGAAGTTTAAGTCGACAGACGACACTAAGCTAGTTAACTTTGTTCATGGCGACTCATTTAAGCAGTTCAGCATCAGTGCTAATCTGGATCCGAAATAGGAAAGCTCGCTCATCGAGAGAACCAGGACATCTTTGCATGGAAGCCTTCAGATATGCCAAGTGTCTCGAGGGAAATCGATGAGCACACTCTTAACATTGATCCTAAGTTTAAACCGGTCAAGCAATTCCTTCGCCGTTTCAATGAACAGAGGCGTAAGGCTATTGGTGAGGAGGTAGCCCGGCTCTTGGCGGCTGGGTTCATTGTCGAAGTTTTTCATCCTGAGTGGTTGGCTAACCCGGTGCTGGTGCTTAAGAAAAACGGCACCTAGCTCATGTGTGTGGATTATACAGACTTAAACAAGGCTTGTCCGGCTGATCCCTTTGCTCTCCACCATATTGATCAGATTATTGATGCTACGGTGGGTTGTGAGCGTCTGAGTTTTTTGGATGCTTATTCTGGTTATCATCAGATCAAGATGGCAGTTAAGGACCAGGAGAAGACAGCCTTTATTACTCCCTTTGGAGCCTTCTGTTATGTATCGATGCCTTTTGGGCTCAAGAGTGCCCAGGCGACTTACCAGCGGTGTGTTCAAAATTGCCTCCATGATCAGATTGGGCGCAATGTTCATGCTTATGTGGATGATATTGTGGTGAATTCCACGAAGAAGGAGACCCTGATAGATTATTTAAAGGAGACCTTTGACAATCTCTGGGTCTACAAGATGATGCTTAACCTGGCCAAGTGTGTTTTTGGTGTGCCAGCAGGCAAGCTTTTGGGTTTTTTGGTTTCGGAACGAGGTATTGAAGCTAACCCGGAGAAGATAAACGCTATCACATCCCTGGCTAAGCCGGCGTGTATCAATGATGTTCAGTGTTTGGCAGGTTGTATTGCAGCTTTAAGCCGGTTCATAAGCCGATTAGGTGAGAAGGCCATCCCTCTTTATCAGATGATGAAGAAGATAGCTCATTTTGTTTGGAGTGATGCTGCTGATCAGATGTTTGAGGCCTTGAAGAAACAGTTGGCTGAGCCGCCGGTTCTTGATGCTCCCATTGATAAGGAGCCTTTATTGTTGTATGTGGTTCCCAATAGCCAAGCCGTCAGTGTAGCCATTGTGGTGGAAAGGAAGGAATCAGGCAAGGAGCATCCGGTTCAGCGACCGGTTTACTACATCAGTGAGGTGTTTATTGAGTTCAAGCAGAGGTATCCCCATTGGCAGAATCTTGTATGTGGGGTGTTCATGGCTATCTGGAAGCTAAAGCAATATTTTCTGGGTCATCCCGTCACTGTGGTTAGTTCTGCTCCCTTAGGGGATATTATTCAAAACAGAGAAGCCACGGGTCGAGTAGCCAAGTGGGCCATTGAGCTTGGACCCCATGGTTTGAAGTATATGCCTCGCACAGCCATCAAGTCTCAAGCACTTGTAGATTTTATCAATGATTGGACAGAGTTGCAGATGCCTGAGGAGAAGCCGGATAGCACATATTGGACTATTTACTTTGATGGATCTAGGCAGTTGCAGGGCTCGGGGGCTAGAGTTGTCTTGACTTCCCCGTGAGGTGATAAATTTTCTTATGTTCTCCGGTTGATGTTCCCTTGTACTAACAATGCAGTTGAGTATGAGGCCTTGCTCCATGTCTTCGAATGGCTAAGGAGATGAACTTAAGCCAGGTGAGGTATTTTGGTGACTCAAACCTGGTGGCCCAACAAGTTTCTGGTACTTGGGATTCCAAGGATCCACTCATGGTGGCTTATCACCGAGAGGTTGATGCTATCGCTAGCCATTTCAAAGGTTATCAAGTGGAACATGTTGATCGCAAAAAAAATGAGGCGGCTGATGCTTTGAGTCGGTTAGGGTCCCAGCATAAGCTGGTGCCACCTAACACTTTACTGGATATTCTGCATAACCCTTCAGTCAAATTACCTACAGAGGAGGATTTAGCTATTCCTGACTCGGAAGCACAACTGGTGGCGGCTCTTCATGTTATTCCTGATTGGACAGTTCCATACTTGGCTTATATGACCCGGGGCGAGTTACCTGAGGGTGAAACTTTGGCCAGGCAGATAACCCGGCGGTCTAAGTCAATGACTATTGTCAATGGAGAGTTGCATCATTGCAGTGTCACAGGGGCATTTCAATGTTGTGTTTCTCCTGAAGAAGGCTGTGAGATTCTACGAGAAATTCATGAAGGATATTGTGGTCATCATGCCGGTTCTAAGTCTCTCGTAGCCAAGGCTTTCCATCATGGGTTTTCTTGGCTGACGGCTCAAGCTGATGCTAAGGATTTAGTCAGTAATTGTGATGGTTGTCAGAAATTTGCGCGACGAGCTCATGTGCCGGCTCAAGAATTGAGGGTGATTCCAATTGCTTGGTCGTTTGCAGCCTGGGGGCTTGCTATGGTTGGGCCTTTCAAAATGTCCAAGGACAAAAAGACCCACCTCCTGGTGGCGGTTGACAAATTTACAAAGTGGGTTGAAGCGGAGCCAGTTAGCAAGTGTGACGCAGCGACGGCGGTTTAATTCATCAAAAAGGTGATCTTTCGGTTTGGTTTTCCCCATAGCATCATAACTGATAATGGCACTAAGCTGTCCAAGGGTGCTATGAAAGAGTTTTGTTAGCGAGAACATATTCGACTTGACGTATCATCAGTGGCTCACCCCCAATCTAATGGTCAAGCTGAAAGAGCCAATCAAGATATTCTGCGAGGCATCAAGCCCCGGCTTATGGTCCCTTTGCAACGGACGCCTAGTTGTTGGATAGAGGAGTTACCCTCAGTGTTATGAAGTATCAATACTACCCCCAATAGATCTATGGGTTACACGCCTTTCTTCATGGTTTACGGAGCAGAGGCGGTTCTCCCTAGTGACAACCATCATGATTCGCCCCGTGTGGCGGCTTATGTGGAAGCTGATAATGAAAAGGCACGTCAGGACGCATTTGACCTGTTGGATGAGGAGCGTGACCTTGCGACGGCTCATTTGGCGATTTACCAGCAAGATCTGCGCCGTTATCACAGCCGCCAGGTTAAAACCAGAACCTTTCAAGAAGACGACTTGGTGGTCTGGCTTATCCAGGATCAGACTGATATGCATAAACTATCCCCACCTTGGGAAGGGCCTTTTGTGGTCAGCAAGAATCTGAACAATGGGTCATACTATCTTATTGATGTTCAAGACCATAAGGACTCACGCACATCGGAGGAGGAGACTCGACGGCTGTGGAATATCGCTCATCTTCGGCCTTACTATAATTGAGCCACCGGCTCTTGTGATGTACATATTTTGACGATGTATATATTATAATGAAAATAATAAAGCCGGCATCCTTGATAATTTAGGGCCTCTGTCGTTTCATTTCTTTGAAACTGAGTCTTTATTATCATTTCATATAAAAGGCTTTATGCCCAAAGTTACAGGGACCAAAGAGTGTTTGATGCATAGCACAATTCAAACATAGGTATCCATTGAGCACAGCTCAGAAACATATCACTTGGGGGCTTCCTGTTCAATGAACATAGTTGTATCTACCCTCTTGATTGGCATGGATGCTAGGTGTATTCACCAAGAATCTGGGTTATCCGGCCTGTATCCAAGATGCTCTTCGACCAGGTAATCCTGGATGACCTGCCCTGTTCTTAACAAGTCAATCTCTTAAATGAGACCCTGAACTTGTCAAGGTTAAAACATTGATTGGGTCATGAAACAGCTGGCTTACAGAATGCAAGGAGAAGCTCAGGTTGATAAGCCGCACCTTGAAACTTGGTTAAACCGGCCTGTTTTGCACGATGCTACTCTGACCCCGCCATACTCTCAATAAGTCAATCTTTTAAAGACCCTAAACTTATCCAGGTTAAAATGTCGATTGGGTCATGTGAGAGCCGGCTCACAGAAAGTGCAGATACTCGAGCGGCTATCATGCTAGTTTCATTGAAGAAGATATTTTGGCTTGGCGGCCTATGAAAGCCTCGTGTTTTTTGGGTTTTTTATTTAATTTATTTATTTTGGATTTGGATCACCTCTTTTTCTTACCATATGGTTTTTACAAGTCGGGCTAGCAGCCCTGATTATGTCTCATATTTGGGATATTACCCCCTACCCTGGTTATGGACTTCTATGGTCACCAGTGGAATTATATTGGGCATCATGACCTGCCCTGCGGTAAACTGCTAGGGCACTTATGATTTGTTTGTGTGCAGGAAAAAAGGGATAAACAATTGATCTAACTGATGATATCATAAACATAAGTTGCATATCCCCAACTGGCGGATCAACAGTATCATGAAAAATAAAACATGCACGATGGCATGGCAGATCAAGAGTTTCACTAGCCTATTACAAGGCATCTGGTGGCCCAATAAGAATAAGTGTCTTGGAGATATCGACGCAATAAAGTATTTGTCACAGCCCCAGTTCAGCCCTTGCTTGACTTTGCTTGTTCATCATGCCATCATGTTTAAATTCCAAAGAAATTTGAAATGGGGATTGTTGAAACCCTAGCACCAAATGAAATTTAACTAGGTTCAATAAAAATATTTTCAATAACCCAGAATGCCCATTGGAAATGTTCATAATTTCTGTTAAAGGTGAAAACCTCTTCCAAAAATGATGAACATATTTATAGGCTATTCCTGGATTTTTGAATTAAATTATATAGTATTTGCATTTGGGCATTTAATTGCTAATAATATTTTAAATGCTCAAATATTCACAAACTGAAATGTTTACTGTTGGAAATATTCCAAACAGTGGCCACAGTCAGTTGCATGATTTTTGGAAATGCTCTGGCATTTTTAATAAATCCAAACACAATTACAGAAAATAGGAAATAGTAATAAAAAAGGGAGAGAGAAAGGTTTACCTGACCTTACCTGGCAGCCCGCTGGCCGGCCCAGCACTGTGCTGGCCCGTGCCAGCCACCTGCTTCCTCCCGCCAGAGCAGGCAGGCAGCTGCCTGTCGGCCGCGCGCGCCGCCGTGCGCCACCTCCTGCCTGGTTGTCTCCCTCCTCGATGCGCCTGGAGACGCCACGACACCCCTGGCCTCTCTCTCACTCTCCCTGGAACCCCTCGCGCTCTCCCTCGCTCCTCCCCCTCCTCTGCTCTCTCTCCCTCACGCGCCCGAGCGGAGCCCATCGCCGCCGATGCCGTTTACCGGGGCCACAGCCACCCCCTCGCTCCCACTATGCATCCCTGAGCTCCGCCCTGACCCCGTGGAGCTACACACGCGACGCACGCGACCAGAGGAGGCCGCAATCGACCGGAGCGTCGTCGTCCTCATCTCCGGTGCCCGGAGATCGCCGTCGTCAATTCGCCATTGCAGAGGCCTCCCCGAGCCCACCGAGCTTCCCTCCCGACCCCTCGTGAGCCCCTGTCCATTTCCCCTCTCTCCCCGTGCCCGTCCGTGCCTTCTAACCACCCCGACTGTCGGAGCCGACCGTTCCTCGCCGCCGGCGATGACGCAGTCGGTGCTAGAGCCACCGTAGCTAACTCCCGAGCACGGCAACGTGCTCAGCACCCTTCCAGGAGCCGAGCGCGCCCACCCGTGCGACCTGCCGTGCCCCCTAGCGCCAACCCGCACCAACCCCGAGCTCCGGCCGCCGCCGCGAGCTCGATTCCGGTGAGCCCGTTCGACCTCAGCCCCTCCCGCCTGCCTAGATGGATGCGGCTGAGCGCCAGCTACGCGTAGGTGATCGCTGCCACTGTTTTGGTCGCTGGAGGAGGATCCGCCGTCTCTGGCTCCGCCGGCGACGAGCTGCGGGTCAACTCCGGCGAGTTGACCCGGGGTTTGACCCCCTGACGTGTGGGCCCAGGCGCCTCCTTAGTTAGTGCTAGGTTAGTTCGTGTTAATTAACCTAGTTAATTAGGTGAGCCACTGACATGCGGGCCCCGCCCGGCTAACTAAGTTAGTTAGGGCTAACTAACTTGGTTAGTTGACTGGGTCACTGTCCAGTGGACCCCACTGGTCAGGTTTGACCTGGTCGACGCCTTTGACTTGCTGATGTCATGCCGACGTCATGATGACGCAATAATTCCTTTCTGGAATTTAAATAATCTTAAATGATTTAATAATTCTAGAAAATAGCTAAAACTTCAATAAATCATAGAAAATTAACCGTAACTCCAAATTAAATAATTTATATATGAAAAATTATCAGAAAAATTCAAGGAATCCAACTGTACCATTTTCATGCATGTTATAACAACTTATAGCTGCTGTTTAGCACAAATCAATTAAATGGCATTTGAATAATCACATATGGAGTTTGAATTTGAATCTTGTATTCAAACCAACTTCATTTAATCTGTTGCAAGTTGCATTAGCCCAAAACACATTCATTTTGCCATGTCATGATCATGCATCATATTGTGCATTGCATTGATTGTGTTCCCTTCTGTGTTGCCGGTATTTGTCCCCTCTCGATAGACGTGATACCGATGATGTGATCGTTGACACTGATGAAGACTCAATGTTATCTTCAGAAGTGCCAGGCAAGCAAAACCCCCTTGTTCATTCCGATACAATCCTACTCTCTCGCTCCTGCTCTCTTTTACTGCATTAGGACAACATCGATTCATCTGTTACTTGCTGCGGTAGCTGAACCCCTTTATCCTTTGCATGACCTGTCATTGCCACAGTAAATAGATAAAACCCACTAGCATGAGTAGGAGTTGTTTGAGCCCTGATGTGCCTACTCATTCATGCTTGTTTGTCATGCCTGCTACTGCTTAGAGTTGAGTCAGGTCTGATTCATCGAGGATGAATCAGAGGTGTGTGAACATGTCCTACTATGTGTGAGCTAAGTGTGTGAACACGATTTGGTAAAAGGTGTCGGTGAGAGGCCATGTAGGAGTACATGGTGGGTTGTCTCATTGAAGCCGTCCTTAGGAACTGAGTTCTGTGTTTGTGATCCATGATTCAGCTACTACCATGCATTGGGCCCTGAAATATGACCCCGCTCGACTTCTTATTCACCCTAGTCCTCTGTCCAGGAGTTGCAAGTAGTTTCTGGTGTTTGTAGTATGCTGGAGGCCGTGGACAGCGCTGACCGTAGGGGTGGGCTGTGATGCGGTAGGCACGTGGCCGGGTAAACTGGGCACCCGTTTGGTGTCACGGAACCCTGTTCACATCGTTTGGGGCTGTGAGCGAAACTCCGGCCGGATCTCCTCATGGATGGAACCCGAATAGGCGATAAACCTGGACTAGAGACTTAGGTGTTTAGGTAGGTCGTGGTCTACACCCACGTCGGCTTTCGCTTGAAGTCTGCCGAGCACATGTCGTGTGCAGACGCTAAGTGGTGGAAACATGTATGAAGAAGTACACCCCTGCAGGGTTAACATCATCTATTCGAATAGCCGTGTCCGCGGTAAAGGACTTCTGGGTTGCTTATATCAGTTCATAGACAAGTGAAAGTGGATACTCTAAAATACGCAAGATAAGTGTGAGTGCTATGGATGGCGTTCTCGTAGGGAGACGGGAGCGGATCCATAGTGGTGTATTGATATGGTGAATATGTGGACTCGTGTGCGCCACCTCAAAAGAGTCGCTTGCAGTCGTAGTTTAGGATAACCACCGAGTCAAAGCTGGCTTGCTGTAGTTAAACCCCACCATCCCCTTGTTGATAATGATGCATGTGTAGATAGATCTAATGTAAGTCTTGCTGGGTACATTTGTACTCACGTTTGCCTATTTTATGTTTTTGCGGAGAGACTTCGGTCTCACTAGTAGTTCCACGTGGTCTTCGACGTTTAGCTTGATACCTCAGCTACGATCTTGTGCCCTCGGCAGGATCTGATAGATAGTCAGGCTTCTCAGCCTTTTTCATTTATAGATGTCTGTACTCAGACATGATAGCTTCCGCGTGTGCTTTGATTTGTATGCTCTGATTGTTGGGTCATGAGACCCCTGTTTGTAATATCTCGCTCCTCGGAGCCTATTGAATAAATTACTTGAGTCGTAGAGTCATGTTGTCATGCCATGTTGTATTTGCACATATCGAGCATATTGTGTGTATGCTATTGAAATGCTTGGTATGTGTGGGATCTGACCATCTAGTTGTTTATCTTTAGTAGCCTCTCTTACGGGGAAATGTCTCCTAGTGTTTTCCACCGAGCCATGGTAGCTTGCTACTGCTCCGGAACACTTAGGCTGGCCGGCATGTGTCCTTCTTCGTTCCTGTGTCTGTCCCTTCGGGGAAATGTCACACGATGAATACCGGAGTCCTGTTAGCCCGCTACAGGCCGGTTCACCGGAGTCCTGCTAGCCCAGTGCTACAGCCTGGATTCACTCGCTGATGACCGACACGTTCGATGCTGGGTCATGGATGCCTGTCCCTGTAAGTCTGTGCCACTTTGGGTTTACGACTAGCCATGTCAGCCCGGGCTCCTTATCATGTGGATGCTAGCGACACTGTCATATACGTGTGCCAAAAGGCGCAAACGGTCCTGGGCAAAGGTAAGGCGACACACGTGAGAATACCGTGCGTGAGGCCGCAAAGTGATATGAGGTGTTACATGCTAGATCGATGTGGCATTGAGTCGGGGTCCTGACAGCGTTGGTATCAGAGCTTGACTGCCTGTAGGATTACCAAGCCAAACTGGTCGAAGTTGAGTCTAGAAATTCTTAGTTATATGTAGGGGAATTGATTGTGGGATGGAACGTAAGGCTCTTTTACTCCTTATACCTCATGCCCTTCTGATCTGAGTCATCTTATCTTTCCTACGGGGTTAAGGAACTAGGTCTTCTCATCTATCTATCAGGATCACGTGTTACTAATCCGTAGACTTATAGATTGTTGGATTTAAGCTTGAGTTCAGTTTCTACTACTTCCGTACGTTAACTGTTGATCTCGAAACCTTGATATTGTGCTTCTGAGTGGTTATGCCACCATTTATGTGAATGTCTCAAATTTTTTCTGAGCATTTACAGCCGTTATGCTGTCCGAGTCATTCCAGGTTTCTAAATAGTCTGATGCATTTGCAAATCCTTTCCCTCTGGTTTCGATGTTCCTTTATGCCAGCTCAATCACACAAATTAGTGAGTTGAGGTACTCCGTTACCTTGACATATATGTTGGAATAATTATCATGACCCTAGGTGTTTAGGGAGTCACCTAGTAATCTAGCAACGTTTTGTGTTCCCAGTGTGAAGATTCTGGCCTTTATTATCGAAAGCATCCTGTGATGCCATTTAGTTAGTAGGCATTCTATTCCTGGGTTCTTGAACCCGAGATTCACTCTACTTACTTCATGTTGATAGTAATTGCTAGTGCCTTTAGTATATTAGTAACCTTTGCGATAGTCCTCGAGGTCCGTGGTATATCGTTCTTCCAAATACCATGAACCATTATGGCAGAAGTTTGTTGGATCAAAAGATCACAACAGGCCCTCTATGAGTTCTCCATGCTATATTGTGACTCTGCCAGTTCTACCTTTCTGCATGGGTTATCCGGAAGAAATATGTTGAACTTGGTTCGACATACTAATCTATGCATCCACAACTCAGAAAATTATATGTTCCTTTGAGTTGTTCTCTTTAGTTGCATTCTGACCCTCGTCTATCAATTGATAGTCAAGAGTATGCGTGCGTTCGTTTATCGATGCCTATTACTCTTGTGGTCCGTCAAGCCATTCTATCGTGGAATGACTAGGAGAAACAAACTCCAGTACCTCATCCATATCTAGGATTGGGTCAAAGTAGTTGTATTCCGCAGATCAAACGCCAATCCAGCTTTTGATTCTGTTCTACCCTGAAGTATTACCTTCTTTATGACAGGAATTTCATGAGAATTGCACCACCTTTTGTGAATTCTTGACATAGTGATACTTCTCGCCATCCTTTTTCATTCCTCGGTTCCGTGTTGATGCAACCGGAATACCGACAAATGAATTGTGATGTGTGAAATCAATACTCCTAGCAACCTCGTTGCTTGGTAGTTAAAGGATAATAATTTTATTCTTAGTATGTTGGTTATTGAATCACCATTCTAAGATTGATCGTGCTACCTAGTCCTTATTTTGGTGCACCCTTCGATTGATGAGTTAGGATCTTGTCAAGTCCTCACTCATTTGATCATATCGTCTTGCCCTGAAAGGCAAGATTGTTCTCGAGCTTAGTAACATACCGGTGGTTCGTGATTTTCCGAATATCTTCTCGGAAGTATTACCAGGTTGTTCCCTGACTGTTATGTTGAGCTCGTGATCAAGTTGGTTTCTTGTGAACCACCCTTTCTCCAAAAATCTGTGTTGGATATCCCGGAGCTAGTTGGTTAAGCTAGACAACAACTTGGAGAGTTGGAGGATAAAAGCTTGCCTGACTTAGTTCGTTCCAAAGGGATAATCTTGTGTAGTGTGTGTTGAAGAAAGATGATATCTTCATCGATTGGTCCCTGTGATCAGTTGTTGGACCTGTTGTCTTATCAATCCTTTGATTTGAGTGTGGGCTATCATCCAATCAGACCAGAACCAACGATATTCGTAATGTTGTCTTACTCGTGGTTGATCCCTCGAGCATACACCATTATAACTTTTGGGTCTGACCAATGCTATCACTTGTTCACTTAACTATGGAATTCCTTTTAAAAGGAAACCCAGATGAATTGTTGTTGAGCCCATTGACAACATCCTTATCTCCTCCATGGTTTTGTTGAACATTAAGCTAGTGTTGGAAACTTTTGAAAGCATTTCTTCATGCTAACTCATGAAGTATTTGTTTGATGAAAGGAGTGACTTCCTCTTATACACGTGCATTTGGTGAAAGTTGCCGCCGTGGATTTGAGAAAGTTAGTTTTGCTTCCTCTGGAATCATCCCAAGTCAGTCATGCATACGTGCGAAGTATTCTGTGGTCTGGAGACTTGCAACCTTCATTCCATATGTGTTCCGAGCACACCAAGCCACTGATTGAGTTGTTCAAAGATAAAGGAGTCTGTCCAAGGTGAACTCTTTGGACTTCCACGCGTGGAGACCTCGATGTCATTAATGATGGTTCCCCACCTGAACTCGGTAGTGTTTTATTATAAGACTACCACGTGGTCATGTTTGTCTGGGACAACGTGTTCACATGTTTGTAGCAGAACCAGCTCATGTTTTGGAGCTTGCTATCGTAGTTCATCTCCCGAGAATCCCGCAACGTCATCTCGTCGATTTGTGTTGCAAACTCTCATTTTTATTTCTAGACTCGATGGGTCTGGAATATCCTGACACCAACCAGATCTGAATCTCAGGCAGATGTGATGGTTGGAACATTTCCCTAAGAACTATAATATTGGTCTCTCGATAACCGGTAAGGTGGATGTCGTGGCCAACACACCCATCCGGTAGACCTATTATTATAGTATCTTGTTTGAGGAAGTTGGCCACACCCCCCCCCCCATAGGGATTTCGTAGGATTTACCTCTGTAACTGTTCCTTATGGATTCTATTGCTCCCAAAGTCTGACCTTTTACTTGATGTTCTAGATATCAAACCATATCTATGAATGGGTTACACTAGCACATCAAGAAGAACATTAGAAGCGGAGTGCTAAATGTCTCTCGGTCGATCATCCAGATTTTATTTCCTTGGCCTCGCTAAGATGAAATCTGAGAAGTGTTATCTTCCTTTGCATCTGCATCATCCATCATCATTCATCGTGGTAGCAAGATGTGTTGCCAGGATCCTTGACACGGATATTGGTAAAACCTTGATGAATGTGGAAATGCTCAAGTTCTTGAGAGCACGCACAAGCGCTACGTGTTATCATCGGCACTAACTGGGTTTGCTCTCAGTTTCCTCGGCAATGCTATGACCTTTTCAACCAGTGAATTAACTCTCTAGTGTTGGGTTCTTCCCCAGTTACAAGAATCATTCCCAGCATTTGCATTTTGTTCCCAGCTTGCACCGCCAATGTGCCATTCTACCATGGGTCTCTTCCATTTCCGGTGGTAAGCAAATTCATCCATTACGTTGTCTTCAACAAGGTAATCCACATCATCCAAGTCCGAGTATGCCATTCTACCGACCCCCTCAAACGATCGCTCGAGAATTGTCTTAGGCTGGTTTAAAGAGTTTCAATGATCTCTGAATCAAAAGTAATTCTTTTGCCACTTAAGGAGATATTTCTACGAGTCACCTTCCCTAAGGTGCATCGTTATGGTATCATGGCAACTCAACTCCTCGCTATGTTGGCAATCGTTTACCACCTTCTTAAATGTGGAATTATTGTCTACCTAGTGAACCTTCGTCATCTGCCTCACTCCATTCTTATGGATGTGTGCTTCGTCCCTCAGCTCGAGAGAGGTTGCTATGTCTCATTCCGTGAGTTGCTCGATCTTCGAGAAGATCGATTCCTGTAGAGTTTCTTTCTGTTGTCATCGTGTTGGAGGAAGATCTCGAAAGCGAAGACATTGAGATCAATTTGAAGCAATGAATCAACATCTTTGAGGAGGATAATGGATCATGAAGACTGTGTCAGTTCCGTGTCCCCTCTGTCTTCTTACCTCACGTCTTGAATCTCGGGACGAGATTTTTGTTTAGTGGGGGTGAGTTGTCACAGCCCCAGTTCAGCCCTTGCTTGACTTTGCTTGTTCATCATGCCATCATGTTTAAATTCCAAAGAAATTTGAAATGGGGATTGTTGAAACCCTAGCACCAAATGAAATTTAACTAGGTTCAATAAAAATATTTTCAATAACCCAGAATGCCCTTTGGAAATGTTCATAATTTCTGTTAAAGGTGAAAACCTCTTCCAAAAATGATGAACATATTTATAGGCTATTCCTGGATTTTTGAATTAAATTATATAGTATTTGCATTTGGGCATTTAATTGCTAATAATATTTTAAATGCTCAAATATTCACAAACTGAAATGTTTACTGTTGGAAATATTCCAAACAGTGGCCACAGTCAGTTGCATGATTTTTGGAAATGCTCTGGCATTTTTAATAAATCCAAACACAATTACAGAAAATAGGAAATAGTAATAAAAAAGGGAGAGAGAAAGGTTTGCCTGACCTTACCTGGCAGCCCGCTGGCCGGCCCAGCACTGTGCTGGCCCGTGCCAGCCACCTGCTTCCTCCCGCCAGAGCAGGCAGGCAGCTGCCTGTCGGCCGCGCGCGCCGCCGTGCACCACCTCCTGCCTGGTTGCCTCCCTCCTCGATGCGCCTGGAGACGCCACGACACCCCTGGCCTCTCTCTCACTCTCCCTGGAACCCCTCGCGCTCTCCCTCGCTCCTCCCCCTCCTCTGCTCTCTCTCCCTCACGCGCCCGAGCGGAGCCCATCGCCGCCGACGCCGTTTACCGGGGCCACAGCCACCCCCTCGCTCCCACTATGCATCCCTGAGCTCCGCCCTGACCCCGTGGAGCTACACACGCGACGCACGCGACCAGAGGAGGCCGCAGTCGACCGGAGCGTCGTCGTCCTCATCTCCGGTGCCCGGAGATCGCCGTCGTCAATTCGCCGTTGCAGAGGCCTCCCCGAGCCCACCGAGCTTCCCTCCCGACCCCTCGTGAGCCCCTGTCCATTTCCCCTCTCTCCCCGTGCCCGTCCGTGCCTTCTAACCACCCCGACTGTCGGAGCCGACCGTTCCTCGCTGTCGGAGATGACGCAGTTGGTGCTAGAGCCACCGTAGCTAACTCCCGAGCACGGCAACGTGCTCAGCACCCTTCCAGGAGCCGAGCGCGCCCACCCGTGCGACCTGCCGTGCCCCCTAGCGCCAACCCGCACCAACCCCGAGCTCCGGCCGCCGCCGCGAGCTCGATTCCGGCGACGACCTCAGCCCCTCCCGCCTGCCTAGATGGATGCGGCTGAGCGCCAGCTACGCGTAGGTGATCGCTGCCGCTGTTTTGGTCGCCGGAGGAGGATTTCCGACCCCCTCCGCCGTCTCTGGCTCCGCCGGCGACGAGCCGCGGGTCAACTCCGGCGAGTTGACCCGGGGTTTGACCCCCTGACATGTGGGCCCAGGCACCTGCTTAGTTAGTGCTAGGTTAGTTCGTGTTAATTAACCTAGTTAATTAGGTGAGCCACTGACATGCGGGCCCCGCCCGGCTAACTAAGTTAGTTAGGGCTAACTAACTTGGTTAGTTGACTGGGTCACTGACCAGTGGACCCCACTGGTCAGGTTTGAACTGGTCGACGCCTTTGACTTGCTGACGTCATGCCGACGTCATGATGACGCAATAATTCCTTTCTGGAATTTAAATAATCTTAAATGATTTAATAATTCCAGAAAATAGCTAAAACTTCAATAAATCATAGAAAATTAACCGTAACTCCAAATTAAATAATTTATATATGAAAAATTATCAGAAAAATTCAAGGAATCCATCTGTACCATTTTCATGCATGTTAGAACAACTTATAGCTGCTGTTTAGCACAAATCAATTAAATGGCATTTGAATAATCACATATGGAGTTTGAATTTGAATCTTGTATTCAAACCAACTTCATTTAATCTGTTGCTAGTTGCATTAGCCCAAAACACATTCATTTTGCCATGTCATGATCATGCATCATATTGTGCATTGCATTGATTGTGTTCCCTTCTGTGTTGCCGGTATTTGTCCCCTCTCGATAGA
>NC_041392.1:420276997-420285222 GCF_002162155.2 Triticum dicoccoides | reverse complement strand
CTGTCCAGGAGTTGCAAGTAGTTTCTGGTGTTTGTAGTATGCTGGAGGCCGTGGACAGCGCTGACCGTAGGGGTGGGCTGTGATGCGGTAGGCACGTGGCCGGGTAAACTGGGCACCCGTTTGGTGTCACGGAACCCTGTTCACATCGTTTGGGGCTGTGAGCGAAACTCCGGCCGGATCTCCTCATGGATGGAACCCGAATAGGCGATAAACCTGGACTAGAGACTTAGGTGTTTAGGTAGGTCGTGGTCTACACCCACGTCGGCTTTCGCTTGAAGTCTGCCGAGCACATGTCGTGTGCAGACGCTAAGTGGTGGAAACATGTATGAAGAAGTACACCCCTGCAGGGTTAACATCATCTATTCGAATAGCCGTGTCCGCGGTAAAGGACTTCTGGGTTGCTTATATCAGTTCATAGACAAGTGAAAGTGGATACTCTAAAATACGCAAGATAAGTGTGAGTGCTATGGATGGCGTTCTCGTAGGGAGACGGGAGCGCATCCATAGTGGTGTATTGATATGGTGAATATGTGGACTCGTGTGCGCCACCTCAAAAGAGTCGCTTGCAGTCGTAGTTTAGGATAGCCACCGAGTCAAAGCTGGCTTGCTGCAGTTAAACCCCACCATCCCCTTGTTGATAATGATGCATGTGTAGATAGATCTGATGTAAGTCTTGCTGGGTACATTTGTACTCACGTTTGCCTATTTTATGTTTTTGCAGAGAGACTTCGGTCTCACTAGTAGTTCCACGTGGTCTTCGACGTTTAGCTTGATACCTCAGCTACGATCTTGTGCCCTCGGCAGGATCTGATAGATAGTCAGGCTTCTCAGCCTTTTTCATTTATAGATGTCTGTACTCAGACATGATAGCTTCCGCGTGTGCTTTGATTTGTATGCTCTGATTGTTGGGTCATGAGACCCCTGTTTGTAATATCTCGCTCCTCGGAGCCTATTGAATAAATTACTTGAGTCGTAGAGTCATGTTGTCATGCCATGTTGTATTTGCACATATCGAGCATATTGTGTGTATGCTATTGAAATGCTTGGTATGTGTGGGATCTGACCATCTAGTTGTTTATCTTTAGTAGCCTCTCTTACGGGGAAATGTCTCCTAGTGTTTTCCACTGAGCCATGGTAGCTTGCTACTGCTCCGGAACACTTAGGCTGGCCGGCATGTGTCCTTCTTCGTCCCTGTGTCTGTCCCTTCGGGGAAATGTCACGCGATGAATACCGGAGTCCTGTTAGCCCGCTACAGGCCGGTTCACCGGAGTCCTGCTAGCCCAGTGCTACAGCCTGGATTCACTCGCTGATGACCGACACGTTCGATGCTGGGTCATGGATGCCTGTCCCTGTAAGTCTGTGCCACTTTGGGTTCACGACTAGCCATGTCAGCCCGGGCTCCTTATCATGTGGATGCTAGCGACACTGTCATATACGTGTGCCAAAAGGCGCAAACGGTCCCGGGCAAAGGTAAGGCGACACCCGTGAGAATACCATGCGTGAGGCCGCAAAGTGATATGAGGTGTTACATGCTAGATCGATGTGGCATTGAGTCGGGGTCCTGACAGTATTTTGCTTCATAAGTCGGCTCATGACTGTTGGCGGGTTGAAGCCTCCGGGTCATCCTATGCTTCTTCTTCATCCTCAGCTCCTTGCTTATCCATTAGCTGGAAGTCAGGCGTAGCCCAGTCGATACCAGTCAATGCTCTAAACACAGCTTCATCATCAATAAGGTTTGATGGATCTATGTCGGGAGTGAAGGTATGCTTACGAATTGGCGGGATGAGATCTTCCACCTGATGAATCGGCGCATTCACTTTCTGATTATTAGCATCATAAGCTGCCTGATACTGTGATAGCTTGGTCTCTTCGGCCCGCCGGGTTGCCAATGGACGCATTGATCTTACTATCTCTGCAAAATCATCTGCAATGAAGGGCGTCCCATCCTCTTTTACACTTGGGCAACCGTTGGCCAGATCCTCCAGGTCTAGATCTGCTTGCTATGCTTTAGCCCGGCTTAGGGCAGTTAAAGCGCCGGCTCTGGCAGAGGCTCGTTTCAACTCTTCAATCCTCTCGGGCACTACTGACAATATTTCTAATGTCTCCTTGATAAGAGTAGGTGACCATTTTTTATGAAGAGCAGCAGCAATGGTCCGCTGAGCACCAGTATATAGTTGTTCTACCAGAGTGTAGACAGCCTTCAACCGGACGCACATGTCTGAGCCCAAATTGACGCTTCGAGAGTCTGCATCAATTCATTTATTTATTAAGCCGTCACAGTTTATAGCAGATTCAATAGGATAAATGGAATCAAGGTTAATACTTACCAAAGATAGCTAATGACATGTTAGTAATTTGATGCCTTAAGCCGGACAGTTCATCAGTCACCGGCTTAAGAGCGGCTTCAGCTTCTTCTGCTCTATTCAGTAGAGTCGCCTTTTCAGTCTCCCAGCTATCTTTGTCAACACTGAAGGTCTTTTTGAGCTGCTCAATTTTTTCCAAAGAAATCCTCAATTTTGATTGGTCCTTGGATGTTTCAGATTGTTGAGTTTTTATGTTGGCCTTCAGATCATTGAGCTACGAGTCCTTCTCAGAAAGTTCACCCTGTAATATAAACATAGACAGGGTATTGTGAGTATTGCTAAAGTCCCAAGCACAATACAAGTATGATACTTGGCACTTGGGGGCTAATGCATATTTGCTCTTAAGAACAATTTTGGAAGTTCCAAGCACAATATAAATATTATACTTGGCCCTTGGGGGCTAATGTATGTTGCTCTTTTGTTAAGACAGAATCATTGGCTGACCCGGACAAGTGATGTGATCTGTTTTACAAAGACTACAGCTTGGATCATTGATTTCAAACAAGATGATTAGTCCCAGCTTGATTAAGCCGGCACTTGGGGGCTACAGAAGCAAAGTTGATTTCTTGCTACCTCAGTCCTGACTTAATATATTTATTAAGCCAGCCCTTGGGGGCTACACACACAAAGTTGAAGTGCTGATATTACAAGTCCCGGTTCATATTGAAAGTATGAACCGGCCCTTGGGGGCTACTAGATTTGATCTATGCAAATACTGAAGTTTTACAGTAAATTCTATCCTATCATGTCCAATAAACTTGGTGGCTAAGGGAAGTATATTCATATATAAAGGAGTGGCAGTGTTTACCTCATAGTGCTCCTTCATCATGTTTACTAAGCCAGCTTCAAAGTCGCAGCTGGTATACAGGCAGTTCAAATAACCAGAATGGAGGTCTTGGGCGCTGAAACGGGCATAGCTCTCCAAATCTACCTTCCACTTGCCTTTATCTTCAGCAGAAATTTCTTCCTTGGCGATGTGCCTAGATAAGACAGTAGGATGACCCAGAGTTGTGAAACCATGCCCAGTGATGGTAACATCATCGTCCTTTTCTTCTGTCGGCTTAATAGGACTGGCCGTTTTGATGGGGCTTGGCGGATCAGTGATGGATGCGTTAACATTCATCTGATCAATGTCAATATTGTGGTCTTCTGGTGGCGGATCATCAGTAACATCTTCTGCAGTGGGATGAGAAGAATCTGGTTGTTGTTTCTCGAGTTTAGATGGATTGGCATCATCGACCAGCTTATTTAGCTTGGCTTCTTGCTGGGTTTTGCCTGGCCCCTAAAAATAAGAAGTGTAAAGAGCTTAGTGCAATGATCGGGTATAAGGTCTAAATAACTGAACATGTTCTTACCCAGGTACAGTCTTGAAGGCTGGGATTTGAGTTCCCGTTGAATCGCCAGAAGAGGAATGAGAAGTCCCCTGATAGTTTGAATCAGACGGGTTAAGAGGTTGTCAAAAATAACCCGCCTTGGGATAAAGTACATCAGAAATATGTAAGACCTCTGGGCGACGTTTATGAGCCGACGTGTTTGGTAAGTCGGAGGATGTAATTACACCATGACTATGCCAGGTGGTGCGGCGAGCTTTGTGTTGTTGTTTCTTCAAAAGAAAGATGGGGTCCAAGTGAGCTAGAGGATGAGAAAAGCTTACTTTCCGGCTTGCTTGTCGGGTTTTCTGTGTTGGCAGAGGCTCTGAGCCGGAGGAAAGAATAATTACATCTGCGTCGCCTGCACGGCTCGCTTTTGCGTCGTCCTGATAACAATCATTTTCAATGAGATGTATAAAAAAGGAGCCAAGTGAATCAAGTTCTACCTCTGATTCATCATCATCAGCATCATCATCAATATTTAAGCCGGCCATCTCAGCGGTTTTCTTCTTGGAGGGACTTTCGGTGACCTTGGTCTTTGTACGAAATGGCTCAACCGGCTTATCTTGCGGTTTCTTCTTCCAAAATGGAGAGTCGGCCTGTTAAGGTCAAAAAGATCATGAGTGGGTATAATTATTGAAAATACTGATGGAGCGAAAGATGTGCAAACTTACGGCTGGCGGTTTGTTGAAGGTGCTAAAAGGACTGAGTCCTGTCTTGTTACATTCTTTTAAAGGTTCGTTCAGCAATTTCTTGGTGGCTTCATTGATTTCTACATCGAACAGTTGGATGTCATAGTGGCGCTGGGGATCTTTCACATTGCCAGTGTATTAACACATTAAGCCAGGGCGACGGCTTAATGATAAGATACTCCAAGACACCCAGCACAGGACAAGGTCGACGCCGGTTAAACCATTGTCCATAAGGGCTCTGAGCTTTGAAAATAATGGTGCATATTTGGCCCGCTCCTTTGCACTGAGCAGTGAAGGGAGTGGATGCGTGTTGCTAAGCCGGTGATCACGGTAACCCGCTAGAGATGTGCCTTGACAATAGAACCAAGTCTGGTTCCAGTCTTTGGGGTGACTTGGCAGCTTAGAATAGGGAAAGCTGACATCTCCTCTTTTGAATTCAAACCCCAGTGAGTTCAGTGTTGGGCCCATCAACAAATTCGGTCTGGCAGTTTAAATAGTAGAACTCTCTGAATAAATCAACTATGGGCTCATCTTGAAGATAAGCTTCGCAGAACACTTGGAAATTGCAAATGTTGGACACGAAATTGGGTCCAATATCTTGAGGATGAAGTTGGAGGAATGAAGCACATCACGGAAGAACTTTGAGCCGGGTGGGCTGAACCCCCGACTCAGGTGATCAGCAAAAACAATCAGTTCTCCGTCCTTGGGTTTAGGAGGAAATTCTTCACTAGGGACCCTCCAGTGAATGACTTCTTTTTTGGCTAAGGCGCAAGTTGCAACATAGTTGTTCAAGTCTTCCTCAGTAACCCGGGATTGGACCCAGTTACAAGTAGAATATGTCTTAGCCATTATCGATGAGTTGAAAGAAAGATTGTGTCGGTTCAAGATTATATGGTTAAGCCAGCTGACGAGTTAAATAGTGAATAACAGTAATGAAGCATGCATAGGTATTAAGTCGGAGATTGACATTTAAAGAGGAGCTATTGGCAACTTAAGAGGGGACTAATGGTATCTGGTGGGTTACTATTTCTATGTTAAGCCGCCCACACAATTGTTGATTTACAGATCTAAGAAAGGGAAAATTACTAAGTGTTGGAAAAATAGGTTTCACAGATTGATATCATAATTTTGGATCAACGGCGCGTCAGATAATGAAAAATAAAATCTAGACCTAAGCTACAGTGCCTGAGCAGTTCATATGTCCAGATCGGATTTTTTTATACAAAAGGAAATGACCTAATAGTGAAAATAAGCATTACGGCTACCACCGCGCAGGAGAGGTACCAAGTTCGAATCAAAAATAAGTGCTACAGCGAAGAACGAAGATGAACTTCGATGAACTCATGCAAACCCTAATGGGATCTATGGGAAAAGAAAGAAGCAGGACTCATCGGAGCTGTTGAACAACGGAGGCGCGCGGATGAATTCTGGTCAGATCAGGTCGATGCAGCGGCCGCGGTTGAGGCAGAGGCGAAGGTCGACAGTGGTGGTGTAGCTTGGGTGCTAAGACGACGTGAGGTGGAAGACAGACGAAGAGGCAAGGGGGGAAAGTGAAAGGGGACCCCTGGCCCTATTTATAAGATGAAAGGATAAGTGACATGCGCGGGAATCGAGGAGGTTAAAAAATGGATATGTGACGGCGCGGACGCCTTGATTTTCGGAGGTTCATTAAAAGAGAAGATATATTAAGATTTGAGATTTATGTCATATTAATGATAGGTGACGTCACAGCGGGTTACTACGATCTTAGAAGATGACGTCATGGCAGGTTACAGGATCTCGCAAGAATAAATGAAGAAGGATTTCTCTAAGTGTTGAAGATTGACATGAACAAGTTCAAATCAACCTGGGGCCTAATGTTGGGGACATAACTATTGGGTGTGACCTGCCCAGGAGGGGCCGGGTTATACTAACAACGGTTCATCAAGACGAAGCCCGTGAAGATGTTGAAGATGGCAGTTCATTAAGCAGACTTGCTAACGGCCCGAAGCCCAAAGGCGACTTAAGGCCCATAGGTGTAAACCGCCATATATGTATGACTTGGATTGTAAGGCAAGTATAATTAGTCACCGAGCCGAACACAATGATGATGAGCCGGCCAGGACTCTGTGAGCCACCGGGTGTCAACCTATGTATATAAAGGGATGACCCGGCGACGGCTTAGGACAAGAAACAAGAGCAATTGAAAGCTAGGTTAAGCGTATTCGCTCCCTGGTAATTGAAACCCAAGCAATACCACCTCAACTAGAGTAGGCTTTTACCTTCATCGTAAGGGGCCGAACCAGTATAAACTCACGTGTCCTTTGTCCCGTTTAACCTCCTCAAGCTAACCTAGTTGCGATGGCTCCACGACTAAGTCCTTCCGCTAGGACATCTGTCGTGACAATTCCACGACAATTGGTGTGTAATCTAGATTATTGACTCTAGTGCAAGTGGGAGACTGATACGTCTCCAACATATCTATAATTTTTGATTGCTCCATGCTATTATATTATCTATTTTGGATGTTAATGGGCTTTATTTTACACTTTTATATCATTTTTGGGACTAACCTACTAATCAGAGGCCCAGTCCAAATTGTTGTTTTTTTGCCTATTTTAGGGTTTTGAAGAAAAGGAATATCAAACGGAGTCCAAACGGAATGAAACCTTCGGGAACGTGATTTTCTCAACGAACATGATCCAGGAGACATGGAGTGTGCGTCAAGAAACATGAGGAAGTGTAACATCCCAAAATTCTAAATTTTGGAATGTTATAATAAATAGATAGATTTGATTGTTCGTTCGATTGTTGTGTGATTGATTGACTGAAAGTGAGTGAATTTGAAAGTTTTGAAAGTTAAATGAGAGGGAATAAAAGGACTTTCCCAAACTTTCATTCTTGCATTTATGTTCTCCATGAATTCAAATTCTTTTCAAATACAAAACCCTAGAGAGAAGATGATATGACTTCTTCCATTTAATTAAATGAAAAAGGGTTTTTGAAAAGATTTGAATTTCATCCAGAAATATTTTCAAATTCAGAAACTCTAAGCAACTCAATGATTTTCATGAGAGAAGATAAAATGACTTCTTCAAAACATATGAAATATGAGTTGGGAGTTTGAAAGGATCAAATTTAAAATCCTTTTGAAATTATTTTCAATTTGGAGTTATTTGAGTTTTATTCAAATTATTTTTCTCCAAAAATAAAATATACGGAAAATAGGGTAACATGATTCCCTACAATAGAAAATTGGAGAAAAATTAATTTGAAATCATTTTGGTATTTTTAAAATGATTTTAGTGGGTTTTATTGAATCGGTAGCATTGTTTGATTTATTGGAATTCTTGTAGATTTTATTTAAAGTTACAAAAATGTTCAGCTTGTAGGAAATCTTTTTCTGGAAATTTTGATATATTATATGCCTATATAATATATTTTTTATTTTGGTTTTGTTATTTTTGTTGTCTGGAAAATAATGTTTAAAAAAAACTTCTTTTTCGCCGAACTAGGCCGGCCCAGCCCGACGCCCGCGCTCCCCCGACCTCCCGGGCAGGACTCCGCCCGCTGCACGCCGCCGCGCCGCCATGGCCGCCGTCCCCGCCTCAGACTCCTCCTCGCCGCCTCTCCCTTGCCCCTCCCGCACGCATCTCGCCCCCTCTCTCCATAAATAGCGCCGCCCCTTGCCCCGCCCGCTCCTCCTTCCTGCCACGCCGCCGACGCACTTCTCGCCAACCGCCGCTGCCGCACTTCTGCTGCTGCCGCGTCGTCGCAGCTGCTCCACCCCGCGCCGTTGCACGCCACCGTGCCGCCTGCCG
>NC_041392.1:420269894-420276471 GCF_002162155.2 Triticum dicoccoides | reverse complement strand
TTATTTTTACTTTTAGGGTTTCTACGGTTTTTCTTTTAAAAGCCGATTTATATTTTAGTTAGGTCAACTAGCGGACGTTCGTCCGGTAGCTTTCGATAGAGAACGATTTCGTTCTATAGAGCTCTGTAGCGAACGTTTGTTCGATAGGATTTTTCTTTTTCTTTTCGTTTCGGCCAGGGACCTATCTGTGAATTCTTTCTTTACAGTTTAGTCCATGAACTTCAAACGATCATTACTTTTCGCTCGTTTATCCAAATCCAACGAAACCAACGCCCACTTCTTCGTTACGATCTCCTCTATCCAGTAAAACAACTTAAACTTGTTTTTGAAATTTTAAAATTTCAATTAGATCAAATTTGAATTCAAATTTCGTTTGATCATAACTTGAGTTTTATACCTCCGTTTGAGTTGATTCTTTTTGCAAATTAAAGCTCTTGACCTATACTTTCTGATAAGGCCAAATTGACATAATTTTGGTACTGTTAGAAATTGCTTTATGTTACAAGAGTTATTTGTTTGGTTTTGATGTTTTCCGAATTGTTCTTCATCCTTCCGACCTTTTGAGTGATTGCTTATGTGTGGTTGCCATTGCTTGCTCACGATAGATTGACCGGAGTGTGACGAGTAGAACTATCAAGAGTTTTGAGTGCGAATCAACTTCATCAACATTGCAGGCAAGTTCACACTTTGATCATATCCCTTTATCACCCAGTTTTTATGCATTACTTCCAATCCTCAAACATTGCATGGTTAGGATGTGATTAACATGTGGGTTGGGAAGTAGTTGATGAGGTAGAACCTATTGCACTGCTATATTCAAACCTTGGGAGTTACTTATACGAATTTCTTATATTGATATGATATGCTCGTAGACGTGGTTTGGGTGAGTGAAATCCATGACAGATGTGAGATTGTTAATTAATGGTTTAACTTAAGGTGGCAACTTGAATACACATCTGGGTGGATTGAGGCACCTGGAGAACCCAGTGTTGCCTCTATTTTTGGAAATCCCGGGGTTCCGTGTGATTTTCCTATGGACCGCCACCCAGGCTCAAAGGGAACTGAGATGATTCATCCTAGAAACTTCTGTCTGCAACCACAAGCTATTATGGGCTCTAGCATAGTTGAGTAAGTTACGTGAAGCTCTTGAAGAGGTGGATTAGCAGGTAGTGGGTTGTAGGTTTGGTATGGTCTGCCCGGAGTAGAGAGTCAATGTTTCTGAAAGACTGTGTCTCGATCATCCGTATCTCAAACATCATGTAGTGCGAGAAATCCAACGGAGGAGATCGAGTCTTGTGGGGAAAAGTGCGCAAACCTCTGCAGAGTGTACAAACTAATCATGGTTAGCCGTGTCCCCGGTTATGGACATCTTGAGTATCTAGTACTTGGAGTATCTTAAGTATCTCATCACTTTTAACTTAATATTGTTGGGTTGATAATTACTTTAATTGGGATTGAGTTGGAGGAACCTTCTCAATATTTATCAAACCAACTTTGTAGTTAAATAAAATATATTCCTTTGCGGTAGGGAAAAATTGGATTTTCGCAAAAACACTATAACCATAGAGCTTTTCCACCAGCCAAATATGCATGTAGTGATAGCAATTATTCATCATTATCCTTGGGTGTGAATTTGCCAGTACAATCAATGTACTGACCCTTTGTGGCTGCAATGTCTCATGTTGCAGGAATCTTACGACGAGTAAGGGATACGTTAGGGTTACGATTTCTACACTCAACTTTGTCGTTGGTGTTGATGGGAATCCACAACCTTTGTTACTTTCGCTATATGGATTGAGGTAATAGTATTTATGTTACTTTATACATGTGATTTACCTCTGTTATAAATCCTCGAGTACTGTGTGTGTCAACATACCGATCCAGGGATGACACTTAAGCACAGAGACTTGACCGTCTGAGGTCGGGTCACTACAAGATGGTATCAGAGCACATGTTGACTGTAGTACATGACCCCTAAAAACTGGCAAGCCCATAGGAACGTTTTTTCTCTACAACTTTATTTTCAAAAATATCTTTTACCTCTCTTCTCTTCTAAGCTTATTCAAATTGCCCTTTAGTTAGACTATACCCCTTTCCCCATTTGACAACACGAAGATTCGACTGATGAGAGCACTCCAAGAAGTACAAGATATCGGAAGACCACTTCAGAATGAAGATGATTTTATAGTGCATTATAATGGAAACTACAACAGTTGGAGACCCCAAATACTAGGAGAATTTGAAGGCTCTGAAGAATTTCCAGATTAGTATGACCTAGTAAGGCTACCCTTATGGAATTAGTTAGACTATTGAAGTTGTCAATACCCGAGATCAAGGTGTGTTGGAGAAGACCGGAACATGGAGAGTTAAAAACTCAAGGTTTTGTCAAGAAAACCCTAAGGTAGGAGATATCAACTATGGAATGATTTTCTCATGGCAATGACATGGGCAGAAACATGGCTATCCGTGATGTTATAACCCGCTTGTGCTATTGTCGCCGTGCTGAGTAAGCATGCATTTCTTTGGAAGGATTGGATGGTAGAAGGCTGATGGAGCATCTGTCAGCAAAGGATGCAGTTTTAACCTTAGCTGGTGTATCACCAGGATCTGGAGTGTTACCTCAAGAAGTTAAGATGGACCTACAGGAAGCAGTATTCGATGAGGAAGTATTTTGTGAAGAACTCAGGACCCCAAAAGCTGAAAGTAGCCAAGCGAGAGGAGCAGAACCTTGAGAATACCGGAGATTTGTCAGGAACTGAAGGACAGTAGGACCATGGCTCATTGCCAAGGATGTTGAAACCCGGAAGTTTGGAACACAACTCCAGAAATATTGAAGGACGCCACGAGAGATTTTGCATCAACAGAAATGATCTAGCAAAAGGAATTGAGAAAGACAAGCATGATCGGAAGAAGCCATTGGAGGTATGAACAAGACTTGAAGAGTTAGACGACCTTGAAGATTTATTGACCTTTAGAAGACCAAACCCCTGTTATATACCTACGTTAGATGCGACAATTGTGAGCTGTCATTTTTTTGATGTTTTCCGACAGCCACAATTAAATTTGTCTTTTCAAAACTATTGTTTGTATTGTGTGTATCCCTCCCTATCTCTCTCTCTCTCACCCCAAAAACCCTTGGACTCAATAGAGGGTGAATGGAGATGAACGCATATTTTCTGGACCGATAAGTTAATTGGATACGGACTGATGGATTCAGAACATGGAAGATCGCATGAGGAATAACCCTATAGCCGGAAAAGGATATGACCCAGCATGCTCTTCAGTGCTTTGAAAGAGGTGCTGCTACTTGGTGGAGGATGTACCAAACCATCAATGGATGGCAAGGAGTAACCACTTGGAAAGAATTTAAGTTGACTTTGCCAAAGTCTCAGTTTGTGTCCCAGAAGTTGAAGCCTTATGGAAAGGATATGAAGAAACCTTGTGCATGCAAGATTTGTGGAGAAATAGGACACACCCATAAAGAACACAAGGATGAATGCCCTAATTGTGAAGGAAGACACCCAGTTGAAGAATGCCCAACTGGGCAGATTACTTGTTTCTTGTGTGAAGGGACTACCCACTATCCTGCTCAGTGTCACATTTACCCCATGGTACAACGAACCATCCAGCAGAAGAAGGAAGTAATGAAAGGAGCCCTCATGGAAATTTTAGAAGAACCCGTGATGAAGGAGGATGTCGGGGACACACACAAAGAAGCACCAATTAAACCCCACACCAAGTCATGCTATTCATATGGAGAAGAAGGACACATCTCCTAGAATTGTTTGAAGGGGGATCTAGTAGAATTTCCGACAGAGGAAGTAGAATATGACCCAAAGGAAATAGAAACCCTGATTGGAACGGAAAAGTCCAGGAAGAGAAGCAGATTGGATTCCAGGAAGGACCTAAGTCATATCACCTGTTATAGGTGCAAAGGAGTCAGGGCACTACCTCAGCAATTGCCCAAAAAGGAAGCCAAGGACCCAAGGAGGCTATATAATCACAAGGAAACCTTGGGAGTTGTCAGAAGAAATTTGTTTTCATTGTAATGAAGCAGGGCACTTTGCCATGGATTGTCCCAAGGAGAAGGAGACTTGTGATAATTAGTTGTGTCTGTGAGAAGTAATGTAGTAGTAGTAGAAGTGAGAACATTTTCTTTTATATTGAGGTGTTGAGTTGAGGCATGTAATGGAAAAGCAAGAGATTGTAATCATTGGAGAATCAATAAAGTTAGCATCATTGGTAAAGATTTGGGTTTTATGAGTTGTTACTCTATGAAGAAGGATTTTGACCATTTCGAGGATATGAGAAATATGGTCTATGGAAGATTTGTGCATTTTAAGGGTGGTAGTACCCTGTGAGAACCCTTGACCCCTGGAAAGGATAATGATATACTACGAAGTGGATTTTGGACAAAATAAGAAGGAGTCTTGTCACAATATGTGGGGTATCCCCAAGAGGATGAAAAGATGAAGTACTATTGGATAAAGAAGGTGTGATGTTGGAAATATGGAGCAATTGAAACCCCGTGATGAGTTTGAGTAATCACGTCTTAGTTTGGTACCAACAGAAGGAAGAGAGACAGTACAATTGGAAGGATTTAAGAATGCCAGGAAGCTGTATTTTTGGAAAATAATCAGTTGCCCCTAGGATGAGCTCAAGGATTACAAGCAATGAGATGGGCCATAACCCACAGGCCCCAGGACCTGCCAAGGAGCAAGCACACTCTTGCTGAAGGAAAAACCCTGGAAGAAGTTACGTTTATCGGCAGACGATCTCATAGGAGTTTACGCAAAACCTAAGAGTTGTGAAGGAATGATAGATGTTTTTTTGGCTTGTAGAATCCATGGATTTATCCGAACTTAGTTCGTCGACAAGAGAAATTCTGCAATGCTTGTGAGGATGACCGAGTGTTAGAATGTGAGATTCGCTAAACCATGTACAAGTTAATGATTTGGGTGCGGGGTGGATTGATCACCATACCGACTTACTCTTGTTATTCGCCTTACTATATGGGATGGTAAATCTGAGTGACTTACCTATAGTAGAGAGACGACGATATTAAGCCTTGCTTAAACCTTAGAATGGTGTAATCATTTTCCCTTGTACAAGGCAGTTGTTGCCAATCGTAGGACATACGGTGAGAATGAAGCCTAGACCCATTTCCTGCAGGAGAAGCCATAAATATCGATAGTTGTTTAGTATTGGCGCCAGACCCGTCAGCTAAGAAGACCCAGCCAAAGAAGAACCTTACCTAGATGAAAGACAGAAGAATTCAGGAAAGGGTTATGCCACTACCAGAAGTACTCGGAGAAGGAATTCTCCCTAAAATCTGAGAAGACCGACACTGTCAAGAATAAGGATGCAGTTTATGAGTATTGATGGGACCGTAACCATGTCTTTAAGGGTGGTAGCACCCCAGACCCCCTGTGACGATCAATGGATTTTGAGGAGACCCCCAAACCCTAACCTTTTTCTTTCTAGCCTCTCCGAATCTCGAGGACGAGATTCATTTTAAGGGTGGTAGGTTTGTAACATCCCAAAATTCTAAATTTTGGAATGTTATAATAAATAGATAGATTTCATTGTTTGTTTGATTGTTGCGTGATTGATTGACTGAAAGTGAGTGAATTTGAAACTTTTGAAAGTTAAATGAGAGGGAATAAAAGGACTTTCCCAAACTTTCATTCTTGCATTTATGTTCTCCATGAATTCAAATTCTTTTCAAATACAAAACCCTAGAGAGAAGGTGATACGACTTCTTACATTTAATTAAATGAAAAGGGGGTTTTGAAATATTTGAATTTCATCCAGAAATATTTTCAAATTCAGAAACACTAAGCAATGCAATGATTTTCATGAGAGAATATAAAATGACTTCTTCAAAACATATGAAATATGATTTGGGAGTTTAAAAGGATCAAATTTAAAATCATATTGAAATTATTTTCAATTTGGAGTTATTTGGGTTTTATTCAAATTATTTTTCTCCAAAAATAAAATATACGGAAAATAGGATAACATGATTCCCTACAATAGAAAATTGGAGAAAAATAAATCTGAAATCATTTTGGTATTTTTAAAATGATTTTAGTGGGTTTTATTAAATCAGTAGCATTGTTTGATTTATTGGAATTCTTGTAGATTTTATTTAAAGTTAACAAAATGTTCAGCTTGTAGGAAATATTTTTCTAGAAATTTTGATATATTATATGCCTATATAATTTTTTTTATTTTGGTTTTGTTATTTTTGTTGTCTGCAAAATAATGTTTTAAAAAATAAAAAAACTTCTTCGCCGAACTGGGCCGGCCCAGCCCGACGCTCGCGTGGCCCCGACCTCCCGGGCGGGACTCCGCCCGCTGCACGCCGTCGCGCCGCCATGGCCGCCGTCCCCGCCTCGGTCTCCTCCTCGCCGCCTCTCCCTTGCCCCTCCCGCACGCATCTTGCCCCCTCTCTCCATAAATAGCGTCGCCCCTTGCCCCGCCCGCTCCTCCTTCCTGTCGCGCCGCCGTCCTCACGAACCACCGCGCCACCGCCGCACTTCTCGCCAACCGCCGCCGCCGGCGGCGAGATCTG
>NC_041392.1:420265278-420269726 GCF_002162155.2 Triticum dicoccoides | reverse complement strand
TTTTACTTTTAGGTTTTCTACGGTTTTTCTTTTAAAAGCCGGCTTATGTTTTAGTTAGGTTAACTAGCGGACGTTCGTCCGGTAGTTTTCGGTAGAGAACGATTTCGTTCTGTAGAGCCATGTAGCGAACGTTCGTTCGATAGGATTTTTCTTTTTCTTTTCGTTTCGGCCAGGGACCTATCTGTGAATTCTTTCTTTACACTTTAGTCCCTGAACTTCGAACGATCATTACTTGTCGCTCGTTTATCCAAATCCAATGAAACCAACGCCCACTTCTTCATTACGATCTCCTCTATCCAGTAAAACAACTTAAACTTGTTTTTGAAATTTCAAATTTTGAATTAGATCAAATTTGAATTCAAACTTCGTTTGATCATAACTTGAGTTTTATACCTCCGTTTGAGTTGATTCTTTTTGCAAATTAAAGCTCTTGACCTATACTTTCTGATAAGGCCAAATTGACATAATTTTGGTACTGTTAGAAATTGCTTTATGTTACAAGAGTTATTTGTTTGGTTTTGATGTTTTCCGAATTGTTCTTCATCCTTCCGACCTTTTGAGTGATTGCTTATGTGTGGTTACCATTGCTTGCTCACGATAGATTGACCGGAGTGTGACGAGTAGAACTATCAAGAGTTTTGAGTGTGAATCAACTTCATCAACATTGCAGGCAAGTTCACACTTTGATCATATCCCTTTATCACCCAGTTTTTATGCATTAGTTCCAATCCTCAAACATTGCATGGTTAGGATGTGATTAACATGTGGGTTGGGAAGTAGTTGATGAGGTAGAACCTATTGCCCTGCTATATTCAAACCTTGGGAGTTACTTATACGAATTGCTTATATTGCTATGATATGCTCGTAGACGTGGTTTGGGTGAGTGAAATCCATGACAGATGTGAGATTGTTAATTAATGGTTTAACTTAAGGTGGCAACTTGAATACACATCTGGGTGGATTGAGGCACCTGGAGAACCCAGTGTTGCCTGTATTTTTGGAAATCCCAGGGTTCCGTGTGATTTTCCTATGGACCGCCACCCAGGCTCAAAGGGAACTGAGATGATTCATGCTAGAAACTTCCGTGTGTAGCCACAAGCTATTATGGGCTCTAGCATAGTTGAGTAAGTTACGTGAAGCTCTTGAAGAGGTGGATCAGCAGGTAGTGGGTTGTAGGTTTGGTATGGTCTGCCCGGAGTAGAGAGTTAATGTTTTTGAAAGACTGTGTCTCGGTCATCCGTATCTCAAACATCATGTAGTGCGAGAAATCCAACGGAGGAGATCGAGTATTATGGGGAAAAGTGCACAAACCTCTGCAGAGTGTACAAACTAATCATGGTTAGCCGTGTCCCCCGTTATGGACATCTTGAGTATCTAGTACTTGGAGTATCTTAAGTATCTCATCACTTTTAACTTAATATAGTTGGGTTGATAATTACTTTAATTGGGATTGAGTTGGAGGAACCTTCTCAATATTTATCAAACCAACTTTGTAGTTAAATAAAATATATTCCTTTGCAGTAGGGAAAAATTGGCTTTTCGCAAAAACACTATAACCATAGAGCTTTTCCACCGGCCAAATATGCATGTAGTGATAGCTATTATTCATCATTATCCTCTGGTGTGAATTTGCCAGTGCAATCAATGTACTGACCCTTTGTGGCTGCAACGTCTCATGTTGCAGGAATCTTACGACGAGTAAGTGATACGTTAGGGTTATGATTACTACACTCAACTTTGCTGTTGGTGTTGATGGGAATCCACAACCTTTGTTACTTCCGCTATATGGATTGAGGTAATAGTATTTATGTTACTTTATACATGTGATTTACCTCTGTTATAAATCCTCGAACTGTGTGTGTGTCAGCATACCGATCTAGGGATGACACTTAAGCACAGAGACTTGACCGTCTGAGGTCGGGTCGCTATAGGAAGGCACGAGGCAGGGGGCGCGCCTACCCCCCTGGGCGCGCCCTCCACCCCCATGGGCCCTCCGTTGCTCCACCGACGTACTTCTTCCTCCTATATATATCCACGTACCCCCAAAACATGCAAGAGCACCACGAAAACCTAATTCCACCACCGCAACCTTCTGTACCTGAGAGATCCCATCTTGGGGCCTGTTTCGGAGCCCCGTCGGAGGGGGCATCGATCACGGAGGGCCTCTACATCAAATCCATGGCCTCTCCGGTGATGTGTGAGTAGTTTATTTCAAACCTACGGGTCCATAGTTATTAGCTAGATGGCTTCTTCTCTCTCTTTGGATCTCAATACAAAGTTCTCCTCGATATTCTTGGAGATCTATTCGATGTAATCTTCTTTTGCGGTGTGTTTGTCGAGATCCGATGAATTGTGGGTATATGATCCAGATTATCTATGAACAATATTTGATTCTCCTCTAAATTCTTTTATGTATGATTGGTTTATCTATGCAAGTCTCTTCGAATTATCAGTTTGGTTTGGCCTACTAGATTGATCTTTCTTGCAATGGGAGAAGTGCTTAGCTTTGGCTTCAATCTTGCGGTGCTCGTTCCTAGTGACAGAAAGGGAACCGATACATATTGTATTGTTGCCATCGAGGATAAAAAGATGGGGTTTATATCATATTCCATGAGTTTATCCCTCTACATCATGTCATCTTCCTTAAAGCATTACTCTGTTCTTATGAACTTAATACTCTAGATGCATGCTGGATAGTGGTCAATGTGTGGAGTAATAGTAGCAGATGCAGAATCGTTTAGGTCTACTTGTCGCGGACGTGATGCCTATATACATGATCATACCTAGATATTCTCATAACTATGCTCAATTCTATCAATTGCTCGACAGTAATTCGTTTACCACCGTAATACTTATGCTCTTGAGAGAAGCCACTAGTGAAACCTATGGCCCCTGGGTCTATCTTCTATCGTATTAATCTTCCAATACTTAGTTATTTCTATTGCCATTTATTTTACTTTGCATCTTTATTTCTCTTTATCACAAAAATACCAAAAATATTATCTTATCATATCTATCAGATGTCACTCTCGTAAGTGACCGTGAAGGGATTGACAACCCCTGTATCGCGTTGGTTATGAGATTCTTATTTGTTTGTGTAGGTGCGTGGGACTTGAGCGTGATCTCCTACTGCATTGATACCTTGGTTCTCAAAAACTGAGGGAAATGCTTGCGCTACTTTACTACATCACCCTTTCCTCTTCAAGGGAAACCAACGTAGTGCTCAAGAGGTAGCAGAGACTGAAGGAAATATGCCCTAGAGGCAATAATAAAGTTGTTGTTTATATTTCCTTATATCATGATAAATGTTTATTATTCATGCTAGAATTGTATTAATCGGAAACTTAGTACATGTGTGAATACATGGACAAACAGAGTGTCCCTAGTATGCCTCTACTAGAATAGCTCGTTAATCAAATATGGTTAAGTTTCCTAGCCATAGACATGTGTTGTCATGTTATGAACGGGATCACATCATTAGAGAATGATGTGATGGACAAGACCCATCCGTTAGCTTAGCATTGTGATCGTTTAGTTTATTGCTATTGCTTTCTTCATGACTTATACATGTTCCTATGACTATGAGATTATGCAACTCCTGAATACCGGAGGAACACTTAGTGTGCTATCAAATGTCACAACATAACTGGGTGATTATAAAGATTCTCCACAGGTGTCTCCGATGGTGTTTGTTGAGTTGGCATAGATCGAGATTAGGATTTGTCACTCCCATTGTTGGAGAGGTATCTCTGGGCCCTCTCGGTAATGCTCATCACTATAAGCCTTGCAAGCAATGTGACTAATGGTTTAGTTGTAGGATGATGCATAACAAAACTTTTAAAGAGAATTGCCGGTAAAAAGTTGAACTAGGTATGATGATACCGACGATCGAGTCTCGGGCAAGTAACATGTCGATGACAAAGGGAACAACGTATGTTGTTATGCGGTTTGACCGATAAAGATCTTCGTAGAATATGTGGGAGCCAATATGAGCATCCAGGTTCCGCTATTGGTTATTGACCGGAGATGTGTCTTGGTCATGTCTACATAGTTCTCGAACTCGTAGGGTCCACACGCTTAACATTCGATGATGATTTGTATTATGAGTTATGTGATTTGATGTACCGAAGTTTGTTTGGAGTCCCAGGTGAGATCACAGACATGACGAGGAGTCTCGAAATGGTCGAGACATAAATATTCATATATTGGAAGGTTACATTCGGACACTGGAATGGTTCGGGTCGTTTCGGATGGGTTCCGGAGTACCGGGGGTTACTGGAACCCCCCCCCCCCCCTGAAGTTATTGGGCCTCATGGGCCTAGTTGTGGAAGAGAGGAGGCAGGCCAAGGAGTGGCACGCGCCCCCCTAGCCCATACCGAATTGGACTAGGGTTGGGGGGCCGGCCCCCCTTTCCTTCTCTTCTCCTCCTCCTTCCCCCCTTCTCCTTG
>NC_041392.1:420223620-420264699 GCF_002162155.2 Triticum dicoccoides | reverse complement strand
ACCTTGGCCGGCCTCCTCCTCCCTCCCCCCTTTATATACATGGGAGGGGGCACCCCAAAGACACACCAAAGTTTCTCTTAGCCGTGTGTGGTGCCCCCTCCACAGTTACACACCTAGGTCATATCGTCGTAGTTCTTAGGCGAAGCCCCGCGCCGATGAACTTCATCATCATCGTCACCATGCCGTCGTGCTAACGAAACTCTCCCTCAGCCTCAACTGGATCAAGAGTTTGAGGGACGTCACTGAGCTGAACGTGTGCAGATCACGGAGGTGCCGTATGTTTGGTACTTGGATCGGTTGGATCGCGAAGACGTTCGACTACATCAACCGCGTTACTAAACGCTTCCTCTTTCGATCTACGAGGGTACGTGGACACACTCTCCCCGCTCGTTGCTATGCTTCTCCTAGATAGATCTTGCATGATCGTAGGCAAAAAAATTGAAATACTACGTTCCCCAACACGTCCTCTATATCAATCTTTACCTCTCGACCATTTCGAGACTCCTCGTCATGTCTGTGATCTCATCGAGGACTCCGAACAAATTCGATCACCAAATCACATAACTCATATAATACTATATCATCATCAAACGTTAAGCGTGCGGGCCCTACGGGTTCAAGAACTATGTAGACATGACTGAGACACCTCTCCAGGCAATAACCAATAGCGGAACCTGGATGCCCATATTGGCTCCTACATATTCTACAAAGATCTTTATCGGTCAAACCATTATGACAACATACACAATTCCCTTTGTCCGTCGGTATGTTACTTGCCCTACATTTGATCGTCGGTATCTCTATACCTAGTTCAATGTCGTTACCGGCAAGTCTCTTTACTCGTTCTATAATACAGCATCCCATGAATAACTCAATAGTCATTTGCTTGCAAGGCTTATTATGTTGTGCATTGCTGAGAGGGCCCAGAGATACCTCTCCGATACTTGGAGTGACAAATATAATCTCGATTCATGCCAACCCAACAAAACATCGTCGGAGATACCTATAGAGCATCTTTATAATAACCCAGTTACGTTGTAATGTTTGATAGCACACAAGGTATTCCTCCGGTATTCGGGAGTTGCATGATCTCATAGTCAAAGGAATATGTATTTGACATACATGAAAGTAGTAGCAATAAACTGTACGATCAAATGCTAAGCTAACAGATGGGTCTTGTCCATAACATCATTATCCTAATGATGTGATCCCGTTATCAAATGACAACTCATGTCCATGGTTAGGAAACCTTAAACATATTTGATCAATGAGCTAGTCTAGTAGAGGCTCACTAGGGACACGGTGTTTGTTTATGTATTCACACATGTATCAAGGTTTCCGATCAATACAATTCTAGCATGAATAATAAACCTTTATCATGAATAAGGAAATATAAAATAACAACTTTATTATTGCCTCTAGGGCATATTTCCTTCAATTACATCAAACTATTGTTCTTGTGTATCCTGCATCTATCACTTGTGATGAGACAGTCACGCATGTGGGTTAGTATGAGACGCGCTACACTTATAAAGAGTGCAGTTTCATCCTCCTCACAAAATTCTCAAGGAATAGCAAGTCTAAATGAAGATATTCAACGTAGCTCTGTACTTGAATACCGCATTTCCCCTACACCACCATCGCAGGTGCTTGCTCTAACTTCACAGTGTGATATGTGGTTGCATGTTGCACATGGTGTCTAGCTTGTAATGCTTATAATTAGGGTAAATTGCATCTGCTTAATTTACACATTATACCTGTGAGTATGACATGACTTCCTATTTTTGGTACATACTACATCTATTTGTTAACCATGTTCTTACATGAAACTATCGCTCTTGTGTATCCTGCATCAATCACTTATGATGAGACACCTTTATTCGTTGCATATTGCATATGATTTCTAGCATGTTGTCATGTATTGCTTTGAATTTGTTCAAATACATTTATGAGCCACCCTTTTAATTTGGCAGAGTGATATTGGTTTCATCTTTCATATGGTTTCTAGCTTGCATTGCTTCTAATTAGTTCAAACACCTTGTGCTTAGTTTACACTTTACACATCATACATGTCAATATGTCATGTCGTCCTATTTTTCATACATATTCCATCCTCCTATCATGTGGTTGCCTTACATGAAAGTAGTATTCATCAGTATCATGCATCAATTAGTTATGAAGAGCAAATTTTATTCCTTTTTCTTGTGGGTTTGACTTGACAAGGAAAAATCAAAAAAGAGGAAGGAAAAGAGTAAGGAAGGCGATGATGGTGGTCCTCTGCAGCAACGTAAATGGACCATCTGTACGGATTCTCCTCATACTGCTAGTGCATTACAAGTTCCAAGTCTCTGCTCCCCTACTCCACCATCCTAGGTGCTTGCTCTAACTTGGCACTATGATATCTGGTTGCATGTTGCATATGGTGTCTAGCTTGTATTGCTTCTAATTATTGTAAACTGCATCTGCTTAGCTAACACATTATACGTGTGAATATGACATGCCTTCCTGTTTTTTGTACATACTATATCTGTCTATCACACCATGTTCTTACATGAAACTACTATTCTTGTGTATCCTACATCAGTCACTTATGATGAGACACCTTTAAGTTGGCAGTGTGATCTTGGTTGCGTCTTGAATATGATTTCTAGCATGTAGTGCTTCTAATTTGATGAACGTCATCTATGACGAGACAGTTTTCACTTGGCAGAATGATATTGGTTGCACCTTTCATATGGTGTCTAGCTTGCAGTGCTTCTAATTTGTTGAAGTGCCTTCTGCTTAGATTCCACATCATAGGTGTGAATATGTCATGACGTCCAGTTTTTCGTACATATTCCATCCTCGTATCATGAGTTTTCCTTCCATCAGAGTAGTGTTCGTAGTATGATGCATGAATGAGTTCTGAAGAGCGAATTTTATTCCTTTTTCTTGTCGGTTTGACCTCACAATGCAAAACCAATAAAGCAAAAGGAAATTGGTAAGGCATTGGATGGTGGTGGTTGTCGGTGTCAAAACCGGCGGATCTCGGGTAGGGGGTCCTAAACTGTGCGTCTAAGGCGGATGGTAACAGGAGGCAGGGGACACGATGTTTTACCCAGGTTCGGGCCCGCTTGATGGAGGTAAAACCCCATGTCCTGCTTGATTTATTCTTGATAATATGAGTATTACAAGAGTTGATCTACCACGAGATCGGAGAGGCTAAACCCTAGAGGCTAGCCTATGGTCTGATTGTATGTTGTCCTACGGACTAAAACCCTCCGGTTTATATAGACACCGGAGGGGACTAGGGTTACACAAGGTCGGTTACAAAGGAGGGGATATCCATATCCATACTGCCTAGCTTGCCTTCCACGCCAATTAGAGTCCTATCCGGACACGGGACGAAGTCTTCAATCTTGTATCTTCATAATCCAACAGTCCGGACAAAGGATATAGTCCGGCTGTCCGGAGACCCCCTAATCCAGGACTCCCTCAGTAGCCCCTGAACCAGGCTTCAATGACGATGAGTCCGGAGCACAGTGTTATCTTCGGCATTGCAAGGCGGGTTCCTCCTCCGGATACGCCACAGAAGAGTTTGAATAAAAGGATAGTGTCCGACCCTGCAAAATAAGTTCCACATACCATCGTAGAGAGAATAATATTTTCACAAATCTAATCTGCTGACATGTTTTGGCAACATGACATCATGCCATGGCTCGGTGATTATTCGAACCGTTTTTCTTTAACTAGCCCCGCACATAACGCAAGGCGGCTTCTTGACACGTCTTGTCAAAGCAGAGATCGTGTCCCCCTTATTACGGGATTCTCATCAATACGGGCGTGGGTAACCCAACCGCGCCATCAATTACGGCGCTTGGGGGATAAGCGAGTTTTACCAGGCTAGTGGGGGCGCATAGTTTTGACCGCCCTTATAAAGGGATAAGGTTTAACCTTTTTCTACCCACGCCTTCTTCCTCCTTGCCCATCCATTCTCGCGCACTCGAGCTCCAATGCCCAAGTCCACATCCTTCTCCTCAACCTTCTCCAAACATGTCCGGAGCGGGAGGCAAGTGGATGGCTTCCTCCTTCACGGAGGGACACATCAAAAAGCTGCGCGGAGCCGGATACTTAGCCGCGAATATCGCGCATCGGCTGCCCGCTGCGGGGCAGATTGTTCCTACCCCGGAACCTCACGAGAGGGTAGTTTTCCTCCACCACTTCCTCCGCAGACTGGGGTTTCCCCTCCATCCATTCATCCGCGGTCTTATGTTCTACTATGGGCTGGACTTTCATGATCTAGCCCCGAACTTCATCCTCAACATTTCGGCGTTCATCGTCGTGTGTGAGGCTTTCCTCCGCATCCGGCCCCACTTCGGCCTGTGGCTGAAGACCTTCAATATCAAGCCGAAGGTGGTGGGAGGCCAACAAGCAGAATGCGGCGGAGCCATGGTGGGCAAGATGCCCAATGTTATATGGCTTGAAGGCTCCTTCATGGAGACCATAAAGGGGTGGCAATCGCGTGGTTCTACATCACCGAGCCGTGCGACACCAACTGGGTGGCGGCCCCCGAGTTTGGATCCGGAATCCCCACGCGGCTCACCTCCTGGAAAGAGAAGGGTCTATCCTGGGGTTCATCGGTGGAGCTGGACGGACTCCGGAAGTGTATCCGGAATATGGCAAGCAAGAAGCTCAAGCTTGTCAACATAGTCCAGGTCATGCTCTTCCGCCGGATCCTCCCGTGTCAACAACGGGATTTCAACTTGTGGGAGTTCGACCCGGCCCAGCACCAGACTCTGAGCGAGCTCTTAGACACGACGCACAAGGATGTCTGGAGGGTGCTGTTCAAGGGTGCTGAGGTCCCTCCCTCTCTCACCAAGGACCGTGGGCTAAGCGCGAAGCGCCCTGCGAATCCGGTAAGTTTTGTACATCTGGTAGGATTTTTACTTCCCATAGCTTAACCACATGCGGGGTCTGAGCTCCCATGCCTTTTACAGGACTGGGTGGGGCATCGGAGAAGATCAACTGTCTGGCCCCTCTGCCCGAAGACACTGCGGACGCTCTCCTGATGGAGGTGCTGACTCCAGCTCCTTACAAGGTGCCGGAGAAGACCAAGAAGAAGGCCAAGGGAACCCGAAAGAGTTCCCGACGCCAGGTGGTATCGGACTCATCGTCTGATGACTCTGCGACGCACTCCTCCCACGAAGACGAGGAGGAAGATGAAGATGCTCCCCCTCTAGCCGGGGGAGACAAGAAAAGGAAGGCCGCCCCAACCGGGGGGGCCGAAGGGTCCAAGAAGGGAAGGACTCTCCTTCTGGACTGCTCCACCACCGCCGCCAAAGACGAAGACGAGTGGCTACTCAGGGCCAAGCCCCTGGTGAAGTCATAAGTATTTGGATACCAGAGTAACTCATAGCATACCTTTGTCGCACCACTTCTCCTAATGTCGAATATGATTATGCAGACCGCCCCAAGCCCTTATCGATGTATCTTCGTCGGGCGGCTCCTTGGACTCGTCGGATATGGACAGCGATCCACTTCCGACCGCCACCTTCCCTTGCCCTACGAGCAATGTCGAGGTGTTGTCTCAAGAGGCACCGGGTCAAGGGGAGACAGTCCTGGAGGTGCCTCAAGGCGACCTTCCGGGCTCCGGGAGCAGAGGGAGTAAGGCTCCCAAGGGCTCCAAGTTCGGCCTTCAACCGAACACTGCGCCGGAACCTCTAGTGGTTTCGGACTCGGGCAGGCGGCCTCCTTCCAAAAGGGGCAAGACGCCTGTGCCGGTGACCTCTGTCCATCCAGAGGCACCGGACAACCTGCTGAGAGCGCTTCGCAGCGCTTCCATCGATGAAGAGCACCGCACTATTATGAGTGCAGTGATCCAGAAGGTTCAGTCCGCCAAGAGCGGACTGACTGAAGCCTGTGCCAGCCTTCTAACAGGCTTTGAGGTAAGTATTTGAAATATAGGAAAAATATTACCGCATAGACAGTAGCCCCTGATGCTATGTTTGGTGTTCAAAAAGAAAAGCCAAATAGAGGATCAACTAATATCTACAGGAGTCTAATATAAGTATGTTTGTATGCGTATGCAGGCTTCGCTGCTGACCTCTGGCGCACTGACTGCGGAGGTCGCCGTACTGAAGCAGGACCTCAAAGGGTCCAAGAAAAAGCTCGGCCTTGCCAAAAGGCAGCTCGAGGAGAACAAAGGTAAGTAATACCTAGTCTATAGATATGTATATATACAAAAAGGATGTGATTGCAAAATGACAGGATCATCTTTAACTTGCTAGGGGCCACGATCGAAGTGGCAACCCTGAAGCAAGCGCTATCCGAGGCTGAAAACAAAGTGGCCCAGGAGCGCACCGAGCGGGAAAAACAAGAGGCACGGGTGGGGGAGGTGCAGCAAGAGCTCCATGCTCTCGTGATGAAGCACGAGGCGTTGGAGCTTGACTTGAAGACGCGACAGTTCGAGCTTGTCGCGGCCCTTGAGAGTGCAAAGAGTGCCAAGGCTGAAGCCCAAAAGGCCCTCCAGGAGATTGATGCGATGAAAAAGATAGCGGCGGGTAAGGCATTCAATATGCAAAGCAAGCATGTGAAAGTAAATTACTTGTTACTTACCCGAGTCCGGAGCTCTCAAGGAGCATTCGCAGATTTGTCCCGCAGCGTGTCGGATGCTGCACAGTTTTACCAGGCCGAGGAGGGAAGCTCAACGGAGAAGCTGTTCTGGTCTCAGTATACTGGGACCGAACACCCGATGCCTCTGAGCGACCAGCTGAAGCAACTGGTCGAGCTGCACAAGGCGGACGAACAGGCCATGAAGGGCTTTATAGTCCGGATGTGGCCTGGCGACGCCCTTCCCAATAGCTACTTCAGCCTGGTGAGGCGGCTTGTGGATGCCTGCCCACGGCTGGAAGTCATTAAGCGGTCCGTCTACATCGAAGGTGCACGCCGGGCTTTCGCCCGTGCGAAGGTGCACTGGGCCAAGATGGACACCGTGAAGCTGGTGAAGGAAGGGCCGCCGCAGGGCAAGGAGCATCGCCACCCTGAGATGTACTATGAGGGTGTCCTGAAGGGTGCCCGTCTTGTAGCGGACGGGTGTGCGAAAGATGAAATATTTGAATAAACTTGCTCGTGTAATCTTGTATTATGAAAACTTGTTCATATGCGCTATGCAACGCTTGTTTGAATTTAAAATATTGCCTTATGTTCGGTTGTTTATCAAATCTGAGAGATGGCTAGTCGTCGGCTTCTGCCCCCATGCCATGAGTGCTGGGGTGTTCAGGATAAACCTGAGCACTCTTGTTCCCATTTTTGGGTCCTTCGAGGGAGGTGCTCAGCACAACGAACAAGGCAATCAGACTATAATGCGTTATCACTCTCACTTAGCCATAGAATTCTATAATTTTAAATTTCGGCGAAGCCCCTAGTATTCGAAAGGCCGAATTCGGGGGCTATACACGCCTTAAGCCGGATAGGGCCGACTCCTCGCTCTAAGCGGCATAAGTCCTTAGGGACTTGAAACCTCTTGAGCAGCGACCAGTCTCTCGCCTTATCATGACAGTCAATTTTAGCTTTCTCTACTGAGGTGCTTAGCCCAGCAGAACCGGGGCACAATCACAGTAGTTCTCCCAGTGCTACCTTAGCCAATATAGCGGAATGTAAGGTACCAAAACATGGGAGCCGGGCAAACCCAACTATTGACCCAAGACATGATTTGGAGCTGATGCATATAATGCTATAAGTTCGGGGTGCCACACTATCGAAAGTGTTCGGACTTCTCACGCCGTATTATGGGGTATGCTTAAGCCCCTAGCGTATTGGCCGTACTAGAGTGTACGGGTGCTAGATGTCATGAATGAACATATATATATATACAAAGGAAGAATGCAATAAAAGTCTTAATGCTATGCATTGTTTATTCAAAAAGGTGCGTTAAAGCAGAATGATACAAGTAGTGCGATAAAAAAGTAGGACTATTTGACATGTTCCTTCCAAGGGCAAGTTGAGGAATAGTATTAAAGCAAGTATTTCACTCGTTATCGTAATCCTCCTGGGAGTTCCGTGGTGTGACGTAGCTTTCTGCCTCCTTGGTTACTGCATCATGTGTTCGGCAATCATGCTGCCGGACAGGGTTTCCAAAGATTAACGTCCTCAAAGAGAAAAATAACAAAGCAGGAAGCCCCTAGTGTGGTTTAAGCCGCGTCTTGGAGTGTGTCGTAGTCGTGCCCCCCTTCCCACCTGTGCCCATGGTATTTTTAATGCATAATTATGTACGCGTGGCATGGACTTCGTCGTTTGGCTGGGACCGGGGTGGGGGCCGCATTGCTATGCGAGCTCGGAACGTGCCAGGCGGTCCTGTTGCCGATTACTCCGGGCGCGCTTGAAGGTGTCCGGGTCCTTAATCGCCGAACTAGTAGATTGCCTTAAGAGGCTACTTTGCGCTTCTGCTGCGAGGGCCACAGTGTGCTCCTCCGTGCGGAGAGAGCGCTCTGTGTTTCCATTGACTGTGATGACCCCCCGAGGTCCTGGCATCTTGAGCTTGAGATATGCATAGTGAGGTACCGCATTGAATCTCGCAAATGCAGTTCGCCTGAGCAGTGCATGGTAGCCACTGCAGAACGGGACTATATCGAAGATTAAATTTTCGCTTCGGAAGTTATCCGGGGATCCGAAGACCACTTCCAGTGTGACTGAGCCTATGCAATGGGCCTCTACACCTGGTATGACGTCTTTAAAGGTCGTTTTTGTGGGTTTGATCCTTGAGGGGTCTATACCCATTTTGCACACTGTGTCCTGATAAAGCAGGTTTAGGCTGCTGCCACCATCCATAAGGACTCGAGTGAGGTGAAATCCGTCAATGATTGGGTCTAGGACCAGTGCAGCGGATCCGCCATGACGGATGCTAGTGGGGTGGTCCCTGCGATCGAAGGTGATCGGACAGGAGGACCATGGGTTGAACTTTGGGGCGACTGGCTCCAACACATATACGTCCCTGAGCGCACACTTCCGCTCCCTCTTGGGGATGTGGGTTGCGTATATCGTGTTCACCGTCCGCACTTGTGGGGGGAACCTCTTCTGTCCTCCGGTGTTCGGCTGCCGGGGCTCCTCCTCGTCATCGCTATGTGACCCCCTATCTTTGTTTTTGGCATTTAACTTGCCGGCCTGCTTGAACACCCAACAATCCCTATTGGTGTGGTTGGCTGGCTTGTCGGGGGTGCCGTATATTTGACACGAGCGATCGAGTATACGCTCCAAAATGGATGGGCCTGGAGTGCTTATTTTGAATGGCTTTTTCCGCTGACCGGGTTTAGAGCCTTTGAATCCGGCATTGACTGTCGTATCCTCGGTATTGTCGCTGTTAATGCGGTGCTTATGTTTGTTGCGACGTGACCTGCCGTTGCCGTCTTTGGTATCCGAAGTACCATGGTTCTTTGATATATTATTGCTGCAAGCCAACCAGTTGTCCTCCCCTGCACAAAAGCGGGTCATGAGTGTCGTGAGGGCTGCCATAGATTTCGGCTTTTCCTGGCCAAGGTGCCGTGCGAGCCACTCGTCGCAGATGTTGTGTTTAAAAGCTGCTAGGGCCTCTACATCCGGACAGTCGACGATTTGATTTTTCTTTGTTAGGAACCGTGTCCAGAATTACCTGGTCGATTCCTCTGGCTGCTGAATTATGTGGCTTAAGTCATCGCATCTGGTGGTCGCACATAAGTGCCCTGAAAGTTGTCGAGGAATGCGGCTTCCAGATCTTCCCAACAGCCAATGGACTCTGCTGGCAAGCTGTTGAGCCAATGTCGAGCTGGTCCTTTGAGTTTGAGTGGGAGGTATTTGATGTCGTGTAGGTCATCACCGCGGGCCATGTGGATGTGCAGGAGGAAATCCTCGGTCCATACCGCAGGATCTGTTGTGTCGTCGTATGATTCTATATTTATAGGTTTGAAACCCTCTGGGGTTTGATGATCCATTACTTCGTCTATGAAGCATAAGGGGTGTGCGGCGCCTCTGTACTGGGCTATATCGCGACGCAGCTCAAATGAGTCTTGCCCGCTGTGTCCGGCCTGGCCGGACTTACTTTTAATGTATCCGGCGTGACGATTATCGTCACGCATAGTGGCGCGCCCTCGTGATCCGTAGATCGATCTTGCATATTTTGCTTTGTCCTCCAATACGTCTCGCGGGTCTGGCGTATTTCCCCATGCCTTTTTATTTGAATGGTGTCGGGGTGCGGGATGGGCTTTTGGCTGGAATGCCTCTCTGTCGCGATCGCGAGGTGGCCGATCAGCCGCGTCATACGCCGGGGATGTAGGTTTCGGTGCTTCCTCCTCCCGTCGAGGTAGCAACCAGCACTTTGGGTAACTCTTGGAGGGGCGTTCGAGTTTATATTCCTCGGCTGCCAGGACTTCAGTCCATCTGTCAGCTAGCAGATCTTGATCAGCTTGAAGCTGCTGCTGCTTTTTCTTAAGGCTATTTGCCGTGGCTATAAGCCAGCGCTTGAAGCGCTCTTGTTCGACGGGATCCTTTGGCACGATGAATTCGTCATCGTCGAGGCTTGCCTCATCTTCGGAGGGAGGCATGTAATTATCATCCTTCGCCTCTCCATCTACCGCTCTCTCAGGAGGGCTGGCTTCTCCATCCTCCTGTTCTAAATCTTGCTGGAGGGGATTGTTGTTGCCTTCGGCACTGTCCGGAGTGCTATTATCTATGGTGCCGGTATCACCGTTTTTGCCTTGGCGGGACTTAGAGCGGAACCGCTGACACCGGCGCTTGGGTTGCTTCTTGGAGGGGTCATCCTCCGTTGTCCCGTCGTCATTGCCTTCTTTGGGTGTATCCACCATGTATATGTCATATGAAGAGGTGGCTGTCTAGTGCCCTGTGGGCAGTGGTTCCTCTTCGCCTCTCGCATCGTCGTCCATACCGTCGATGTCTTCGGAGTCGAAGTCGAGCATGTCGGTTAAGTCATCGACAGTGGCTACTAAGTGGGTGGTGGGTGGGAGGCGAATTTCTTCGTCATCCGCATCCCAATCCTGCCGGATGGAGTTCGGCCAGGATCCTCCTGACAAGGAGAGAGACCTTAACGAGTTCAGTATGTCGCCGAAGGGCGAGTGCTGAAAAATATCCGTGGAGGTAAACTCCATGATCGATGCCCAATCGGATTCAACAGGAACGGGCGCAGGCGGTTCAGAGTCCGTGGCCAGAGAAGGATCCGACAGTTTGGCAATATGGCTCTCGTGGAGAGTAAGGTTGATATTCGGCTCGATCTCCGCAGAGGATACGGCCTCCGTGGCGGGGTCTATCCACCCGTCCATGGATAGCGCGACTGGCTCCAAACTGGGGGTCGGAGCAGCTGCCGGTGCGATTTCTTGAACACTGTCTGATGGTAGAGCTAAATCATACTCATCGTGACCGCGTGGCGCACAAGGCAGGGGCTCGAATCCGTCGAAGATCAAGTCTCCGCGGATATCGGCCGTGTAGTTTAAGCTTCCAAACCTGACCTGGTGGCCAGGAGCATAACTTTCGATCTGCTCCAGATGGCCAAGCGAGTTGGCCCGCAGTGCGAAGCCACCAAACACAAAGATCTGTCCGGGGAGAAAAGTCTCACCATGGACTGCATCGCTATCGATGATAGTAGGAGCCATCAATCCTAATGGCAATGACACAGAGGAACTCTCAATGAAAGCACCAATGTCGGTGTCAAAACCGGCGGATCTCGGGTAGGGGGTCCCGAACTGTGCGTCTAAGGCGGATGGTAACAGGAGGCAGGGGACACAATGTTTTGCCCAGGTTCGGGCCCTCTTGATGGAGGTAAAACCCTACGTCCTGCTTGATTTATTCTTGACAATATGAGTATTACAAGAGTTGATCTACCACGAGATCGGAGAGGCTGAACCCTAGAAGCTAGCCTATGGTCTGATTGTATGTTGTCCTACGGACTAAAACCCTCCGGTTTATATAGACATCGGAGGGGGCTAGGGTTACACAAGGTCTGTTACAAAGGAGGGGATATTCATATCCGTACTGCCTAGCTTGCCTTCCACGCCAAGTAGAGTCCTATCCGGACTCGGGACGAAGTCTTCAATCTTGTATCTTCATAATCCAACAGTCCGGCAAAAGGATACAGTCCGGCTGTCCGGAGACCCCCTAATCCAGGACTCCCTCAGTGGTCCTTCCAAGCAACTGAAGCAGAGGTCTCTATGGATTCTTACTCCGCCATCCTCCCAACAAGATTCGCAAGACCACGCAAGGCTAAACAGTCAACATAACTGTGTAGATGATGAGCACATCTCCCCTACTCCACCATCCCAGGTGTTTGCTCTAACTTGGCACTATTATATGTGGTTGCATGTTGCGTATGATTTCTAGATTGTATTTCTTCTAACTTTTTTGTATTGCATATGCTTACTTTACACATCATACCTATGAATATGACACGTGTTCCTATTTCTAGAATATACTATATCTGATCACACCATGTTCTTACATCAGATTGTTGTTCTTGCGTATCCCGCATCAGTCGCTTATGATGAGGCACCTTTAAGTGTGATATTGGTTGTGTCTTGTATATGATTTCTAGCATGTACTGCTTCTAGTTTATTGAAACATCGGACAGTTTGAACTTGGCAGAGTGATATTGGTTGCATCTTCCATATGGTGTCTAGATTTCACTACTTCTAATTTGTTGAAATGCCTTCTGCTTAGTTACCACATCATAGGTGTGAATATGTGATGTCATCCTATTTTTCGTCCATATTCCATCCTCGTATCATGCGTTTGCCTTTCATCTGAGTAGTGTTCGTCAGTAGCATGCATGAATGAGTTCTAAAGAGTGGATTTTATTCATTTTTCTTACCGGTTTGACTTCACAATGCAAAATCAATACAACGGAAGGAAATCAGTAAGGCAATGTATGATGGTGGTCCTTCGGAGCAACTCAAACAGAGGGTCTCTACAGATTCTACTCCGCCATCCTCCCAACAAGATTCGCAAGACAACACAAGGTGGACAGTCAACGTAGTTGTGTAGATGATGAGCACATATCCCCTACTCCACCTTCACAGGTGCTTGCTCTAACTCGGCACTATTATATGTGGTTGCGTGTTTCGTATGATGTCTGCTTCTAATTTTTTTGAATTGCATCCGTGTAGCTTACAACTTATACATGTCAATATGACACGTGTTCATGCTTCTAGAACATAATAAATCTGTCTATCACACCATGTTCGTACATCAAAGTATTGTTGTGTATCCTGCAACAATCACTTACCCATAAGACACATTTAACTTGGGAGTGTGATGTAGGTTGCATCTTGCATTGTCTTCTAGCTTGTGCTGCTTCTAATTTGTTGAAATGGCACTTATGACTAGACACTTTTTACCTGGTAGAGTGATATTGGTTACATGTTCATATGGTGCCTAGCTTTCATTTCTTCTAATTTTGTTGAAACGCCTTTTGCTTACTATTTTTCATACATATTCCATCCTCCTATCATAGGTGTGAATATGCAATGTTGTCGTTATTTTGTATACATTCCATCCTCCTATCATGCGCTTGCCTTACATCAAAGTAGTGTTCGTCTGTATCATGCATCAACTAGTTATGCAGAGCTAATTTTATTTCTCTTCTTGTGGTTTTGACTTCAGGAGGCAATATCAAAAAATAGGAAGGAAAAGAGTAAGTTAGGGGATGTTGGTGGTCCTCCAGACCGACGCAATGGAGGCTCTCTAGATTTGCCACTACTACTACTACTACAGTTGAAGTCCCAAGTCTATATGATGAGTTCATCTCCCCTACTCCACCATGTAGGTGCTTGCTCTAAGTTGAAAGTGTGATAATTGGTTTCATGTTGCATATGTGTGCTTGCTCTAAGTTGACAGTGTGATAATTGGTTTCATGTTGCATATGTTGTCTAGCTTGTATTGCTTCTAATTTGATTAAATTGCACCTGCTGAGTTTATACGTTATACAAGTGCATATGACATGCCTTTCTGTGTCTAGAATACACTTCATCTATCTATCGTACCATGTTCTTACATCGAAGTACTCTTGTTGTGTATCTCGCGTCAATCACTTATGATTGGACGCTTTTAACCTGGCAGTGTGATAGTGGTTGCATCATGCATTGATTTCTAGGTTGTACTGCTTCTAATTTTTTGAAATGTCACTTATGACAAGACACTTTTAACTTGGTAGAGTGATATTGGTTGCATCTTTTGTCTGGTGTCTAGTTTGCATTACTTCTAATTTCTTGAAAATCCTTCTGCTTAGTTTACACGTCATAGGTGTGAATATGACATGTCGTCCTATTTTTCTTACATATTCCGTCCTCCTCATACGGTTGTCTTACATCAAAGTATTGCTTATCTGTATCATGCATCAATGAGTTCTGAAGAGCGATTTTATTCTTTTGTGTTATGGGTACAGCTTGACATGGCAAAGTCAAAAAAGAGCAAGGAAAAGAATATAGTAGGGAATGGTGTTACTCATCGGGTGCAACGGAAAAGGATCTTCCCTAGAGATTCTGCTGGTACTTATAGTGTAATAGAAGGTCCAAGTCCACCGATTAAATCTATAAACATAGTATCACGTGCTCCACCAGTTGTAGTATCTCCTTCAACTGTACCAACATCTCAACGAGTTACTCGTTTGTTTGCTCCTCAAGTGGTATGTTCCCAAGCTGCCTTCACACCTAACGCTACTTCTGAAGCACTGCTGACACAACAGGACTTGGCAAGATCAGATATATCTCATGAGCATCAACACCAAGACGGTACCTGACCGAGTCAAGTTGCGGTTGCATGCTCCTTTATATGTACTCTCACAGTTTGATGTGCACTAACACTTTCTATATTTTTTGTTGAACTAGAACCACGGCGCAAGCGGAAACAAACATTAGGGATAATGCTTGACAGATTAACAAAATTTAAAGGAAGAAGAATGGAGATCCATTGTGAGACAGGTTTAAAAAGGCCATGTAATGCTACAGAGTCGGCCAAGTTAGTATCAGAGGTATCCATTGCTGTTAGGTGTCATGTACGTATCCTCCCAACGTGGAACCAGTACAGGAATGAGAATGCCGATACCCAGTTTAATACCTTCCTTGACCATTTATCCGTAAGTAATGTTATTCATAACAATTTGTAATGTTTTCTTGCTTTGTCCCATACTTTCTAGCTTCCTCCTAATGAGACTCACATTCTTTTTTCAACGGATGAGGTTCAAGTTGGATCTAAAAGATGATGCAACTAAACAAGCATGCACTCATGTTTTTCAGTCTGCTCTGTGACAGTATCGGTATCACCTTAAAAAAACTCACTTTGAAGGCAAGGCTAACAATGAAATCGCTGAAACATCTCCAGTGGAATATATTACGGTTGAAGACTCAACAGCCCTTGTTAAACACTAGTCTGATCCAAAGTATCAGGTATGGTATATGTATTTAATCAGGTCACATATTGAACTCGTATTTACATATGTGCCTTACAAGTCTATCTTCTTCTAGGCTAACAGTTTGAAGAATAAGACCAGCCGTTCTAAAGTGAAATTCCAACAGACGACGAGATCTCGTAGCTATATTGCACACTGCGAGGCTCTTGTAAATAGCTGCTAGTTCCTTCTTTTTTCTGTGCCATATTAGTGTATCTATATTGATTTGTTCCAAATATAGAGGAAAGCATGTGCGGACCAAAAAGAACCTGGACCGAATGCAGTGCAAATCTTCAAGGATTGCCACACCAGCAAGATGAAGGGCATAAGCACACCAGTTCAAGCCGCTTTTGTAAGTCCTTACTCCTCATGCCTTTAAACTGTTTGTTATTGTGACATGTTCATTTAGCTGCTTGGTTTGCAGCCAATGTCAATTACTTTGTTCACTTTTATACACAGTTGTCTTAACGTATCATTTCACCTCACACAGTTTAAAAGAGAGTAAGGATATTCCTTTGGTCTTGATATATAATCTAGTTGTGATGTTCACGTGCCCACACAATGATACAATAGCATGTTTGTTTGATATATGTTTGCCCGTGATATGAATGATGTCATACTATGTTCATCCTAAACCATGTCTCTTTATCCTTAGATGTCAAAGAATGTGAGGAAATAGACAATACAGTAGGCATGCTACATGGACATATGTTTTGAAAGTGATTTTATTATGTAGTTGGCACTACAATACATGTTAATTTATTATAGTAGTTCACCAAAATAAGTTATGTATAAACGTGAAACCTATTTTGTTTGTTTTTGTCTCATTAGTAACTTATTTGGTACACTAATCTACAAATTCAAACTTTCAGCAAGCTATGGAATAAATGATTGAACAGTCACAACCATCTGAAGGTGACGAGGATACCACAGTCACAATGTCACCTCTTGCTACAATGCGTCAGTATCTCTCCACTAACAGTGCAAAAAGCACTTTCCTGCGTAATTCTGGGTTGGTTATCAAGGTAACCTCGTCCAAATCACTATTGAACAAAATCTTCCGGCTAGACAGAGTGATTATCTGTGCTCTAGGCATAAGTCCAATCCCTAATGGAGGTCATTTCTGAAACAAGAGTAGTGATTGACAAATGTCGTCAAGATATGAATGGTTTTGAAATCAGACTATCAAACATTTGCTTTGTTGTTCAAGAGCAATGGCTGAAAAAAGGGGAAGATCATGCTGCTCCATCAGATTTTACAGCCTGAAACATTAGCACTTAGGTCAAATGATATGTGCTTCTATACATCTGATGGTGCTTTTATCTGCAAGGATTGTAAACTTTTATGCCAACAGGCCTTTTGTTGTTTGGTTGTAATTTATTTTGTTGTGATACAACATTTATCGTGTTGTCAAAGGCTATAGAAATTACGATGCTACTTTTATATAGTGTAGGTTTATCTTAGTAATGTATTTAGCATCATCGATCTCCTTTCGGCCGAAAGTTTCGTAGGAGCCCAACCTGCCAACATTCGTCAGGCCCACAATTCCAATTGGGCTAAAAACGATTATGGGTTGTAATCGGCATGTAGCCCACTAAAAATATTTTGGCCTAAATTAGCATAAGCTTTCTTATTTTTGGTAAGCATGTGCCCACAGTCGGTCTTTAACAGGCCTAAAATTTGGGCCCTTAGTAACAACATGCCATTAACATGTGTAAATATCTCACAGGCCTAATATGGCCCATAAATAAAATGGTCCTTTAATAGACTGAAACTCATATTGGGCCCTAATTGGGCCAGATTATGCCCATTGCTTTTAGCAGGCCAAAAGATCAGTGGGCCTAAAATGTGCCAAGTAATCCACTGGCCATTTGCAAGCCGAAATGTGTATCAGCTCATGGTGTCCCATTTACAATGTGGATCGTTCACATGCCGAAATTCAGACGGGTCGTAAATGCGCCGACCTAGTACACGGGCCTTTACCAGGCCGGAAGTGTGGTCGGGCTTGATTAGTATTAGCGTTTATATGGGACATTAATACGCCCTGTGTGACGTTGGGCCACATATGGCCCATGGATTTCGGCCGACGTTAATAGGCCAAAAAACATAACAGGTTGGAAGTGACCCAAATCCATAGTGGGCCACTAACAGGACGAATGTCAGACATGACCGAATATGACCCAATTCTTTCACTTCATTTATGAGCCAAAAGTTTCATTGGGCAATAAATGGGCCCAAATGTTGTAGGACCTTTAACAGACCGAAAACGCACCAGGCCGTAATTCGGCCCAAATACTTAGCGGGCTGTTAACGGGCCAGAAGTGACCATGGGCCGCAATGATGACAAATCTAGAACGGGTGATTGACGGGCCCATTTGACACTATTCCTACGGGCCTTAACTACGAATGGGTCGTCTGCAAGCAGGCCATTAATGGGCCAGCCCGCTAATTTTGACTGGGCCAGTCTTTTTAACCTAAGTGGGCTGCTGTTGGGCCTTGCCACGTGTCGACGTATCATAGGCGCCTCCTGTCCATTGAGTTGTTAACATCTGTCCCAACACGGAGCTAAGACGTGGTTGCTAGAGCCAATGAGAATTTTACACGTGGAAAATTCTCATTGGTCTCGGCTGTTAACAGGTTATCGGATCCAAACCGGAACCTGGTAGCTTAACGGCGACCCATTACGGTGGATGCCACGTGTCGGTTACCCTTGACGAAAGCACTTCCATGACGCGCCATTTATCTTCATGGAAGTGGACACTTCCGTGATGATAATTTTGGTATTGTCATGGAACACTTTTACACATCACATGTATGACTATCTTTATTTTGTTATAAAATCGTCATGGATGTACATGCATGATAGAAAACGTGACCTACTGTGACAAACACGTATCATCGCAGAAGTGTTTTTTTGTCCAATAGTTGCTCCGATCGCTGGCGAGGTAGAGTAGGACATGGAACACGCACCGGCTCACCGGACTCAAGGCGTCGTCATCTCCCATGCCTTACTCTTCCTCGTTGGAGTTCGTGCCTTGCATGTAGTCGGTGGATGTGAGGTCGATGATAGATCCGTTGTGGTCGGAGTCGGCGACGTCCACCATGATGTTGTAGTGCGGCACCATACGCGGCGCTGGAGTGTGTGACCCCGCCTTGCCAACATCTGCCGCGAGGGTTGTCGCGGCCTCGTGCGTCTGCTGCCTCACATGGCAAGCACGTTGCGCCATACTTGTGGCCGACGAGGCTCGTTCATTCACCACCGCCTCGCGCACCAATGAAGGGGTTACACATCCAGCACGACATTCAAATGCTAGACGTACCGCACTGCCTCTAATGAGTCAGCGGCGACACGCCTCGGCCGGATCCATGCGCCATTTGGGCGGACGCAATGGATTCCCACCGAATGGAGGCCGAGCGCTGCCGTCGGGCGGACTCCTCCCAGGAGCGGCAGAGCGCAAGGTGGATGGTCATCTCCTCCTCGAGGTCGCGTTGGACGAGCTCCGGATCAAAGGATCGGTAGGTGTACGACTTGAATCCGCTGCCCGCCATGCCGAAGAAGATGGAAGATCTCCGGATGGGAGCTTGGCGAACGGGAGTGGACTGAAGGGGAGTGGAGTGGAGTGGAATGCGGCTAGGGTTTTGCCGGGAGTACGAATAGGGTCCAATTTATGTGGGGTCAGGTGGACCAGAGTGGGCCGAAACCAACATGGTGGGCGCATCCGGACGTCCTATATACGCCCCCACATATGTGCTGGAAATGGGGGTGTCAGTCAGTCCGGATGTTTGGGCCGGATTTGAGGAGCCCGGTTGAGTGGTAATTTTTCGTCCGAACACTGATCGAGCAGCCTGCACGAGCGTTTAGGACATGTATGAGAGGTCCGGTTGTCGATGCTCTTATGGGCTTCCCACCTGTTCTAATTGGTGTTGTAGCCGCTGATTGTGCAGCTACTAGCTAATTGGAATGCAAAAAAGGACAAAATAACTTGCATAATTCCCTTTTTTAGTGTTCATTTATATTTATGACCTCGGATAAAGGACAAAATACCCGCACAATTTCCCCTTTTTAGTGTTTATGTAAATATCACGCTAATCAGCTGCAATTTTGTAACTGGGAAACGAGAATTGTTTCGTCACGAGGCAGCAAGCAAAGTCTAGCGCTGAATTGTGTCTATGTGTCAGTCGTGAAGACAGTAACAATAGCAAAGCCCATGCACGGCTTCGACCAGTGCTTTCGTCTTTTATGTTCTCCTCCCCCTGGTTACCGCTTCACTGCAATGTGAATGCACATGAGAATCACAAACCAAACATGGTCATACTTTTCCAAATGGGCGCTCGTAAAAGATCCGCCGTCTCGCGAGTCATTGAATTTGATGGATTGAGCGATCGAGCGTCACTTTCTATTATTGCAACACAGGTCCTGTTGTGGAAAATTTCTATAACATAGGTTATGTTGCGGAAAATTTCTGCAACACAGGTCATGTTGCAGAAATTTTTGCAAGATATTTTTTGCAACAAAGATCTTATTTCAGTTTTATTTTTGCAACAAAGGTCGGGTTGTAATTTATTTCCTTTGTTCCTTAATATTTGTTTTTTATAGATTTCAAATGGACTACTACATACAAATGTATGTAGGCATGTTTGAGTATAGATTCACTCATTTTCTTCATATGTAGTCATTTGTTAAAATCTCCAAAAAGACAAATATTTAAGAACGGAGGAAGTAGTTATTTTACGACAGAGATCTCATTACAAATTTAATTTTTCTGCAACATGTCTTGTCATAGTTTTTGCAAGTCATTCGTAGTGGACAGTGAGCAGCAAACAACGGCCACGTTGACTGAAAGAAAGAGAAAAAGGCCGATCGGTCAAGAGGCCATTGACTGAAAGAAAGAGAAAAAGGCCGTTCAGTCAAGACACGTGTCGTGTGGACAAGCTGGTGGATGCTCGCGTGCGATCCGTCATTAGGCTGGTCATAGTGGAAGTAACATAGATAGTAACATAGATGTCACATAAACAAAAATGATAATGTGGCAATTAGTTAATAAGGAGAAAGGCAAATAGAGTAACATAATATGTTACCATCACATAACGCTTTCCAATACATAATGAGTCTACAAATTAATAAATGAAGCCAGCTATGTTACCTATGACACTACCCACTATGAAGATGGTAACATAGACTAGCGACGCGGATTTTTGGGACATGGTGGCAGGCGATGCCGAAATCTCAAGCGTCTGCATGGGCATCGCGATTGCTACTTAATATAGGCCTCTGCGTAATACGGAGCAAGTAATTCACAGGCCAACATAAATACACAATGTTAGACTAGCCACAATGGATAGTAATATACACATATCTCTAGACTATGTTACTACCTTCATAGTGGGTAGTAACTTAAGTGTGGTAACATGTAAAGATTTATTTATTAGGTTATAGACTCATATTGCATTGGGACATGTGATGTTACAATAACTAGCTAAGTTACTACAACTACCTCTCTCTCTTCATTAACTCGTTGCCACATAAGCAAATTTGCTGAGTTGGACTCGATGTTAATGCTGAATTTACTCCCACTGTGGCTAGTCTTATACCTTGCACGTGTGGGCCAGATCTCATTTAATATGTGTATGAATACCGGCTCATCTGATAGCGACGCCCCTTGTAGGTTGGGTCAGTCATAACTGCAGTGGACGTGGGGCAGCCGTCCATAAGAACCGGCCTTGCTCATGGCGTGCCTTGTAGCTCATGTTCGAGTTGCGTCCCTGTGGAGAGCAGAGCAAGAGTGCTTGGCTTTGGCTTCATTGGGTCACAGTTAATGTACCACTTTGACTAAGCACACAAATTTAGCTGCAACCATGACAAAAATTTTATATACATTTTGGTAATTAAATGCAGCTCGTAGTTCGCTTAGGAATCTTTGGAGCTGATTTTGATGTCTCTAATTTGTCAAAAATGAGAATTATAATTTTTGGTAAACAAGTATGATTGTGAAGCTGAGATCAAAACCAAAGCCGCAAAAAACGTATCATTCTCTCATATTGGTGGTGCTCAAATATTCTATAAGCCATGTAAAAATATTTTAACTTTTATGTAGAATCTGCGTACTGATTTTTTATTAATGTTGTGTTTTAAAATTCAAGTTGTAATTTTCATGATTCGAGCTAACGACGAAGAATGAAGCTAACTGATTTTTTCTGTAAGAAGATGATACATGTAAAGATTTCAGTTGTAAATCAGTAGTCCAAAACATGTGACAAAATTAAAATACCAAACTGTGATTATGGCTAGGGTTAATGAATCACGACCTGCTCCTAATGAATGAATACAGGCTGAGGAGGTAGTACACTGGATAAATGAAGCCATTAATTAGTCCTGGGTGCCTTGATTGCTGGCAGGCATTTACAACGTGAGTGAGTAGTTATAACAAGCATCCAATACTGGATCATACATTGAGTAGCTTGGTCCAAACTTAAATTACTAACTATTACATTGACGACCTTGGTGAGAAAAAATAATTGCTGGCTGATAGCTGGTTTGGATCGAGAAAAGGTCTAAACTGAAAAGTAAATGAAGTAGACGATGATTGCAGCCTGGGACTAAGCTTTGGTGTTTGTGGAGGAAGAGCACGACAATGGCTGATGCATGGCTGGTTATCTTCTTCAGCAAAGCTTGATTATCTTCGAGAAGTGGGACATGATAGTAGACTGTTGAGTGCGATATGAGTTGACCTCATCTGGCGCTGCAGAACTGTATGTGGTTGTTCTCCCGCTTCTAGAATGAACCAGAGCACGTAGATAGGGTGGCACTCGAGGCAGCGTATGAGAGGAAGAGATGCAATTTGATTGGGAAATGGCGTGAGATGAAGGTGGTGGAGAGATAACCTGGGACATGGATGAACACATGGTTGTGAAAGGGGTCGATTCGATGCTAGAAAGTGTGTGTGTGAGAGAGAAAGAGCAAATAGTAGAAGCAAATTGGGTAGAGGAAGAAGAAGGCCTGGGTGATTTAAAGAGGGAGGAGCGTGGTGCATGTAAGCAGAGGAGTATGCTGCAGCTAGCCGTTGTAATGGATGACTGATTAATTGCATGTCAGGCCGTTCCATGCAACTGACGTGTGGGACTTAAAGCTGCCTCTCTGATTTAATACAAAGACTATACGATGCTTGCATGTGCCAGGGATATCATTATACAAGCTGGCAGTATAATAAGTGCACGAATCACGTGGGAGTGGACGGAGCTGATTTCCTCCTTGCGTAGCCGCATGTCCACTCGTGATTTATCGCATAGACTAGTAACATATATCGAATTTGCTATTTCACATCTAGATGTGAAATAACTATCTTACATCTAAGTCCTTCATTGTTGGATTTCTTTTGTCTTTAAAATTCATGCACTAATGATTTGACGATTTGCTCGCCTTTGATTGTACGATCTGGCGATCCGTAGCGTGCGCTTGCGCAGCCCGCATGGGACGTGCATGCAGCATGCCAGCGTGCGCCAGCCCATGTGTGCTAGCGTGGGCTGCCTATCCTTTTTTTGTCTATTGTTGTATTGTCTTGATACACTGCAGCTGTGGCAGTTTGTGAGGTATTTTTTTTGTCTTTTTTTTCATTTTTTATTTTTCTCCCCCTTGCGATACTATGATATGTGTATATATCAGATGACGTGTACAAGCATCTCCTTTGTGCGTGTATATACCGTATGATTGTTCATGCATTTTTTTCATTGTTTTGATTTGTATTCATCTATGCAACGCGTCCACGGAATAGTAAATCATGTATCGAAATTGTTAAAACTCATATAGATGAGTGTGATGTCTCATCTAAGTTTCAGTCCATTTGTTTTGTCTCTATAAATTTTGTGCAATTCTTTGATCGGGGTTGTTTTATCCTGCGCGTCTGGTGTCGCTCGTCTGTCATTCATTTTTACAGCCATTACACCGTGCGTATTTATTTTTTGGGCCGTTTTTCATAGTCTTTTTTTCCTGTGTTGTAGTTGAAGATAAGTGTTGTTTGTATAAGTTGAAGAGACGAGCTGACCGTTGGCTCGTCGGCTCTGTTTCTTCGCTCTCTCTATCCCATTGCTCTTTGTCTAAGGAGTAGAGGTGACCCGGCCAAGTTTCTAAACAGTATAATGACGGGCAATGGCCAATTTCTTGTTTTTATTTTTGTTCTCATGTCTAACCCTAATATGTAAGAACCTTATGTCCTTTTATCATTCTTGTTCTAGTTGCAAGTCGATCACCAACATGCATCTGGGTCCAAACTGTTTTGGTCTTTTCTGCAAGTATACTTCAAACTGGGTTTGCCTTTTTATTTTTTATTCTAGTTGCAAGTCGACCACCGACATGCAAACTGGAGCTTGTCTCGTTTATTTTTATTGTCGCAATTGCAAGTAAACCACCGAGATGCAACTTGGCCCGACATATTTTTAGATTATGTTGCAAGTGCACCCTTGTCATGAAACTAGTTAGTGTCACCGTTGCATCTTGTTGATCTCCCGGCGTTGGATGATGTATTCCTGTGTCTTCTTGTTATGTTTTGTCTAATTGTCCCTTAAATAAGGCCCAATCCATTTTTTGTTCTAGGTGCAAGTCCAACCACACACTGACATGCAATAGAGGTCCCATCTTTTTAAACTTTTGTTTTTTCTCCTTTTAGTCTTTTATATCCATGATTTTTAAAATTTTATAAGTATTTTTTAATTCATCATTTGATTTATTTTTTCGCCATTTTCCTGCAAGCTCTACCTTCTGACTCCCTTATTGTTGTTTGTTTATTGTATATCCTGTTGTTGGCTTAGGCATGTTCGACTCCGTTTTTATTGGCCCTCAACTCATAACTGGGGTTTGGCCTTTTTTTGTCCTAGTTGCAAGTTCATCCTCGACTCGCAAATGGAATCCGTTCTTTTTTTGTCCCATTTGCAAGTCCGCCCTTGACTTGCAACTGGGGCCTGACATTTTTTTGTCCTAGTTGCAAGTTCACCCTTGACTCGCAACTGGGATCCGGTCTTTTTTTGTCCCGGTTGCAAGTCCATCCTCGACTCGCAACTCGGGCCCAATGTTTTTTCCTCCCAATTGCAAGTCCGCTCTCGACTCTGGGACCCGAACTTTTTTTGTCTTAGTTGCAAGTTCATCATCAACTCGCAACTGGGGCCCGACTTTTTTTCTATTTGCAAGTCCACCCTCGACTCACAGTTAGGGAACGAACCTTTTTGTCCCAGTTGCAATAACCCTCGACTTGTAACTCAGACCTGGCCCTTTTTTGTCCCAATTGCAATTCACACTTGAGTCGCAGCTAGGCATGGTCTTTTTTTTCTTGGTTGCAATTGCACTCTTAACTCGCAATTGGGTCTTAATATTTTTTGTCCTAATTGCATGTCCACCCTCGACCCACAATTGGGGTCCTGCCTTTTCTTTCCAGTTGAAAGTTCAACTGTGGCCAAATCATTTTTGTCCTAATTGTAAGTCCACTCTCGACGCAAATGGGGCTAGAATTTTTTCCAAGTTGCAAGTCCACCCTAGACTCGCAACTGGGGCCCAACATTTTTTGTCTGAGTTGCAAGTCCACCCTCGACTCGTAACTAGGGCATAGCCTTTTTTGTCCGAGTTGCGAGTTCATCCTCGACTCGCAACTGGGGCCCAACCTTTTTTGTCCGAGTTGCAAGTCCACCCTCGACTCGCAACTAGGGTCCAACCTTTTTTGTCTAAGTTGCAAGTTCGCCATCGACTCGCAACTGGGGCCCAACATTTTTTGTCCGGGATGCAAGTCCACTCTCGACTCGCAACTAGAGCTCAACCTTTTTTGTCCGAGTTGCAAGTTCACCCTCGACTCGCAACTAGTGTCCGACATTTTTTAGTCTCAATTGCTAGTCCTCCCTCGATTCGCAACTGGGGCCGACCTTTTTCCCAGTTGCAAGTCCACTGACGACTCGCAACTAGAGCTCTACCTTTTCTAGTCCCAGCTACAAGTCACCCTTGACTCGCAATTAGGGTCCAACCATTTTCGTCGCCAGTTGCAAGTCCAAACTCGACTCGCAACTAGGGTCCGACCTTTTTTATTCCCAATTGAGAGTCCACCCTCGACTTGCCATTGGGGGTCCAACATTTTTTTCCTACTTTCAAGTCCACCCTAGTCGGCGAACAAACTGAAGATGAGCCGACCCAAGCAGCTAGGACACCTTTTTTGTTTTGCTTCATTTTCTTCATCTTTTTCTGCTTTTTTATTTATCATTTTTCTTCATTGTTTTACATCTCCTTTTTTATTTTTTACTTTTCAGAAGTTGATCTCATTTTTTCATATTCTGGTAATTTTTGTTTGTTCATAAATTCACAGGTTTCAATACATGTTTCAAAATTTGTAAATTAGTTCATTTTTCTAAAATTGTTCATGCTGATAAAAAGTTTAAAAGCAAATCCGAATGTGTTTATTTTTTTTGTTCTCTTCTTATTTATCTATTTTATTTGTTTTTTCCTGTTCACTTTTAGTTCAATGTATATAAAAAAAGTTCGCTTTTAGTTCATCGTATATAAAAAAGTTCATGTATACCAAAAACAATGTTCAGTGTGGATTGGGAAAAAAATAGTGTGTATTCAGAAAATGATCATCATATATTAAAGCATTGTTCACCGTATATTAGAACATTTTTGGTATTCGTCAACATTTTTTATAGTTTGAAAAAACTTTTGTAAATTCATGAACATGTTTTTGAAATATGTGTTGATGAAATTTTGTTCTTTACTGAAAATTAATTATATAAATATAATAGTGTAAAACACAAAAACCAATAGGCAAAAAATAAAATAAATCGTTGGTAGCCTCGAAGCTAGCTATGGGAGATGTCCTTGTAAATGTATAATGATCAGAGGCAAGAGCTAACAAGTCGATTTAGCACTAGCGATCATTTTGTTTTCCAGAAAAAGCTAGCGATCAGGTTCCTTGTATGGGTAGCTAGCAAGCAGATTTTCTTTTTATGAGGGGAGCTAGTGACCAGATTTGCATATACGCCGGTCACCAAGGCAGACGCAGGACGAGGTAGTTTTTAGTTTTGAGCTTTCACAAATTAAAATCAAACAAACAGGACAAACAAACAGGAAAAAAACTTATCTCACATCTAGATGTGACATAGACGGACCCAACATATATATGTTACTAGTCTAAGTTACTCTCCAGCATTAGAAACCAAGCGTTTTCCTTTCCAAATGGCCAATCATTGGTAGAATCCAAATCCGTAGAGAAATCTTGCCACGGATTCTCAACGAAAATCCAGAGACTTACTGCTAAGAACGAAAATCCAGAGTAAAACCATTGCAGAAGTAAATAGAGTAGGACGACATGCAAACTGTGAACATGTAAAACTGACATCGGAACACACGAATAAAAGGCTGCAGTGAAATATTGCCATCAAGAGTATGCTGGCATCGTGAGCGATATACTTGCATTACACAAGTAGGCTGCCGTCAAAATCTCCCCAGTCGCCTAGCCTCCTTTGCATTTGGCGCCTGGATAACTAATGTAAGGTCAATTACCATATCAACCTAAGCCGACTCAACATAACATGAATTAAGCTCGAAACCTCAAATGCTGCTGGTGTTTTCAGTGACACCCTCCTATCTAAAAAGGGTTCCCTTCGGTACTTGAACAGGCTGATCATTCTTTACGCTTCTGCAGGGAGAACGTGCTGCCATGGCCTGTTTGCGTGCTGGGTGGCATCGCGCTGGTCACAGAAGGCAGGCCGAACGTATCGCCCTCTTCTTGCGGTCCTGCTTCCTCAACTTCTTCTGCCTGTTGGTTCCCTCCTTTCAGGCTGCTGGACTGGCTTATATGCTTGTATATCTGGAGAGACTGGGCTATCATAGATGATGGGTTGCCAGCATCGCTTGGAAGAAGCATTGTCGTGGTCTACATTTCATAATGAAACATCAGTACTTTGCCAAACACCATAAGGATTCATGAATCAGGGAAATGAAACTTAAAATATCTCACATTCTTGGCCAGAGCAGCAAATGCTGTGATGTACTGTTCAGCAATTCTCAGTTTTGCAGCCTGACAGGAGAGAATGAACAGCACAACATGAGCAGCGAAACCTTACTGTTTTGATAGATAACTTCTCCATAAGCAACAGTAATGTCAATTAAATGCAATATTAAAATGGGAGTTGGCAAATCATGATACCTCAGCACTGCCTTCAGCTCTCATGGACTCTGAGACCATTCTAATCCCTTCGGCCGTAGCTTGTGACTTGGAAAGAATCGCTTCAGCCTCACCTGATGTTTATTACCAAAAATAAATGAGCCCAAATGGCACACAAATTCCCCTTCAGAAAAAAAATACAAAACAAAATGTTTCAACCTAACCAAAACAATCCACACTAGCAGCCCAATCTTCAAATGAGCAAGATGATGAACATGATAAATAGAATAAAGAGGATGCATGATGTGAGCACAATTATGACAAAACTTATCAGGTGCATGCGGACCATATCTGAAGAGGTTAGCACAACAAATGGGGAGATGGGCAAGTTTGAAAGCAAGGAGGGTGATGGCAGAACAAATAGCACAAACAGAACCGATGCATGCTACACAAATCAATAGACCACGTTGTCATTGCAGCATAGAAATGATAAGATTTGAATTGAACATACCCTTGGCGCGGTTTGCCTGATCCAACATAGCCCCTGTTAAGAATAAATGGTAAGTGTCAAACATAAAGACCCAGCTTTTAGTAAAATTTCATATAGGTCATACTACTATATGCGCATGTTATCTGAGCCGCTGGTCCTCCTTGGGATCAGAGCAGTTGGTTGTATAAACTAACTTATTCAGGATTCTAACACTATTATTATATGAGCGCTGCTATGCACACAACGCTGTGCGGACGATTTATGCACAACAGCGCATATCAGTTCATCCATGCATACCATCAACGTGCAGTACACGGCTGGATTGCCTATCGTGCCGCTGTCGTGCAGGCATGCATTGTCCGCACAGCAGTTTTGTTATTGCATGGTGCTTGCATGACCTGTCCCTACTTCATAAATGTTGGGGCCATCATCGGTCCTATACGGTCATGGCGTCAGCATACTTTGCTGGACTGGGTGTGAGGCCATATGATCTGCTGACGAGTCATACCAATGAAGCCAATGGCCCAATTCATTGGCTGTTGCCAATTGTCCACATCAGTTTCTTTATTCTACCCTTACAACCAGCCTGCACCCGAAACAAGAATTCAGGATCCTTTTTGGGTCCGTTTGAATTTTGGGTCATACTTTGACTAAAAATATGAGATGTATATTATAAAAACTATACTATTAGATATTTGTTTGAAAGAGCTTTCCTACCATATAATTATTGTGACATATAGTTCATATTTTATTAGTTAAATTTTATGATCAAAATGTAAGGGGCCCAATAAACCCCGACACAGGAAGTAGCACATCGAAAACCTCAAATTGTCTTCTTGACATCATCATCAGCTTCGAATCTACTTATTTGCCCACAGAGATTCCATAGAGGCCGTTTCGTGAGTGGCACTTTCTCCACTGCTCCGAAGAACTCTCTAATAATGTTGTACACCTTACTAATGTTGATTATTCTTCCTCGAATTCCTAATTAGGTCCCTTGTGTACACATCAATGTGCTTGTGAGATGGCCAATGCATCATCTCCCTGCATATTGGTGTCAGGATGTGATTGTGCTTCACTCGGTGCTCCGTTATGTACCATCCATTGTCCACCATGCATAGCAGCCTAATCATCGCTGGGCATCCACACCGGCGGAACCTTGTGTTCTCACACAATGGCTTCCCCTGTTTCTTTAACCAATCTCCTGATTAGTTACACCCCTATTTTCAGAAATGGGCACAAATATGCATAAATAGGGACTTACCAAGTACCCCCAAACAAGATCCTGATTGTATCCTCATTGAGATGTGGAGAGGCCTCGGAGACATAGCGATAGTATCGCTAACTAAGCTTTTCAACCTCATTTTTCGGGCAAACAAGATGCCAGGAGAATTGAGGCGGAGTATATTAGTAGTAATCTTCAAGAACAAGGGGGCTGTTCAAAGTTGTACTATTTACCGTGGAATTAAGCTGATGACCATAAAATGAAGCTATGGGAGAGTTATTGAGCACCGCTTAAGAGGAATGACAAGCGTGACTAAAAATCTGTTTAATTCCATGCCTGAGAGGTCGACCATGGAAGCCATTTTCTTGGTACGACAACTTATGGAGATACAAGAAGCAACCTGCATATGGTGTTTCATTGACTTGGGGAAGGCCTATGATAAGATACCGGAAATGTCATGTGGTGGGCCTTGGAGAAACAAAGTCCCAACAAAGTACTCCCTCTGTAAACTAATATAAGGCCGTTTATATTAGTCTACAGAGGGAGTACATTACACTCACCAAGGACATGTACAATAATGTTGTGACAAGCGTTCGAACAAGTGATGGCTACACTGATAACTTTCCGATTAAAACTGCACCAAAGGGTCAGCTTTGAGCCCTTATCTTTTTGCCTTGATGATGGATATCACAAGGAGATATCCCATGGTGTATGCTCTTTGCGGATGATGTGGTGCTAGTCAATGATAGTTGGACTGGGGTTAATAGAACGTTAGAGCTTTGGAGACAAACTTTGGAATCAAAAGGTTTCATTTAGTAGAACTAAAACTGAGTACAAGAGGTGTGGTTTTAGGGGCTGTTTGGTTCTAGGCCTAGTATTGCCACACTTTGCCACACATTTTTGCCAAGCTTGCCTAAGGTTAGTTCATCAAAATGAGAGCCACAAGTTGGCAAGCCTAAGGGAATCTTGCCACACTTTTTGTATGTATGCCATGTGGGACCCAAGTGTGGCTTGCCTAAGGTGTGGCTTGAACCAAACACTCACCTAAGTTGGCCAAACTTGCCTAACCATAGGTGTGGCAATCTTTGGCAAAGTTAGTCACAAACCAAACAACCCCTTAGTACTACTAGGCACAAGGAGGTTAGCCTTGATGGGCAGGTGGTACCTCATAAGGACACCTTTCGATATTTGGGTCAATGTTGCAAAAGGATGGTAACATCGATGAAGATGTGAGCCATCGAATCAAAGCGGATGGATGAAGTGGCGCCTAGCTTCTGGCGTTCTCTGTGACAAGAGAGTGCCACAAAAGCTAAAAGGCAGGTTCTATAGGACGGCGATTCGACCCGCAATGTTGTATTGCATTGAGTGTTGGCCGACTAAAAGGCGACATGTTCAACAGTTGAGTGTAGCGGAAATGCGCATGTTGAGATGGATGTGTGGCCACACAAGAAAGGATCGGGTCCGGAATGATGATATACATGATAGAGTTAGGGTAGCACCGATTAAAGAGAAGCTTGTCCTACATCGTCTGAGATGGTACACAGACCTCCAGAAGCTCCAGTGCATAGCGAATGGTTAAAGTGTGCTAATAATGTCAAGAGAGGTCGGGGTAGACCAAACTCGACAAGGGAGGAATCCGCAAGGAGAGATCTGAAGGACTGGAATATCGCCAAAGAACTAGCCATGGACAGGGGTGCGTGTAGAGTACAGAGTATTCACGTGCAATAACCATGAGTTGGTTTCAAGATCTAATGGGTTTCAGCTCTAGCCTACCCCAACTTGTTTGGGACTAAACTCTTCTCACACCAGATACCAAACCCATGTTCCCAGAAATATAGGTTAAGTCACACGCCTCTGTGAGTGAGTCTAAGGTGGCACTCAACTCTGGTTTACGCACTTCATTTCCAGGGCTGTCTGCAAAGCCTTTGATGTTTTTTTTTCTAGAACCCTCATCCTGCTAGGTTATGGTGCTCTTTCAAGTGGGTTACTACCAACTCTAACCCTGTGGTAAACAAAAGGAAGCTTATTTAGCGAACGACCACATCTCAATGACAAGTACCAACGACATGCTAATATGCTTATTCCTAGCAAATCCAAGTATGACATGTATACACGCCACGGTGCATCATTGACCACTTAATACATACTAAGCCAAGAAACTGATTGTTTGATCCCAAAAAAAAAGGCCACTGACTGTCTTTAAAATGCCTTGGTGTCAGTTCAGCAATCTGTCAGCAACTTCCGAAATAATCTTTCCTACGTTAACACACATCGCCTCACGTATTCAATCTACTTGCAAATATGAATGAACAATTCATTTGCGACCCCCCATCATGCTCAGTGGCATACATAATACGCATGCGCCATACCAATTTCCAACCTGTTCTATCTGCTCCTAAAACAGTCAGGGATTCCACACTAGCACTTGCTGTCCCCCAAGTCAGAATTACGAACTGCGAATTTGTTACATTCTGGTAGTTGTTTAGCTCTTAATCCACCCCGGCGCCTGGGGATCCGGCTTGATTGCAGATTCACCGGACTCGGAGGGCACCCTGTTTCTGCTGTTAGCATCATTCGCTTCCAACTCGCCGCCTTGCAAATCCGCCGCGACGGACGACTCCGGAACGCCTCCCACAAGCCTGCTACCCACTTCGCTTCTTGCATTCAGATCCGACCCCGACTGCTGCACTCCATTGGGGAAGATTGGCAGACTGCAACGGCGAATCGTGCAGATCAGCTCACACAAGTGGGGGCGGCAAATTCAGCAAGATCATATAGCTATACGCTTACTGGCACCAGATCCACATGAAAATCACCGCAGCGGCGCCATCCATTGTTGTAGGTGCGGCGAGCGCTTCCATCCTCTCCCCCTCTGCGGCACCTATAGTCTTCCTTGGAAAGGTGGAGTTCTGTATGCAGTGCGTCCAAAAAAAAAATATGTACCATCATACAGCTACAAGTCAACCACTGTACTCCGGTCCACCTGCCAGCCTCATGTCTAAGTTGTGGGTCCTGCCCCACGTGCGCTACGAAATGTACGGAGCACTCTCTACGTCACGAAGAACTCGTACCTATACGACTACAGCGCGCACAGTCAATAAACGAATATCTGCCGCTCGCACAAGTCTCATTTAATGAAGGCGGCAGCGATCCATCGAGCAACTCGTTCGGTCAGGATAATGGGACTATATGCCGGTATGAACCATATTGCCGCGTCCCAACTTTTATTGTTATTTTCAAGCAACACAACTTAAAATATCACAATCCATCACTGCTACTAAAATAGGTTAACATAGACATCACTAACAGTAAAGCACTTGGGATGAATTAATGTGGTTAAGCTACAATAAAGGTGGATTCCATCTCATAGGCATCCCCTTTTCAGATGAATTATTAGAGAAAATACCAATTTGAACAAAGATAAAAGATCATGTGCTACTCACCTTCTGACTGGAGAATTTGAGCACGCTTTCTCCTTTCTGCCTCTGCTTGCATCTCCATAGCATTCTTCACGCCCGGTGGAGGAGAAATGTCCCCTGCAAAGTCGGTTTGGAAATATCAGAAATTTAACAGATATATAAATCTAATAGGTCAAAAACAGGAAAAGGTACTGATCTCAGAGGAAAGTAATATGCAGGATCGGTTTAGAAACACCAGAAATTAAACAGATATAACTGTAATATGTCAAAAACAGAAAAACATACTGATCTCATAACGAAGACACTTCAAGCCCCAGTCTGTCGAAGCCTCATTTATGGACCTCTGTCAAAAAAGAATTTCAGAAGGTACAATGTATAACTGTGCTGAAGTATGATAAGGAGATGGAAATAGTGAAGCCCAATACATTAGAAGAAAAAGAGCACATGACTTTGTAATATTAAGTTGCTTCTTGGTAAACCTGGGAATAGTTTGTAATCCAGATTAAACCCAGCCCAATCCATACAAGTATAAGTCGAACAATCAGACCAGACCAGACCAAACTGCAAATGCTATAATCCAAACCAATCCAAACTGTACGTATTTTCAAGCCAAACCCATCCAACCCAGTCCCCACATACAATTTCAATCTGAAGTTTCAAACCAAGGGCGTGTCCAATTACTATGGGAAGAGAGGCGTTGGAAGGGTGATTAGCTGCTGCTGCATGTTACTCACCACCACAACGTACGTACATAGAACAAGCTATAATGCTAGATACTATATATGACTAGCTGCACTCCGTCCATCACGGTATAAGACGATCTTGTTCGCACTGTCCGACCTCATCGGCCAACTCGCCGGCGCCGTCGAGCGGGAAGAAGGGGCACCTCGTAGGGCGCCATGTGACTGTTGTATATCACACTGTCTGGCAGTAGTTGAGCAGTTCGGCCACGGCCTGCGCCACACACAGCCTGCAGTTCGCCACCGCCTCCGCCGCCACCGAGCTGCGCCATGCCCATCGCCAGCCCCTTGTTCGCACCGTCGCCGGAGTCGTTGGACATGAGCTTCATTGCGCTTGGTTGAACGCGACCAGATACATCAGCCCATGCCGGTGGCGTTCTGGGTGTTGAGAAGGCTGAGCATGTAGCCCGTGTCCGCACCGCCACGGCCAACCAGAGCATGCAGTCCTACCGCGGGACGTCGCCGCGGCACTGCGCAAGGCTCCATGTCGCCAAGGAGGAGCAGCCGGCGGTGGCCATGGCGTAGCAGGCGGAGGCGTGCGGGACGAGGCCGCCAGAACCTGGTCGATGCTGGTTTGTGTCTCTACTAGAGCATGGACGTGACATGGCGAGCAGGAGCATCATCATCGGCACCAGTAGTGGAGACGACAAGACGTTGCCAATGGGTGATTGCTTTTCCCGGCAAAAACAAGGGTGACTGCTTTGATCGGGACCCTAACCTGGTCCCTGATTTAGTTCTCCGACCATGGGTTAGAATGGTTTGAGACTGTTTGTTCTGTGACCAGACCGAACCAGACCGAACCGATAATAGGAAAAGCCCAAACCAAACCAGCTTACATTAGGAGCTCAGCCCATTTAATCCAAACCAAAAGAGACCAATAGGAAAACCGATTTGAAATTGTGGTTTGTGTCCAAACTGTTCCCAGGTTTACTTCTTGGTTAAGTTGGCTAGTTAAAAGGGGCATGATTTTAAGATACAACTACTTCATGACAGACATTTAGTGACAGTGATCCACAGAAAAAGGCAATCAATCTTCAAAGGAATTGTACAATTATTCTTCAGAGAAGAACTTTATATACAGAACTGGTAAATCAAACTAGGATGTTGTTGCTGAAAACTCAGATGCAATAAAGTTATTTTACCTTTCAGGCTTTCACATTTAATGTTACTGTATAAAGTAAAGACCCTACTGTTTTTGCAACTGCTCTTTATATTCCATGTTTATATTTGTAAGTTAATTCCTCGTTCTTGCAAAAAATATTTAATACATAAACCAACATTTAGTTTACCATCAGAGCAATGTAAACAACCACACTTAACAAAGTCTAGCTATTCTGAATAGATGAGATGAGAACAAGGATTTGTTGGTATATAGATGATGTACAGGCCATAGTATTACAGTTAACATAAGAACACTGCCCATTACTTTTATTACTTATAATAACTTGTAGGTGCTGTTCTCTGCAACAGTTGCCTTGATATAGAAAGAAAAACAAATAGCTCAGATGCGAACAAAATGTCATACCACAATCTTCTCATTCAATGTGTCCCTCTCTTCAAAAGTCTTGTCCAAGGTTATCTTTCCAAGCTCACTTCTCATAGTTGTCTGCGCAAGTTGAATGACTGCAAAAATGGGATTCTCCACGCCATATGAAGCACGGTAGGGATCAACAATCTGCAAAGTTCAAAAACAGAAAGATAAGAATTAATACTAAGGACTTGTCAATTGCCAGCAACAGTCTCTGATTTCCAGAACGCTGACAGTAGAAATGCGAATCCCCACACACTTCACAAAGTAAATAATCAAAACACAAATACTTGCTATATATCTTAAGTTCTTAACAAGAGAATGGAGAAATGTTTCTTTCTTTAGTTAACTTGCAGATACATGAATTAGACCAATAAAAATAACAAGAATGCTCAATATGAACCTGTACAGTGGAAAGAGCATAAACAGACATAACTAATTAATCAACTGTGACGAGTTATCTGAAAGTGTCAGATATCCTCAACACAGATAAAGCAAGCTTGCTAACTTTTATGATCAAACAAAACATATACATACCCACGAAATACAAATCTAACTACCAATTACACCATTCATCACAGTTGCCATCCAACCTGAACCATTTCAACAACATTGAATCAAAAAAAAACTAAGTGTGCTCCCATGAATCCTGTGAAGATTACATGACAAGGAAATGAGCAGTACATGTACAAATGCAACTCATTGCAGTGGAGCTTTACCATCTATATCCCCAAACAATCTAAACAGGATATACCCCAAACCATGTGAAATGCTCAAGAATGGACCTACAAATTACCAAGAGAGCACCTAAGTCAATTATTATTACAAATGTATGCACCCTCTGCCAATGAAATTTGAACAGCAGCATATCCACACACTTGCTTTTACAGTCAATTGTTACTGCTGTGGCCCTAGGTCAGACCCTAACACTTTTGTGCACCACAAGTCCAGAGCCTTGTTCATTATGGACCCTCATCACCTACCAGATGCACATAAGCCAGATTAACATAGACAGCAGACAAGGTATGGAAGAATGATACAAGTGCCAACATACGAGTCGAAACTAGAAGCAGTATGGAACAACATTGGTTGATATCATGTAACTGACAGAGAATTACATGATGAGGCCATGCATCATCTTAACTTTGCTAATGCTACAGTCATTGAAAGTGAGCCCATGCATTGATCACGTTAAACATAGGCCATGGCATCTACAGCTCAATGCAATCAGGAGGAGCATGCTATACCCATCCTCAAGTCCTACAGAAGTAGATCAACCTGCACCAACTGGACAACTAGTGCCACAACCAATATCCCCACAGAAGTAGAGCAACCTGCATAAACTGGACACGCAGTACCACAATAAACCCCAATATCCCATGCTGATAAATACCGGAAAAAGAATACCAACTATGGGATATCTTTTCTGTCCTAATACAAGGCAAGCTGACTCTGTGAATGTTAGGTGGATAACTAAGGTGAACAGAAATCTTGAGTTTGCTCAGGAAGTGGCCACAAGAGGAGTAATTTACAAATATAAGCATCACACACGAAATCTGTTTTAACAACCAGATGAATTGTCCTAAACTCCAAATCAAGTATTATCTACCCGTCTTCACACTTCCAGCTTGGTTCTCCAGAGTAATTTCCATTGTGACAGAACTTCCGGATTGGAGTATCAAACCACCACCAACAGCAGCAATACAGCATGAACTTGAGGCTGTAAAAATCCATCATTGAGGCGCATTTCTAAGACCAGATGACCTGTCCTAATTCAATGTGATGGTGGCTCATGACAACATATAACACGAAACTTCTACCGAAACACGCCGCATTCATCCACCATCTCCCCTGAACGACCGGAAAAGCACCAGATCCCTAGAAGTAACAGCAGAAATGCAGCCTCGCTAGTGAGGACCAAAAGGCAAGGCGAGAACGAGGTATACCTTGACGTAGAGGACGCCGTCGATCTGGATGACCACGTTATCCTTGGTGATAGCGGACTGGTCGGGGATGGGGATGGCTTCCTCCTTGAGAGAGTGCACGTAGGCGATGCGGTCGACGAGGGGGACGAGCCCGTGGATCCCGGAGTCGAGCGTCTTGAGATACTTGCCGAAGCGCTCAATCACGAAGGCCTTCTTCTCCGGCACGATGCTCACGCCCCAGTTCACCGGCGTGCTCAGCGCGTCGAACCTGATACCACCACACGGCGAAACGTCAGACCGCTAGAAGGTTCCGGAACGCGGAAGGAAGTGCTAGGGATTTAAGCGTTACCGTGAAACCTCGTCACGGGCGTAGTAGCGGGACATGGACCGGGCGGCGCCGAGCTGGCGGGGAAGGAGGAGAAGATGCCGCGCGGGGGCGGTGGATCGGCGGAGGAGAGTCGCCATCGTGCGAAATCGGAAGGGAAGAAAGTGCTGGGCTTTTCGGGCGACTCGGGTAGACGGAAGGAAGTGTGAGGTTTTCCTCCCGTGATTTAGGCGAGTCGATACTCTTCAAAAGAATTATATGAGTTTTATGATTTGTGAATGCCATATGGGGTGAGTAAATGTTTTATAATTTATGAATATCACGTGTTATTCATTAGAATGGATCTCATCTGCTAACCCGTGAAACCTGGTCTTATATAATTTTCTTCAAAAAAATTATATGAGACCAGATCTCACGGTTTACTCTCTCTTTTTCTTATTTATTTTCTTTTCTATCACAAAAATAATACATTAGAAACTTCAAATACTATTATGTCGGCTAATTACTAAACAATATCATAACCCAGCTAGCTAGGAGCGTTCACAACGATCTCATGCTCTACACCGTACAATTATCTCACTCAATGATCTATATCCTCTTGATATCCCACCGTATCTGTAACGTCCTCGATACGGTTATATCTCCTACGTGTCGAAGCACGACTTAGAGGCATAACCGCATTGAAAGCAATATCGCAAGTAAGGCAATCTTCATAACATCCCATGTAATATAGATAATAATTATGGCCCGACTACGGTGCCAAAATAAAAGATCAACCCAACATGCGACACGGTCCCGATCGCCCCAACTGGGTTCCACTACTGATCATCAGGGAAAGACACGTAGTAACGGCGTGAGTCCTCGTCGAACTCACACTTGAGCTCAAGCGCGTCATCTGGAACGGAGTCATCAGGCCCTGCATCTGGTTTGGAAGTAATCTGTGAGCCACAGGGACTCAGCAATCTCGCACCCTAGCGATCAAGACTATTTAAGCTTATAGGTAAAGGCAAGGTAATTATGTGGAGCTGCAGCAAGCGACTAGCATGTATTGTGGCTAATCTGTTCGCAAAATAGAGCGAGAAGAAAAGGCAAAGCACGAGCAAATAACTAGAGAACAACCTGCGGCAAGCATTACTCCAACATCGTGTTCACTTTCCGGACTCCGCCGAGAAGAGACCATCACGGTAACACACTCAATTGATTCATTTTAATTAAGTTAAGGTTCAAGTTATCTACAACCGGATATTAACAAATTCTTATCTGCCCATAACCGCGGGCACGGCTTTCGAAAGTTCAAATCCCTGCAGGGGAGTCCCAACTTAGCCCATGACAAGCTCTCATGGTTAACGAAGGATATACCTTCTCCCGAGACATTCCGATCAGACTCGGTATCCCGGTTCTACAAGACACTTCGACAAGTTAAAACAAATCCAGCAACACCGCCCGAATGTGCCGACAAATCCCGATAGGAGCTGCACATATCTCGTTCTCAGGGCACACTCGGATAAGCAATCCGTACAACTAAAACCAGCCCTCGAGTTTCCCCGAGGTGGCGCTGCAAGGGGCTCTAGGTTGGACCAACACTCAGAGGAGCACTGGCCCGGGAGGGGTGTAAATAAGATGACCCTCGGGCTCCGGAAACCCAAGGGAAAAAGAGGCTAGGTGGCAAATGGTAAAACCAAGGTTGGGCATTGCTGGAGGAGCTTTATTCAAGGCGAACTGTCAAGGGGTTCCCATTATCACCCAACCGCGTAAGAAACGCAAAATCCGAAAGCATAACATCGATATGACGAAAACTAGGACGACAAGAGTGGAACAAAACATTAGGCGAGAGGCCGAGCCTTCCACCATTTACCAAGTATATAGATGCATTAAGCTAATAAGATAATATAATGATATCCCAACAAGAAAATAATGTTCCAACAAGGAACGGTCTTCGATCTTCACCTGCAACTAGCAACGCTATAAGAGGGGCTGAGCAAAGCGGTAACATAGCCAATCAACGGTTTGCTAGGACATGGTGGGTTAGAGGTTTGACATGGCAATTTGGGAGGCATGATAAGCAAGTGGTAGGCATCGTAGCAAAGGCATAGCAAAAGAGCGAGCATATAGCAAAGCAAAGATAGAAGTGATTTCGAGGGTATGATCATCTTGCCTGCAAAGTTGTTAGAGTTGACTGAATCCTCGAAAGCAAACTCAACGGGCTCCTCGTTAGTGAACTCGTCTCTCTATCCAAATAAGACAAACAAGTAAAAGGAACGCAATCAACCACGTGCACAACTCAAGCAACAAGATGCAAACATGGTATGCTATGTGGGATGCGATATGTGATGCATATGCAAGATTTGACAAGGAATGATTGAACCTGGCCTCAATTGAAAATCCAAGTGTGCCACTGGGAAGGTGAGATGATTTCGCTTGAAAACAATATAAAGAACGCCGGAATCAGAGACACGGTTTGGAAATGGCAAGCAAAACAAATATGGCACCGGTCTGCGATAAACAGCAAGTAGTCATCTAAATGCAACAAGATAAATATACTACAGCACCCAAACATGGCAAAAAAATACATGGCAGGGATCCATTCATGAATCTTAACAAAATATGAACACTGAGCTATGGCCAATTCATCCATTAACAGGTTAAAACAAGCATGGCAAAAGTGTAATTGGTAAACAGATTTCAAACTTAGTGAAATTAACACTTGTCTGGAATTTCAGATCAGATAGCACACTTTGGAGCATGAAAACTATATTCTACAGGAACTTAACATGGTAAAGTAAAGCATGGCATGGAGCTACTCAAAGAGCTTAACAAAAGTCCCTTAGTGACCTTGATCCAAAAGGGATCAGAAAATACAATTGCAAGCATGTGAACATGGCAAAAACATAAACAGATCACAGACTTAGAGAAAAACTGGAGCATGCAAATCAGATATCAAGTAGGCATGTTTACGAGCTCGATGCACTCACTACAGAGCAAGACATGACAATCTAAGCATACACCCATCAATAATACACATTATACGAGCTAGACATGGCAAAAACAACAACATAGTATGCACGGATCAACTACAACATCCTCGGCAAAATCGCTAACAAGTAGACAATCTGCCCAGATTCACGAAATAGCAAAAGTAGAGCTCGATTGACTCAAGCTAGGGTGCTCCATAATTGCAAACAAAGACATGGATGGATAGAGCACTACAAGATTAACAAATCACCCTTACTGGTCATCCTCAAAAGAGGCACGGATCAATAGGAAACAACATGAACATATGGCATATTGATTAAAACAGACCAAGGACTTAGTGGAATTGCTAAGTCCCTGAAATCAGCATTAACGAATGCATCACTTTGCAAGCTTGTGCTAGTCACCACATATATCACAAAAATACATGTATGGCACTTCTGGAAAGATGACAAAGCATATAACAAAACATATGTAGAGCTCAGGGGTATACCATGCACACATTAAACATGGCAAAAATGACAAATAGCTATTTGGAGCAGCAGATCTGACAATTAACTCAAATAGCACTCTTCCAACAGCATTTCGGGCATCAAGATGAACTCAAATGAAAATGATGCAATGAGATGAAATGATGTGCTCTCTGAGACGAACATTTTGATATGCTATATGCCCAAAACGGATTTACGGATGCAAAGTTACGGTACGATGAATATGGCAATATAATTTGCAGACTTAGGGGAAAATGGAGTCAACCCTAATTTTCAGATCTGGATCCGGCGGCACTGTTCACGCGCGGAACCCGATGTTCGCCGGAAAGCTCGTGGTCACCGGAGTTCGTCGTGGGGGTGGCCGAAGCTCGCTGGAGGAGCTGGTGAGGAGGAGTCGCCGGCGCGGCGCAGTTCGGCGCCGGAGCTTCGGTGGCGCGG